>NC_081423.1:80377559-80677559 GCF_949786415.1 Peromyscus eremicus
CTGCAGGCAGGGATTCACTTTAGGGATCAGAGTTCCTTCCCCCCCTTAGTTTAAGTGCTAAATTTTATATCCTCAGCGAGCTTTGTTCATTTTCAATTGAACAGTACTTACTGAAGTAGCTACTATGTGTTTCTTTCTATACTGGCAGGAGCAGTGGGGGTGGGGGATATTGTATACACAAAAGAAATAAGACACTGTGCTCTTGGGGATACAAAACAAAGGCGGCACAAGGACTCTCAGAGAGTATACAGTTAAGCCGGAACATGGAGAGACATGAGCAAAGGTTTGAGGGGCAGATGTCTGGCCCTCACACATCAGGCTAGAGACAGGGCACCCAAGCCTCTCCCAGCATTGCCAAGAGCACTTGACACTGGAAGAAGCTACGATAAGATCATGTTACATCTCTGCTTCAAAATCTTCCATGGCTGCCGGGCAGGGGTGGCGAACGCCCTTAATCCCAGCACCTGGGAGGCAGAGGCAGGAGGATCTCTGTGAGTTCAAAGCCAGCCTGGTCTACAGAGCGAGTTCCAGGACAGCCGGGACTACATAGAGAAATCCTGTCTTAAAAAACCAAAAAAAAAAAAAAAAAAAAAAATCCTCCAAGGCTCCTCATCCACCTCAAGGCAAAGCTGTAAGTCCTTAGCCTGGCATTCGATACCTTTCCCGATCTGGCTTAGTCTCTGCCAAACTTCTACTCGACTGACTTGAGGCCAGGAGTGTGCCAGAAGCTTGAGATATACAAACAAAAAGACATCTTCCATTTGGCTGGGAAGACAGACAAGCACCAGAAACAATGTGATGAGTGCTGGAACTGTGTCGTGTATAAAAGGAGATGGAAAAACAGACAAGGGGAGGGCCGGCTGACTCCGCCGGGGAGTGGGGAGAGAGTGCCGTTTGCTGGAGCAAGTGGTAGAGAAGTGCACTGGGAAAAAGTCTAGGCTAGTTCTCCACAAAAACCAGAGGAAGGGAATTCCAAGTAGTGGGGATGGCGAGCCCCGAGCCTCAGTTTGGAAATCTGAAGCAGGAAGAGTGTGTGCAGGTGGGTAGCAGGCAGTACTACAGGTCAGAGGTGAGGAAGGAAAAATTAAATCCTAAAAGTTGTCCTCTGACTTCCACACACACAGGAATGGAGGAGGTTGGGGTGGGAGGGTAGCCAGGTTAAAAAATAAAAAGAAGCCGGGTGGCGATAAGGGCGCACGCCTTTAATGCCCGCACTCGGGAGGCAGAGCCAGGCGGATCTCTGTGAGTTCCAGGCCAGCCTGGGCTACAGAGCGAGATCCAGGACAGGCACCAAAGCTTTGAGACAGAGAAATCCTGTCTCAAAAAACCAAAAATAAATAAATATAAAATAATGACAAAATGAAGAGGTTGTCATGTAGCTCAGTATTAGAGCACTTGCTTAGCATGTACAAGGCTCTGAGTACAACACCCAGCACCATAAAAGATTAATTAACTAAAATAACAGTTGCTTTTATTGATTTAATCCCAGGTTGATGCTTTCTAAGACTGTAACATCAGTATATTTAATGAATTTTCTCTTCTATGTCTCTTTCCCCCCATTTATTTATTTTGTGTGCCTGTGTGCCCAAATGTGCAGGAAGATCATTTATGGGACCATCGCAACAGTTCAGATGATGGATTAGGGCAATAAGAATGAAAAGGATAGCCGGGCGGTGGTGGCGCACGCCTTTAATCCCAGCACTCGGGAGGCAGAGCCAGGCGGATCTCTGTGAGTTCAGCCTGGTCTACAGAGTGAGTTCCAGGACAGCCAGGACTACACAGAGAAACTGTCTCAAGAACAACAACAAAAACAAACAAACAAAAACTTCACAAACAAAAGGCTAAATAAAAAGAAGGGCAAAGATAAAAACCATGAGAATAGTCCCAGATCTGGCTAAATGACAGTCCTGTCTCGAAAGGCTCCCTGCTTCCCCCAGGATCAATTACTTAATCATTCCTCTGTGCATCTTTACAAACTGAGTACCACATTTAGGGTCATTTTTTTTTATTGCATTTACTTATTTATTTATTGTTTATCACGTGTGCCAAGGCACATTTGTGTAGGTCAGAGGACAACTAACGGGAGCCATTTTTCTCTCTCCTCCACCACGGGAGTCCCAGGAATCGAACACATAGGGTCAGGCTTGGCAGCAGACACCTTTACCTGCTAAGCCATCTCACGGGCCAGGGTAAGTAATTATTTTTTTATGTGTCTGATTTCTCTGCTTGGCTGAGAACCCTTAGCACATGATTGGAACTAAAAAGCTGCTTGATAAATGTTGAGCTGAAGGATGGATGAGCAGGAAAAAAGGAGGGAGTTGGGGTCTGAAGATGACGGAGAGACAAGCAAGACTTCTGTAACTGTGCCAGCATCTCCTGTCTGGAGGATGGGAAGGAGGGTTAACTGTGGCCGGTTAACTGTGAGGTTAACTGTGAAGCCTCAAGCACCAGAAAGAGAAAAAGAAACTCCTTGGCAGGCAAACTTCAAGTTCTGTAGCAGGAAAGGTCCCAGAAGAGGTGCACTGCTTTACTATCTGCATAGTCCTGAGCCCATCTCTTCCCCTTTGAAAGGCAGCGTGAAGTGCATCATTAAACACAGACCCATTCGAATGCCAGGCTAAGCACACCGAACTGGAAGGCAAGTCTGTTGCATCTCCTCACAGAAATGGTTTTTGGATTATCCACATGATTAATTCCACAAGCCATGAGCATAAATAATGCAGAGACTAAACAAGCTGAGTAAGAAGCTAGGCTGGGCACAGTGGCTCGCACTTCCGCACTGGGGAGGAAGAAGCTGGAAGGCTACATGCCACACAGTGAGATCCTGGCTCAAAAGAAAAGAAACTGGACCCCGTGGAGCTGGGGACTCCCTAGCTGCTTAGGAAGACTGCAAATCCAAGGCCTGTCTGGGAACAGAATAAGTTTAGGCCACCCTGTGCAACTAAGCGAGATTGCATTAAAAAAAAAAAAAAAAAAAAAAAAAGGAAGAAAGAAAAGAAAAATGGAAACGGGACTAAGGGTGTGACTCAGTTGGTGGAGCAATTGCCTAACGTGTGCATGGCCTGGGTTTGATACCCAGCACTGAATAAAACTGAAAATAATGATACATGCACATAAATCTAGCACTCAGAAGGTGGGGGCAGGAGGTTCAGAAGTTCAAGGTCATCCTAGGCTACATAGTTTGAGGCCAGCTTGAGCCAGAAGATGAGGGCTTCATTGCTCCTGGTGGGTTGCTAGCCTTTCTTGAAGGTTCTCTTTCTTCAGAAGCCTGATATGAGACTGTATCTTTTTTTTTTTTTTTTTTTTTTTTGGTTTTTCGAGACAGGGTTTCTCTGTGTAGCTTTGCACCTTTCCTGGAACTCACTTGGTAGTCCAGGCTGGCCTCGAACTCACAGAGATCCACCTGGCTCTGCCTCCCGAGTGCTGGGATTAAAGGCGTGCGCCACCACCGCCCGGCTGAGACTGTATCTTAAAGTTGAAAAAAAAAAAAAAAAAAAAAAAAAAAAAAAAAAAAAAAAAAAAGCTTGCCTAGCATCTACAAGGCTCTGCACTCATAACCATATCCTAGGACTGCTAAATAAATAAATAAATAAATAAATAAATAAATAAATAAATAAATAAGCACAATTTGTTTTAAATGCACAAAGGATTTAATAGACATTCTCCAAAGAAAATATACAATGGCCAGCACATATGGAAGGATGCTTAACATCATCAGTTACCAGAGAAATGCAAATCAAAATCACAAGGAAATACTGTTTCACACCCACTAGAACGCCTATGCTAAAAAAGACAGTAACAAGTGTTGACAAGGATCTGGAGCAATTACGTCACACGCTGCTGGTGGAAACGTACACTGGTATAGCCACTCTGGAGGGGGGAAAAGCTGGCGGTTTCTCAACTGAGTGAATACAGAGTTACCATCAACTGCTACTATTCTCCCCGGTGAGGCTCTACACATGTGTGGTTCCTAAAGGGGCCAACAAACCCGAAGCAGGGCAGCCTTCCTGCTCTGTGTTCCTTCAGAGAGTACCTATTCCCTAACCCCAGACCCTTTGAACTATATTATTATCCACTAAAGCCTCAGTTTTCTTTCCCTCCGCACTGGGGATGCCCTGCCCGGTCTAACATCTTCTACCCTCTCTTCCTCCACAGAGACCAGGGGCTGTATGTTTTATCCAGGGACTCCTATGACAACACTGAGCTCAAATGCCTCTCTTAAAAAAACAAAACCAAGGCCGGGCGTTGGTGGCGCACGCCTCTAATCCCAGCACTCGGGAGGCAGAGCCAGGCGGATCTCTGTGAGTTCGAGGCCAGCCTGGACTACCAAGTTTGTTCCAGGAAAGGCGCAAAGCTACACAGAGAAACCCTGTCTCAAAAAACCAAAAAAGAAAAAAAAAGAAAAAAAAAAAAAAAAAAAAAAAACCAAACAGTTCCTTTAAAGGGGCTTCTCTTCTCCACTCAGAAGTAAACCAACCGACTAATGAGGTGAGTGGCTTTTGCCATAGACATATGCATTCACATCTGATAAACCATTTTAGCTCTAGACCAACATGACTAAAGGTTTGAAAGACTGATAAGCTGAAGAAAAGGTGGTATCTGAAATCTAAAGTGGTAAAGAGGTGTAACAGGAAGTTTCTGAAGAAAGGGAACCTTCAAGAAAGGCCATCAACCTACCAGGAGCAAAGCGGCCCTGATCCCCTGGAGAAACGGCCTTCTGGGTACCTATCTCATATGCGACCTCAACACCTTGCTGCTGTAATCCAGAATGAAATACAACAACTAACTGATCTTCAAAGCTCACTTGTCCAGGGTGGTGCACCGCATCCCCCTCCCATCTTCCTGGAAGCATCATGTGCAGATGTGTGTGGATCTTGGCTAAAGACAATGCTTTTCCAGCTAGCCCATGAGACTTCCTTAAAGTTAGCAAAGGGAAATGGTGACCACTATGTCCACTAGTCACTCAGAGCCTTCCATCACATGCCCATGTCTTTGTAGACTTATTACCTGCCCATGAGAAAACCAAATGCTAACACATTCCCAGGAACTGGTATGCACAGCAGGCGCAGAGAAGTGCATAGACATGAACACACTCACACACACACACACACACACAACACACACACACACACACACACACACCCCTTCCTAGATCAGCACATACTCAGGTTCTGTAGCAAGACCATCTAACCTTGGTCATGGCTAAGAGAGAAAAAGGAACAAGAGACCTGTCACCCAAGGACCCCCACTACAGCTGGTGGTAGTGGCGCACGCCTTTAATCCTAGCACTTGAGGGGAAGAGGCAGGCTGATCTCTGTTGTGTTCGAGGCCAGCCAGGTCTACAGAGTGAGTTCCAGGACAGCTAGAACTACAGAGAAACTCTACTTGAAAAACCAAACCAAACCAAAAGAACTGTCACTAACCAACAGAGCCTTTTGGTGCTGGACAAGGAACTGTATCTTACAGTAACCACGGGCAAGCTATCCTCTGCCAAAGGCTACGGCCTCACATGTGAAATAAGGGACCCAAAGTTACCCACCTTCAGGCTTCTACCAGCTCTCTGCCCAGACAAGATGCTTTCTAGTGAGAAGCAGGATGTCAAACAAAATCAAGGACTGACCTCCAGAAAGGATATAGGATTATAGGGTTCACATTTGCTGACCCAGTTTCCCTGGAAATGTCAGATGACCCCAGAAGCAGCAAGAAGCAAGAGGAACAAACTCTGTTTCACTGTCGACCTCCAGCAGCTTTAGAGGTCCAAGCATCACACTACGCTGTCAGGACACTCATTAACCCCAGTGATGATACAGAAAAGGTAACTTGGGCAAGACCAAGAAGCCGGCAAGGATCTCACATACACATGCACGCTTCTATACGGGACAGGGATTTGACACACTGGCTGAGGCTGCGGTTTCTCAATCTCCAGCCAAAGGCCTCTCTCTAGGTCTTCTACCAAAGCAACAGAAGATGAAGTCTTGTTGACCCTGGGTCATTGTTTCGTTTTACAAACAATTTCAAATGTTCAGAAGAGCCGGGGAGCCTCAAGAATGAAATCCACAGTAGATCCAACACTTCATTTCCCTCATTCTAAACTTGGGGTCCTTTCACTTGTCTGTTCCAAGTGTGGGGACTCACAAAGAAATGGTCAGAAGGCAAGGAGCAAGCCCTCGAGGAGGAAGAGGGCAGACCCTAAACAAACAACACATAAACAAAGACAACCAGCTCAAACTGTCCATGTCCAACTTCTTAGCAGAGGCTGCTGCACCATCTCAGAGCACCCAGAACCCGGGGCACCACTCATCTCGGACAACAATCACCTTTATCACATCCTGGAAAACCACAGGATAGACGAGAAGTCAACGTCTTGAAATAAACACCAGAGAAAACGGGGAAGACATATTATTTCTATAACCAGATCTACACTCTCTCGGGCCTTGTGTCCACTCTTCTTCATCCAAGGGGACCCAAGTCATGTGTCTGTGGTTCGGAGAAGCGGAGGCTTCCCCAGTCGGTACATCTTCATGAAGAAGAAGAAGAAAAAGGAAACCCAGAGAGGATTTCCACAGCCAGGGGTAAGAAGGCCTAGAGGATGGGAAACTTTGGGTAGCCACACCAACCAAACGACCACAAACAGGAATAGTCAGGCAAACCAGTGCCACTTGCCCTGTCAACCGGGCAACGATCTGGCAGCCAGCTATAAGGGACAAGGGGAATAGCCACGCAACAAGCAGGCTGAGGTTAGAAGCGGCCGCGGCGCAGCACCCAGGCCTCCCCTCGAAGCTCCGGGAGCTGCACAGATCAAGCATTCGGACGCAGGAAGCCAGAGGGGCAAGAGCGAAGGGGAGACGGCGGGCGACGGCATAGCACGGGGACACCAGGCCTCGCGTGGCGAACGGGGAGTGCACGCCGGGCCGGACAGCGTGCACGGGTGGGCGGGCATGCAAGTGGCTCGGCGGAGGGGTTGCAGGCGTCACCCGCGGGGCGAGCGTGGCGAGGCCCGGGGGAGTAGGGGCGCGCATGGGGAAGCTGGTTACCGTGTGGTTCACCCCCCACATCAGGACGCTGAGGATCGGCTCGCTGGCCCGGAATAGCTTCACTTTCTGGCACACGAAATGCTTCTTCTTGGTCTTGGTTTTGCTGGCGCTGAGCGGCGCCACCGCCACCGCCGTGGTGCTGGTGCAGTTGGACGACATGCCCGGGGCGGCGGCGGCGGCGGCGGCGGCAGCGGCGAAAGGGGGGGTGGCGGAGACAGCGCACCAGCGAGCGGCCCCAGGCCTCCCCCGAACCGATCCCCACCCCCGCTGCCTCACGGAGCCATGGTCGCGCCCGTCCCGTTACCTCCCCACCCCGCCCCGGTGGTTCCGTCCGCCCCACGCCCCGCCCTCGCCGCCCCGCCCCGCCCCGCCCCGCCCCGGGGAGCGGGCCAGCCCGCTCCTCACCCCGCCCCCGGGCGGCACCGCCCACCTACTCCCGGCCCTCCCCGCCGGGTCGGAATGGTAGCGCCCGTCCCGGGAGCTGCGGCCGCCCCGCCCACCCCTCCTCCCCGGGCCTGCCGGGAACCCAGCCGTGTTCACGCGCAGGAGTGAGGGAGCGGGGAACGGACAGCCCTGAAGCGCTCCATAAGAAAGGCTCCTTGCTCAAGCCCTCCCAAAGCCGGGCTCTGGCTATGCCTCAACCTGAGGTAACCAAGATGGCGGCAGCGCCACAGCTTCGGGAGGGGTGGAGGGGCCGGCATGCGAGGAGGCTGGGACATACCATCCCCTCCCCGGGGGAGAGAGGAATAACGCGGCCGGGGGAAAAGGAAGTCCTGCCTGGAACACCGGGGACCGCCCCCTCGCTCCACCCAAGCGTGGATCTTCCCACTCCCCTGGGCCGACGGCGCGCTCCGCCCGCGGGCACGCCCCCTTTTCCCGAGGCCAATCAGAGGAGCAGGCCCGGAATCGTAGGTTTTATGAATGGGCCGCGCGCCCACCCACCTGCCTGCCTGGCCTTCTCTAAACTGAGGGTCAAGTTTAGAGACCGCTAGCACCTGCGGACGCGTATCCTAATAATCTTCTCATTCTTGCTCCACGCAATCTGAGTAAACCACCCACGGTTTATTACGTAATTCATCTTGGACGAAGGATCTCTGTATTCGACACAAATCACAGGTCAACATTTGTGCCGGGATATGAAAACTCAGTACCGCGCACGTGGTCGGTCGCTCTTTACACAGTTACAAAAATAAATGTAGCCTTTATTACCAAGTAATAAAATAAAAGCCATAATTACCCATAGCACAGGGCAGCAGGATGAAGTGATTAAATGAATAATGTTACATTCTCTGGGGAGAAACTGGGTTTTAAGAATTAAAGTGCCTGGCATTTAAGTGTTTAAAAGTAAAAATCCAAATACGTTTTAAGTTGAATTAGGAACTGGTAGAAGAAGGAAATGGCTTGACTAATGTGTGGATGAAGAGAGCCTCTGAGGGCCACAAGGTCTGTAATCACAGCTCCAGAGGCCGAGACAGGAGGATCAAGGTCGGCCTCGGCTAGGATAAATGTTTTTGGTTTTTTGTTTTGTTTTGTTTTTAAAAAAAGAGGGAACCTAGAAGTTCCCTGGCCAACGAGGGCTTCTGGTGAAAGAACAGAAAAAGAAACGGCAGTGAAGACACAGGAGTGGCCCCTGGGCTCTTGTCTTAGATTTTCAGTTAAATTATTACAGGATAAAAGAGAAGCTAGGAAGCTAGGCATGAGGTTCATGCCAGTAATCCAGCATTCAGAAGGCTGAAGCAGGACAGCCACCACCACCAGGACAGCCTGAGCCAGTAAGGGCCCTGTCTCAAAAGACACACAGTGAAGCAGCAGCAGCCACCTGTGTGTGGTGCTATAGAAGATCTGAAGTTCAAAGTCATCTTCTGATATGTAGAAAGTTCAAAGCTGCCGGGCAGTGGTGGCGCACACCTTTAATCCCAGCACTGGAGGCAGAGCCAGGCAGATCTTTGTGAGTTCAAGGCCAGCCTGGTCTACAGAGTAAGATCCAGGAAAGGCGCAAAGCTCACAGAGAAACTCTATCTCAAAAAACAAAACAAAACAAACAAACAAACAAAAAAACAGAAAAAAGTTCAAAGCTAGCCCGAGCTACAAGAGACCCTGCCTCAAAATATATATAGATTATATATATAGATAGATATAGATAGATATAGAGAGAGCCAGGAAATAAATAGCTTCCACATTCTTTTCTTTTACGCCACAGCATACTAACAACATGGTCCTGTGTCCTGCACCATTGGGCTGCCCCATATGAGACTCTAAGGAATAGAGGGGACTACATACTTGGCAGGTGGTCCTTCCTGAAGCCAGTCCTTAGCTATGAATGCAACCTAACACATTTGTAGAGGGCAAAGTCATGTCCAAATGTCAAAAGGTTAGCTACTCCAGCTAGATTCTGTCAGTTACCCCAAAGCTCCTCCCAAACCAGAGAGGCAGAGAGAAAACAAGCCACGCCCCTTACCATGTTACTTCCTGATAAGGTTCAGTGTGGCTTTACACACACAGTAAATCATCAATCAAAATGTTCTCACAAAGCTCTCTTTTTAAAGCATGTATAAAATATACATTTGTACATATACACATTAGACTCTTACATCTCAAAGACAAATATTTAACAGTTCACTTAGGGCTTTTTTGGGTACTGTTTTATCTTCCAGTTTTGTGTCACTCTCTTGACTCTTCTTGACACTTGGCTATTCTGTCAGAAGATCTACTAAATAAAGTCAGTGCTCATTTATCCCAGTAAGCAGAGTCTATCTGGGCTGTGCAGAGAGGTCTCTGGAAGGTCTGATCCATTCATTCAGGTGGGAGGGAAGAGGTGTGGCAAGCATCCCGGCCCCCAGGACAGCCCAGTGCCCAGCCATTAGAACACAGTCAAATCCCAGTGCATCCAGCCAAAGGTCCTGAGGGTCCCCAAATCAAGTCACAAGGTTTTTAAAGAATGTACCATGTTTCAGGAGTCAATGGACAAGGGGCACTTTGAACAGTGGTGGTTTTTCATTTGTAGAAGAAGCCATTTGAACTCTTATAAAGAGAATTTTAAGGACTCCGCAGCCTTCCTGGAGAATTCAGGAAAACCAGTAAGAGGGACTGGTTTTCATCTTTTCATGAAGCTCTTCTCCAGAGCTACTGGTGTTCTCTGTAGAGAATGGATGTTGCGCTTTACCCGGTCCTCCAGAGAGGAAGTAGATGCGCTCTCCAGCTTCATGCGACTAGGGAAGAGAAGAGACAGGTGAATAGGAAAAAAGAACATTTTTTTCAACTGGTCAACTCTGGCAGAATCAGAAAAACCAGGGTTGTCGTCAGAAAGCAACTGTAGACACACAAGTTTTTTTCAGCCCACATAGACAATTTTCAAATGACTCCATCTGGAACCAAGGTTTTTAAATGTCCATAAGGGAAAACTCATCTGTTTTTGGAAAACAAGTCAAGTCTTATTGGAAAAAGGTTTTCTGAGCCATAAATTTTTACTTAAAAGGAAGGCCAAAGAATTTCAGTGATGTGGGAAAAGTACCAATGACTTCTACTTCAAATAAAAACTCCCACTGCCTGGCTAGAAACTGGGAGCAGCACCAAAGGGGACCCCAAGCTAAATCCCGAGGTCTCTGGAGAGAGGGGAGCAACACCACCAAGCCCCTGGCAGTGGGTCTGCTGCTGCATGGCCTCCTGGAGCCTGTGCAGGCGGAGCCCAGGCATGAACAAGTACTTACTGGATGAACTTGCCAGAGCGAGGGTCCAGCTGCTCCCGTCTGCGCTCCCGCTCGTCCTCCTTGGCGTGCCTCTTGAGGGTGTTCAGCCTCTCCTCCTCCCTCCACCTGGCGTTTGCCATCATCTCCTGGCGCTTCCGCTCTAGCTCCTCTGCTGAGAGTTTTCTGTAGAGCACAGAAACCATCCAATTGGTTCTACCCTTTCCCCAGCAAAACAAAACAAGGAGCAAAGCATGCAGGCAGGTCCACAGGCTTGCCAGCTCCTAGCTCTCCAGAGAAATAAGAGGAACAGTGCCATGTCCGGATGAGTTTCCTTTCTTCGGACACCTCAGTCCAGTGGTTCCCAACAAATCATGAAGACTTTCGGTGAAGGATTTCATAATCACACTCAGTAATCTCTAGGATAATTCTTTTAAAACAACAGACTTAAGTGCTAACCAAGAACCTAACCTTACAGGAGTATGTTTTCACCACTAACAACTTACAGAGCAAATGAGGGCCATCCACGTGACTGTTGCTATCTCCTACTCCATAAGGGAGGCTTAAAAACTCATGGACTGGCCGGGCGGTGGTGGTGCACGCCTCTAATCCCAGCACTCGAGAGACAGGCGGATCTCTGTGAGTTCGAGGCCAGCTTGGTCTACAGAGTGAGAGCCAGGGCAGGCACCAAAACTACAAAGAAACCCTGTCTTGAAAAACCAACCAACCAACCAACCAACCAACCAACCAAACACCTCATGGTTTGAAAGAAAGAAAGAAAAAGAGAGAGAGAGAAAAGAAAGAAACAGCTCAGTGGTTGGGAGCACTGGCTGCTCTTCCAGAGGACCTGGGTTCAAGTCCCAGCACCCACACGGCAGCTCACAGATGTCTGTAACACCAGTTCCAGGCTGTAACACCAGTTGCAGGGGATCTAACACCCTCACACAGACATACATGCAGGCAAAAAGCAAAACAAAAATAAAAAACAAAACCCCATGGATATGGGGATTGAGGAGATGTCTCAATGGGTAAAAGCACTTGCTGTGCAAGAATGAGGTCCTGAGTTCAAATCCATAGCACCAGTGTAAAATCTGGGCATAACCACATATGCCTGTAACCCTGGCATTAACTGGCAAAGATAGGCGAATCCCAGGAACTGGATGGCCATTTAGCCTAGCCAAATCATTGAGCCCCAACTTCAGTGAAAGACCTGGTTCAGTGAGTAAGGTAGAATGCTGTGGACTATTTGTTTAACTATGTAAGATGTGTTACATTTGTTTATGTTGCAGAATATTTGTTTAACTAAGTAAAGATGTGTTACATTTGTTTAATTATATTGCTGTTTTACCTTGCCTGCCTAAGACACCTGATTGGTCTAATAAAAAGCTGAATAGCCAATATCAAGGGAGAAGGTACAAGTGGGACTTTGGGGCAGGGAGAGTAAGTAGGAGGAATTTAAGCTGGAAAAAAAGAAAGAAAAAGAGACGCCAGGGAAACGCCAGGGGCCAGTCAGCCAGACACAGAGGAAGCAAGAAAGTAGGACATACTGAATGAAAGAAAGGTAAAAAGCCTGAGGCAAAATGTAGATGAATAGAAACAGGTTAAATTCAGTTAAAAGAGCTAGGGGGACAGGCCTAAGCTAAGGCCAAGCATTCATAATTAATAATAAGTCTCCATGTCTTTATTTGGGGGCTGGTTGGTGGCCCAAAGAAAATTCCAATGTCTGATGTCGTCCTCTGACCTCCCCATGTGTGAGTAGGGGTGTACAGGACACACACATTCATGGATACAACCCAAGAATATACCACTTTGGGATGAAGCTAGATGCCAGCAACCTGACTTAACGACCTAATATAATAGGTAGATCTTAGCTGGGCGGTGGTGGTGGCGGTGGTGGTGATGGTGGCGGTGATGGTGGCGCAAGCCTTTAATCCCAGCACTCGGGAGGCAGAGCCAGGCAGATCTCTGTGAGTTCGAGGCCAGCCTGGGCTACCAAGTGAGTTCCAGGAAAGGCACAAAGCTACACAAAGAAACCCTGTCTCAAAAAACCAAAAAAAGGTAGGTCTTTTTCCCTGGCATTCATCCTAAATGAAGTTGGAACAAAAAAAAGAAGTGATGAACAGATTAGTCACCACAACATCTAGTCAGACATCTAAATCTATTGCTTCTAAAATGGGTATGTTATAGTTTGTACATAGTTTGTGATATACAGATTTCTCTTTAAAGGGAATGACAGTTCAATTTTTTAAAAAATTGCTCATTTGGAGAAACAAAATACGAAAACCTGACCTTTAGTACATTCCTGACTTACCTGGTGTATCCAGAAGCATGCCGCCTCTGGTAGACCTCCTTTTTAGGTGATGGACTATCTCTCTCTTTCCTGTTTACCTTAGAGGCATGCCTGTAATGAACACAGAGGGACAAGCCTTTTATATGGGGATTATTAGTATATCCCTCAACCAATGGAGTTCCCTTAAAAGTATAATCCAGGCTGGGGCCAAAAAAATGGTTCAATGGCACTTGCCACCAAGCCTGATAACCTGAGTTCAATCTCTGGGAATCCATATGGTGGAGGATAGAACCAACTCCCTCGAATTGTTCTCTGACCTCCACAAAGTATGCAGTTACACAAATGTAGACACACACACACAATCTTTTAAAAGTGTAATTCAGGGCCTCAGGAGGCTCAGCAGTTAAGATTTCTTGCTAGATAAGTCTGAGGACCAGAGTTGAGATCCCAGCACCCACATACAAGCCAGGCAGTTCTGTGCATGCCTGTATCCCCAGCACTGAGTGGGAGAGACAGGAGAATCTCTGGCAATTGTGAGCTTCCAGCCTGGCCAAAAGAAAAAAGAAAAAGCTCCAGTTCAGGGAGAAACTGCCTTGATGGAATAGGGGAGAGAGTGGCAGGAAGACATCCAATATCTCCACACAAGCAAAGTATGTGCACCTACCCACACACGTGTGCATACACTGCACATACACTACACTCACATACAGAAAAAGTAAAGCCCAAAGAGGAGGGGAGATTCTGCCAGCACAATACGGTCCTCCAAATGCCATTGTTATGATCACATGTAATTATAGTGAGGTGGGGAAAGGAATGATGGAGAGGAGATAAAGCTGAGACATCTAAGACTGGAAATGACGAACATCACCCAAACCAAACACCTGCTGTGACCAGGCCCTTAGGGTCACAGATTACTTCCTAGTGAACTAACTCCCACACTCACGGTTTGCTGGGCCTTGGAGACCGAGACCTTCTGCCCGGGGATCGAGACCTCCTGTCCCGGGACCTCTCTTCCTTGGAGCTCTTCCTGCTGACATGTCTGGGGGGTGAGTGGGAGGAGCTTCTTGAGCGGGAATGGTTCTTCATCTCCCTTTGCTCAGCCATCAGAGAACCCTGGTTACGGTCGGAGTCCCTCACCTAGGTCATTAAGGAAGACACGAGAAACCATTCATAGGAAAATCTTGCTGTTCAAACAGAAGTGTAGTACAGCAAGGGAAGAATGAACAATGAGATTCTTTAAATTTGCCGAGAGTAATCAAGCTGACTATACAGCTGCATGGGGGGGGGGGGGGGGGGACGAACACACACCTGAATCCTAGTACTCAGAATGCTAAGGTAAGAGGATTGGAGGATTGTAAGTTCAAGGACAGCTTGTATTATATTCTGAGACTCTGTCTTAAAGGAAGGAAAGGGGGAAAAAAAAGAGCTGGGCATAATGGTACACATATACTATCCCTAGCAACTCAGGAGGCAAAGGCAGGAAAATCAAGTTTGAGACTAATTTAAATAGATATGGAAATCCTATTCAGAAAAGCTAAGAGTTGCCTGTCATATTTATAATCCCAGCATTCAGGATACAGAAGTCAGAATTTTTGAGATTCTGTCTTAAAAACAAAAGAACAAGAGCCCAGAGCTCACACCTTTAACCCCAGCACTTGGAAGAGAGGCAGGTGAGTTGTAGACCACCCAGGGCTACACAGTAAACCCTGTATGAAAAAACAGACCAAAACAGCCAGAAGTGTCAGGGTACTGTATTCCTAGCACTCAGGAGGTGGAAGCAGGAAAACTAGAATTTCAAATTTCAAATTTCAAATTTCAGCCAGCCTTAGCTCCACAGTGAGATCCAGGTTAGCCTTCACATAATTCTCTCAAAAATACAAAACAAGGCCTGGAGAGTTAGCTCAGGAGTTAGGAGTACTTGCTGTTCTCCCAGAGGACCTGGGTTTGGTTCCTGGCATCTACCTAGTGGCTCACAACCATTTTTAACTTCAGATCCAGAGGATCCAATACCCTCTTCTGATTCCATGGGCACGAGGCACTCATCTGGCATGCGCATATAAATGCAGGCAAAAATACTCATACATATAATATAAAAAATATATAAATCTTAAAGAAAAAAATACAAAACCAAGCCAGGTGTGGTGGCATATGGCTTTAATCCCAGCACTGGGCAGGCAGAGGCAGGAGGATGTCTGTGGGTGCAAGGCCAGCCTGGTCTACTTAAGGAGTTCCAGGACAGCCAGGGGTACACAGTGAGACTCTATCTCCAAATAAACAAACAAACGAATGAAGGAATGAATATAAGAAATAAACCAAGGCTGAGGCTGTAGTTCACTCACAAAGCACTTGCTGGGCATATGCAAAGCCTGGGTTCCATCCCAAGCACCTCACAAAAATTAAAATACAAAAGTGAGGATGGCCATTGGTCAAAAGCCATTAAAATGTATACATTTCGTGTCGATTACTTGCAGTTCTTGGAGGGATGATAAGTGCTCCAACTAGTGATTTCTCCACTTAGAGGACTCTCTGAAAGAGGCAAAGGGCTCAAGGATAAGGAGCAGGCTTAACCTCCAGCAGCCCCAGGCTCACTCTCCAAACTCCCCTGCTCTCTGCAGGTGTCAAGGGTGACAAACTGCACATTCCCATAGTCACTCCCTTTGAAAAGCCCACATCTCTACCTGTAAGCCATATCCAGGGACTTTGGACAAAACAGGACAGGAATTTGCCATCTTCTTTTGAGATCTAAGAGATTAAAACATAGACACATTCACTGGAAAAGCAAAGGCACAGGAGTCCAGTTTGAATCTCTCCTGCTGAGAAGTGCAGCCTCTCCCAGTGCCCAGCGAGGACTGCCATTGCTTGGCGGCGTCTTTCTCTATTGGGACTGTCTTCGCTGGAAGACATCAGCACAGGCGAGTTTTCCCTGTGAAAAGCCGTGGGCAGAGCTCTCAGCCTCAGCGCCTGAACACATTCTCCTCTCACCTCGTGTTGCTATTCCGGGGACTAATCGTGAGTCAGCAGCAACAGAGCTGACTGTCCCTGCAGGAAGACGCGGAATGGGCCCACATGGTCCCATTAATCCATTTTTACAAAAAGAGGGAGAGAGACTACAGAAAACCTCTTCAGTCCCGAGGACTCCAGCTGAGATGAAAGTGTCCTGTCAGGAGTTCTGACCTAAGATCTGGGAGGCGAAGGTCAGCCTATCCAAGAGTGCACCAGGAGACACAGACTTAGCATCTCCAAAGAACTCTAACGACAGAGGCCAGCTCTGCAGTACAGAGCGCACATCTGCATGGTCCCCACCAAACCCCCAGTGCCTGGTGCTCGGCTCCTCCCGTGGGATGGATGAGCGAACGGGTAGGAAGTCTTGCTGAGGGAGGCTGGCGGCACCCACTCACCTGCCCTGGCCGTGCTCACTCTCACTGCTGGAGCGGTCACTGCTGGAGCTTCTGTGTTTATGTTTCTTGTGCTTCTTTTTCTTTTCCTTCTTTTTCTTCTTCTCCTTCTTTTCCAGACTCATTTGCAACTGAAATGTCCAGAACATAACCACATGAGAGCTCTAAGACCCTGTTAGTACCTGGTGTAGGGAACGGCTCGCATACAAAATGGCCCAGGATACTGTCAGGGCATCCATGTTGGGCACAAATGTACTCCAGACCCCCTAAAAAAATTCACTGGTAAGTGAGCAAGGAATCCACATTTAAAAATTATTATTTTGAGACAAAGTGTCATTATGTACGTCTGGCAAGCCTGTGACTCACTGGTTAACAGCACTTGCCACCAAGCCTGACAACTTGAGATCAATTTTCAGGACCACTCACACGCCATGGCAAACATACCCATGCACATACACAAGGAAATGAAAAGAGAAAAAGAAAAAGAAACTGAAGACATGTAGCTCTTTCCCAACCGAAAGGAAATCAACCATAATTAAGCTGTTAAGGTAAGCTAGCATAAAATCTCCAGGAGATAGTATGTAAAAAAACAAAAATTGAGGCCAGGCGGTGGTGGCACATGCCTTTAATCCCAGCACTCGGGAGGCAGAGCCAGGTGGATCTCTGTGAATTCGAGGCCAGCCTGGTCTACAGAGCGAGATCCAGGAAAGGCACCAAAGCTACACAGAGAAACCCTGTCTCGGAAAAAAAAAAAAAAAAATTGAGCCAGGTGGTGGAGGTGCATGTCTGTAATGCCAGCACTCCAGAGGCAGAGGGAATCTTTGAGTTTGAGGCCAGCCTGGTCTACAGAGTGAGTTCCGGGATAGCCAGGGCTACAAAGAGAAACCCTGGCTCAAAAAAAAACAAACAAAAACAAACAAACAAAAAATTTTAAGCCTCGTAATCATGCCATTCCAGTTGAGGAAGGAGGACTGGAGTTCCAGACTGGCCTGGGCCACAAAGTCAGTCCTGTCTCAAGAACCCAGGAAAAAGTCATTTATAAAAGTCAGGCTACTTCCTAAAAGGAAATGGAAAGATGGCCTAGTGTTAAGAAGCTGGTGGAGGGCTAGAGAGATGGCTCAGCACTTAAGAGCACTTACTGCTCTTCCAGAGGACCCGGGTTCAATTCCTAGGATCCACAGAACAATGCACAACCATCCATAACTCCAGTTCCAGTAGACCTGATGCCCATTTCCTGCCTCCTCAGATACCACAAATTCACACAAGTGCACACAAACACACCCCAACACCATCTTGGTGCATATTTGATGCATGACTTACCAACTCTTTGATTTTCTTCATTTTCACAGGATTGTTCAGGACCTCTCTTTTTTTCTCCTCCTCTTTCTTCCTAAATAGAAGGAAAATTTTTAATGACTCTTTCTTTTGCAAAGGGAATTGTGCTATCCTCTGCAGCAAACGAGACAGGATACTGTGAAGAAAATGATGTGGGGACAGCGCAGTGCATGACAGGGAGATCAATCTTGTGGCATTTGTCTTCACATCGAAGGCTTCCCTCATGGTTAAGGAATCCACCGGTGTGGACCTGCAAATCCCCTGAGTGCAACATTTCAAAACAACCTCTACTGCTTAGCATAAAAACAGACCCATCATCTGAGCTATAAAGACAACAGAATGGCTCTTCTTTTGAGAAGTGAGTGTGTGAGTGTGTATGTATGTATACACAATGGTTCTTCTTTTGAGAAGTGTGTGAGTGTGTGTGTGTGTGTGCGTGTGTGTGTATGTGTGTACACAATGGTTCTTCCTTTGAGAAGTGAGTGAGTGTGTATATGTGTATACACAATGGTTCTTTTGAGGAGTGAGTATGTGCATGTATACACATGGTTCTTTTGAGAAGTGAGTGTGTGCGTTTTCTTTTGAGAAGTGAGTGTGTGAGTGTGTGCGTATACACAATGGTTTTTCTTTTGAGGAGTATGTGTGTGTATACACACTGGTGCTGGGAACTGGAGAGATGGCTCAGCAGTTAAGAGCACTGGCTGCTTTTCCAGAGGACCTGGGTTCCATTCCCAGGTCCCACATGGCAGCTCACAACTGGCTGTAACTCCAGTCCTCTTCTGGCCTCTGTAGGCACCAGGCATGCACACAGTACACAGATACACATGCCAGGAGAACACTTATACACAGGAAATAAAATTTTAAAATAAATAAATAAATAACAAGAAACGTCACAAAGTTTTCAAATTTTAACCATTTTGAAAACATATCATTTGGAAACAAGTTAGGGATATAACAAGCAAATATTAATGAAGAGTTGGGTGTGATAGTGCAGAACTCAGTACTCAGGAGGCTGAGGAGAGAAGATGCCAATTCAAGGCCAAGGCTACTGTCTCAATAAATCACAAAGCTGGGCATGCTAACACACATCAGAGGGTGAGGAATTCAGTCACACTCAGCTACAGGGCGGATTTGAGGCTGGCCTGGACTACGTAAGACCTTGTTTCAAATAAACAGGTAAGCAAAAACGGATAGTAAGAGGGCTCAGTCAGGAGAGTGCTTGCCCCACCAGCAGAAGGCCCTCAGATTCCACCTCCCCAACCCACGGAAAAAGCTGAGAGAGCCAGGGGTGGTAGCATGTCTTTAATCCCAGCATCAGGAGACAGAGGTATGAGCTCAAGGTCAGCCTAGGCTAGATATCGAGCTCCAGGCCGACCAAGGTTACATACTAAGACCCTGTCTCAAAACCAATAACTACAGTAAAGAAAGCTGAGCAGAGCAGCACACAGCCACAATCCTAGTGCTCTGGAGGCAGCAACAGGAAGATCCTGGGGCTTGCTGCCAGTGTAGATGAATCGGCAAGTTCCAGGTTTGGTGAGAGTCTATGTCACAAAGTAAGGCAGAGAGGGCTGTTGAAAGAGCCTGCCGCCCGGCCCGGCTGCTGAGGTCAATCCCTAAGGCCCACAGGTGGAAGGAGAGAACCAACTCCCAATAGTAGCCCTCTGACCCATACACACACACCCTGGGATGTATGCACATGTGCGCACACACATGCACACTCGGACACACACAAAGAAGGAAGAATGATTGAGAAAAGCATTAAATGTCAACTTACAGCCTCCACAAACCGGTAAGCATGCACATGCACATATATAAACTAACATACACATCCAAAAACAAACAAACAAAATAAAAAAGCAAGGAAGGAGGCGAAGGAAAAAGGACTGAGAGTCACTTGCTGGCTATACGATTACAGCGGGCACGGTAAGGGAGTAGGGGGTTAAGGGACATTTACCTTGTAGTCAACTCTACACCAATTTCCCAGATTCCCAAGGAAAGAGCGTTTGTCATCTTGCTTCCACCTCCTTTGATTTTAATACGATTTTTATTGTCTTTCATTTGTGTGTGTACACATGCGAGTGTGAGGTACATAAGTACTGGTGCCCAGGGGTGCCAGCGGCTTTGGCTCTCCCTAGAGCTGCAGTTCCACACACAGCTCTAAGCTACCCTATATGGGCACTGGGATCCCAACTCAGGGCCTCGGCAGGAGCGATACATTCTCTTACCAGCAAAGGCATCCCCAGCCTTTTACCTCTCATTTTTATTTAAGGGTTAAAGATAGGTGGGTACAGTATCAGGACCTAATATCATGAATGTAATAAGTCAATACAATTAATGTAATTAATGAATATCATAAATATAGTTATTGAATGAAAAAAAGATAGGTGGATAAATCTTGTCTGGCTTGAAACATTTGCCAATATCTTTCCATACGGCTACATCAGGTACCCTCACAGGAGCTCTTTCTCACCACCCAGAAGCACAAACGGACACAGGGGTGTGGAAAACAGAAGCAGCTATAAAGCAAGAGAAACAGCAGCCCTGGAAGAGTCCCCGGGTATCTCTATAACAACCCTTCCCAACCCCCAGCCCTTCCCAACCCCCAGCCCTTCCCAACCCCCAGCCCTTCCCAACCCCCAGCAGTACCTGATGATGAAGAGAGGGTCTTCCCGGATTTTGCTGGCCATGTCAAGAAGGGAATTGGCACCTGACGGGGCAAAGATAGAGCCTGGGAGGAGTCCTGTCTCAGAAGAACAGCCTGCCTCCTTCTCCTCCATCTTCTCAAAGACATACTTGTCAATGGGGCGACCCAGCAGGTACTCATCACGGTTCACCATCCCACCAGGACCCTGGTACATCCAATCCAACTTTTCTTCTTTTTTCCTGGTTCAAGGGGGAAAAAAAGATATAGTTATAGATAGATAAGACAGGCAGGCAGACAGACAGACAGACACACACACACACACACACACACACACACACACACACACACACAGAATGGAGAGTCCTGTCAAACTCCACACAGACCCTGAGCTGATCAGCATTGGACTGCCTCTGCAGATACCTACTGTAAACCAAACACCATTCTCAACTTGGCACACATGAAGAAATGATTCTTATAAATGAATAGAGATCCTTTTCACAAAGACAATTAATGAGGAAAAAACAGAATCCTCCAGCTAAGGCATGGATCTCCACTTAGTTACCTAGTCTCCACTACCAAGTTTATACATTATCTCCTCATGTCAAAGATCATCTAAAATGATAAACATATTCTACCTCAGCACCCAGAACAACCTCATCAATCCCACACGCAGCTGTATTCACTGCCTATCTTTGCACTTGACATAGCGGCCCCAGTGGTGCTACATGCTTGAGAAGGAGAAATGACAGAGATACCTGTTAAGCAAATGATGCTTGCACTGGGGGAAAAAAAAGCCAGGCAGTACTGGCACGCACCTTTAATCCCAGCACTTGGGAGGCGGAGGCAGATAGAACAGTTAGATCTCTAAGAGTTCGAGGCCAGCCTGGTCTACAGAGTGGTTCCAGGACAGCCAGGACTATTACACACACACACAAAAAAAAACAGAAATAAAACCAAAAAAAACCCCCCAAAAAACCAAAAACCAAACCTTTCTCATAAAGCCAAAAAAAAAAAAAAAAAAAAAAGGAAATGAAGCTTTAACACAAAAGAGGAGGACCAGCCAACCAGCTGGGTGGTGGTGGCGCACGCCTTCAATTCCAGCACTCAGGAGGCAGAGGCAGGTGGATCTCTGAGTTTGAGGCCAGCCTGGGCTACGGAGCGAGTTCTAGGATAGGCTCCAAAAACTACACAGAGGAACCCTGTCTCGAAAAACCAAAAAAAAAAAAAAAAAAAAAAAAGGTGGGGGGAACCAAATGTCACAACATCATACCTGACATCATTTCTATCCTTGTGGGAAGATACAGAGGTGTGAGAATGGAACCTTTATGTGACAGATGGTAATAGGATGCTGAACCCTTTTTTTAAATTAATTTAATTTTATATGCATAAGTGTTTTGCTTGCATGTATATCTGTGCACTGAGTGTCTGGCACCCTCAGAGGCCAGAAGAGGGCAATGGATTCCCTGGATATTTTTAATGAAAATAATTAATTTAAGCCAATACAAACATGACCACTTATAACTTCTTTGTCTATTAAAGGGATCTGTTTGGAAAAGCCTTAGTCCGTAATTAAGAACTGACTGTGGTTGCTGTGTCAGACTGCAAACAGCCCGCCTGGCTTACCCACACTGCTAGTCAAGATGGAAGGTTACAGTGAATGCTGGGTGCTGGCAGACCAGGACACTGGGAGAGAGGGTGGTCTTTACAATGGGGACCACAGACGGTGGCCTCCGGGTAATCACAGGCTTTCCTAATTCTCCTGTGCAGGTAAATAACAGACTAGGAGGGAGTCAGACAGCTGTGAAGACCAGGGCTCCCAGGGAGGAGCTGTTCCAGGCTGGCTGAGGATGACCCTAACTTCTTATCCACCTATTTCTACCTCCTGAATGCTAGGATTACAGCCCTCTGCCGTTACACCCGGTTCATGCTGCACTAGGGATCAAGCCCAGGGCTTTGGGCATGCTAGGTAAGCACTCTACCAAATAAGCTCCGGGGTTTTAATTTGCTTGAAAATTTTTATTTACCACCGGGCGGTGGTGGCGCATGCCTTTAATCCCAGCACTCGGGAGGCAGAGCCAGGTGGATCTCTGTTTGAAGCCAGCCTGGGCTACAGAGCGAGATCCAGGACAGGCACCAAAACTACACAGAGAAACCTTGCCTCGAAAAAAACCAAAAAAAAATTTATTTACCATTAGTGTGTGCGTATAATGGAGAGGGTCATACACATTACACAGAGGACAACTTTCAGGAATTGGTCTCTCTTTCCAGGGTCATCTGGCAAGTAGCCAAGGTTGGGTTTGAACTCCTAATCCTTTTGCCTCTTCCTCCAAGTGTGGAGGTTTCAGGCACACATAATCATACCTAGTGGTTTTGTTTGTGACAAGATTTTTTTTTTTCCAGAGCTGAGGACCGAACCCAGGGCTTTACACTTGCTAGGCAAGTGCTCTACCACTGAGCTAAATCCCCAACCCAATCTTTTTTTTTTTTTTTTAATGTGTATGTGTGAGTGACTTCTGTGTATATGTGCACCACATGCCTATCTAGTGACTGTGGAGGTCAGAACTGGAACAGGCAGTTGTGAGCTGTCTAACATGGGTGCTGGGAATGGAACTCGGGGTCTCTGCAAGAGCACTACATGTCCTTAACCACTGAGCCATCTCTCCAGCCCTTAATTTTTTTTTTTTAATTTATATGTATGTGCACAATGTGCATGAGGTGGAAGGCACAGGAACCCTCTGAACTGTGAGCTGCCATGTGGGTGCTGGGAACTGAACCTGGGTCCTCTGCAAGAGCAAAAGAGCAATGAGTGCTTTAACCTTGAGCCACCTCTCCAGCCCTTGTTCCGCTGTGTTGTTCGCTTTTTTTTTTCCCCAGGGTTTCACTGTTATCTAGGCTGGCCTCAAACCAGAGGTGCTCTTACCTAGGCCTCCAGTTTGTTTTTGTTTGGTTGGCTGTTGTTGTTGGTTTTCAGACAAGGACTTCAAACCCACAGATCTCCTTGCCTCTTAAAGTCCCTTTTACTCTACAGGAATTGGCTGAGGAAGGAACTGCCCCATCTTTATCTAGGTAATGCAAGGATCAAATGCCACCGTCTACAACTGCAACCATGTAACACTATCAGCAAATACTAAAGAGATACTATGTTGCTCGGTGGTAGACTGCTTGCCTAGCATGTTTGAGGCCTTGGGTTTGATTCTCAGTTCCAGAAAGGGATTTGGAGATGGACAGCATTACATGTATGAGACATCGTCTTTGCTCCAAGAACAATGCCCGACAAAGACAGAAAAGATCACTTGAACCACAAGAGTGGAGTGAATCATTAAATCAATGGTGTTCAACTGGAGAAAGTCAAAGCATATAATTATACAAAGCATTCAGACCAGCCAAATGGACAAGTAAATCAGCTACAAAAGCCATTGGGGGAAGGGGAATCCTTACCAGCTGCCATGAGGCACTACAGGTCAGCAGCCTGCCTTTCTAGTCCTGAATATACTTTCTTCCCCCTCTCTCTCTTTTGTCTTTTCTTCTGGATGCTGGCCAGAACTAAGTATGCTTTCTCTAGCTCTTGGGGCTACCTTACCTGAACTCCAAAAATCCCCTCCCCACCAGTGGCTGTGTATAGCCATGAAGCTGACCTCCATGCTGGCTTACCCCAAACAGCATGGTCTTTCCCCCCATTCTCTTCTCCATTCCCCACCTCCAGGCAACTGGGAGATTATAGTTTGTCTGCCTTGGTTTTTAATAAATTGCCCTCAAAAAAAAAAAAAAAAAAATTGGGGGTTAGGGATTTAGCTCAGTGGTAGAGCGCTTGCCAAGGCCCTCCGTTCGGTCCTCAGCTGGGGGGGGGGGGTGTTGAGCATGGTGACAGATAACCTGCAATTCCAACACGCAGGAGGCTGATGCAGGGGACCACCAGTCTGGGCTATAATGAGACCCTATCTGCACTTCTTAAAAAATTCAATTTGAGCCGGGTGGTGGTGGCGCACGCCTTTAATCCCAGCACTCGGGAGACAGAGCCAGGTGGATCTCTGTGAGTTCGAGGCCAGCCTGGGCTACCAAGTGAGTCCCAGGAAAGGCGCAAAGCTACACAGAGAAACCCTGTCTCAAAAAACAAAACAAAACAAAAAAAAAAAAAAAAAAATTCAATTTGATATATTTTTCCTGTATGTATGTGTACCACATGTGTGTAGTACCCAAAAAGGCTAGAAGAGGGTGTCAGATGCTCTGGAATGGGAATTACAAGTTCCAAATTATAGATGGTTGTGAGCCAGTGTGTGTGCTGGGAATCAAACCCGGTCCTCTGCAAGTTCTCTTAACCAATGAACCATCTCACCAGCCCCAAAATAAGTAATTATTAAAAAATTAAAAAATAAAAAAAAATTCATTTTCTTTTGTTTTGGTTTTATTTTTTTCAAGACAGGGTTTCTCTGTATAGCCCTGGCTGTTCTGGAACTCACTCTGTTTGTGTTGTTAAAATAAAACACTCTGACAAAAGCAACTTAAGGGACAGAGGGTTTATTCTGGCTCATGGTTCAAGATACAGCCCATCATGGCAGGGAAATCCAGGCAGCAGGAGCTAACTCAGCTGGTCACCCTGCATCCACAGGAGCTAACTCAGCTGGTCACCCTGCATCCACAGGAGCTAACTCAGCTGGTCACCCTGCATCCACAGGAGCTAACTCAGCTGGGCACCCTGCATCCACAGGAGCTAACTCAGCTGGGCACCCTGCATCCACAGGAGCTAACTCAGCTGGGCACCCTGCGTGCACAGGAGCTAACTCAGCTGGTCACCCTGCGTGCACAGGAGCTAACTCAGCTGGGCACCCTGCATGCACAGGAGCTATCAGCTGTCACCCTGCATCCACAGTCAAGTACTCAGTTTGCTGAGTCTCCTACAGCTCCAGATGGGCAGCATAAGGATAGTCCTGCCCACGTCAAGATGAGTCTTCCCACATTAACTAACAGAATCAAGATAATCCCCACAGACGTGCCCAGAGGCCCTTCTTCCAGGTGATCCTGGACTCCATCAAGGTTCACAATTAAAAGTTACCATCACCATTCCCTAAATACATTGTATTTAATTTAAAAGTTCCAAAAAACCTCATTTACTGTAAAACATCAGAACCTCCTCAATCCATTTCCTGAAAGAATGGGATTTTCCCCTTATTTGCATGCCAAGGTGCTATGTCCACATACTGAAACTAAGTCTCACACACAACTGTGGATGTAACAAATCCCTCTGCCATGAAATTAAGGAAAACCCTTCAATATCCCATGGGGAAATGGGCCACATTTCACCCTGAAGGCTTGCCCATGACACATGAGCAGGGGAACAGTAGAGAGGACTCGATTCAACCTGTCTGCACTTTCTGTCATTCTGATTTCGGGATGCACTGTACAGTGCATTTTATGCCTTTTATTTTCTTGAAATATACTCTCTTCTATTTCATGAGATGAGTAGGGTAATTATCTATTAGTATTAGACTGAAAGTGACCAAAGGTAAAATTCAGCAAGACTGTCTACAGCCACAATGAGGCTTTTATTGACAGCCACCCTATCTACTTATTCCCATTAACCCCATTGCCCCCAAGAAGATGGGCTTGCAATACATTCACAGAGGACTCAGGTAGCATAAAGACAATGATTCTTAGTCACAGTCTTGAGTATTTGTCAACTATCTAGAGGGAGCATGGTCTACACTAACTTGTTACATGTTACCACATCTGGTCCTCAACAACCCATACAGACTTGGGTATTATGACTTCCGGGATCCTACCAAGATACCCAAGGCTCCCACACCTTCTCTCTGGTACACAACTTACGACACACACAGCCAGTCTTAGAATCGAGTTGGTCAGGCTCCCAAATCCACACGCTGAATCACTGAACTCTTATGCAGCAGCCGGACTAGGCCTGCAGCAAACACCTAGCTCCAGATGCTGAATCACTGAACTCTTATGCAGCAGCCGGACTAGGCATGCAGCACACATCCAGCTCCACATGCTGAATCACTGAACTCTTATGCAGCAGCCGGACTAGGCATGCAGCACACAGCCAGCTCCACATGCTGAATCACTGAACTCTTATGCAGCAGCCGGACTAGGCATGCAGCACACAGCCAGCTCCACATGCTGAATCACTGAACTCTTATGCAGCAGCCGGACTAGGCCTGCAGCCCACAGCCAGCTCCACACGCTGAATCACTGAACTCTCATGCAGCAGCCCGTCTAGGCCTGCAGCCCACAGCCAGCTCGTCTCTTACTGGACAGCCCCGACATCCTCGGCATAGCGCTGCATCTCCTCCCGAGCTCTCTCCTCTCGCAGCTCTCGCTGCAGCTCCTCAATCTTTTTCCGCTCGGCCTCATGTCTCTGCTCTGCCTTCCACACTTTCTCCACATTTCGAAGGGTCTGTGGGTGCCAGCTCTTCTTCAGGTTCTGTGAGGGAAAGGAAGGAGGGAAGGATTCAGAGAGTGGGAGGGAGGTGGAAGGTGATGAGGGTCTTCCCACAAAGACTAATTAAGATAATTAATCCCCAACAGACATACCCACAGGCCAACCCAACGTAGATAACCGTCACTGAGATTCTCTTTCCAGGTGATTCTAGATTACGTCAAGTAGTTAAAATTAACCATCACTCCCAACTCACCCACCCTTCCCATACCCAGTACATGCAGGCATGTAAAGGCAGGAGAGCACGTGGGGAATGTAGATCATGGAAGAGTGCTTGCCCAGCATGCATGAAGTGGTGGGAAATGTCTTCACAGTTTGAGGGTAGAACAGGCCTTTTCTGAGCTTCCTTCAAACACTTACAACCTTAAGACTCCACTAGCCATGCCTACATAGAGTTGATAACAGCAAGATAGGAGAAATAGGGCAAGGAGGAAGAGATCTATTCTGAAAGGCAACCTGGTTCACTGGGACAGTACATTCATTCTTATGCAAACCTCTCTCTCTCTTTCTCTCTCTCTCTCTCTCTCTCTCTCTCTCTCTCTCTCTCTCCTTTTGATTTTTGAGACAGGGTTTCTTTGTGTAGCCCTGGCTGTACTGCAACTAGCTCTGTAGACCAGGCTGGCCTCGAACTCACAGAGATCTGCCTGCCTTTGCCTCCCGAAGGCTGCACCACCACAGACGGCCAGTTCAAACATCTTTTTTTTATTTTTTATTTTTTTTTAATTTTTTTTTTTTTTTGGTTTTTCGAGACAGGGTTTCTCTGTGTAGCTTTGCGCCTTTCCTGGAGCTCACTTGGTAGCCCAGGCTGGCCTCGAACTCACAGAGATCCGCCTGGCTCTGCCTCCCGAGTGCTGGGATTAAAGGCGTGCGCCACCACCGCCCGGCCATCTTTTTTTTAATTGAGTCCTCTTAACTCTCCTGTGCCTAAACTTGCATGCTTACAATGTATCTAGACCTTTTTCAACCTTCCTTCCCAGGAACTGTCCCTGTCTCTTCCCCTTCAATGAATGCTTCTCCTCTCTCCTCTCATTACTTCGCTTCGAGCTGTAATCGCAGGAAGCTTCCCTGGGGAAGTAGCATCTAATGATGGTTATAAAATAGCTGGTGACATGGGAAGCTCTGTAAGAGGAAATGGCACTCAACCACAGTCCCAGCGATGAGGAAAAATATAGCATAAATAATTCACTGCGGCTGGAGGCAGAGTGCACGCTAATGGAGGAGGTGTGTGGGATATAGCCAGCTGAGAAGCCAGCAGACCAGATCTTTTACAGACATGTGAAGGGACTGAACTGCACCCTGTTGATGGCGGGAAGTAAGACCTGAAAAGATGCAGGCAAAAGCATGTCCAGCTATCATATGAAGAATGGATGGGAGAGGTGCAAATCTGGAGACCAGTTTAAGACTAAAGGAGATAAGATACATAAGGTACCTTGCAGGAGCAAAGCACACAGTCAGCAAGAACACAGGTATGTGTGAGCACGTATACATATGTGCAAGCCAGGGCCTTGCTATCTAGCTCAGGCTACCCTCAAACTTGAGCTCCCTGACTCTACCTCGCAAGCGCTGGAACTAAAGGCATGTATCATCTGCTTTCTTTCTTTACCTTTTCTTAACTGCCTTTCCTCCTTTACCAGGTTGTCTCATCCTTCCTTCCTACATTTTTTTTACTTTGAGAAGGACTTCCTTCAACACACCACCACCACCACCACCACCCACCCCTTACTTTGTCCTACATAGGTCCTCCTTTCCATCCCAGGGCACAGACGGCAATTAATGTCTGGGGAAAACTGTAGATGTCATAACTAAGGGAGAGTCGAGTGCTAATGGAATCTTTGTGGCTAGAGGCTACTGAATAGACAATTTGCAGGACAGCCCCACCATCATACACACAAAGATCTGGATTTCTAATTGATGTAGGAGGGCCCAGCACACTGTGGCTGGTACCATCCCTGCGTAGGTGGGCCAGACTATATAAGAAAGGTAGCTGAGTAAGCCAAGAGAAGCAAGCCAGTGAGCAGCACTCCTCCATGGTTTCTGCCTCCAGGTTCCTACTTGAGCCCCTCCCTGGCTTCCCTTAATGATGGACTCTAACCTGTAAGATGTAATAAGCCCTCTCCTCCGAAAGTTGCTCTTGGTCCTGGTTTGTTCACAGCAACAGAGAAACAAACTAATGCACTGTCCATAAACAGTTATGTGAAGAACATACTAAACTAGACCAACTTTGCCCGGGTAGGGATGGCTCACACTTTAATCCTAGTACTCAGGAGGCGGAGGCAGAGCCAGGCTGATCTCTGTGAGTTCGAGGCCAGCCTGGTCTACAGAGCGAGATCCAGGACAGGCACCAAAACTACACGGAGAAACCCTGTCTCGAAAAACAAACAAACAAAAATCTAGACCAACTTTGATGGAGTCCTAGAACTTGATCAAATTAAGAATACCTGACAAGGGCTGGAGAGATGGCTCAGAGGTTAAGAGCACTGACTGCTCTTCCAGAGGTCCTGAGTTCAATTCCCAGCACCCACATGATGGCTCACAACCATCTGTAATGAGATCTGGTGCTATTCTTTAATACCTGACAAATTCAGCCTAATGGATAGATATCTAAACTAATATATTTATCGATTCAATTAGCTTCACTTTGAGAAGATCAATAGTTTTCTAATTTAGCTCTGTGCTTCGTGGATACTTCCACCTTATTTAAGGCATTAGTTCCCCACAAATGAACTACACGACTTCAGAGCAATTGCCGCTTAGCCTAAAAAAAACTGTTATGAATACAGAAGACAGCTGCTTTGTCACTAAAAGCACAGCACTGATATAGGGAATGAAACAATGATGGACAAGATTTAAAATGGACTCCTCCAAAGAATCGAGGGGGACTGGGGCCCACACTTGGACGGTCCAGGTCCAGGATACAACTGTAAACTCCTAGCTAAGAAAAGGAACTATGTCCCAAGATAACATACACAAAATAAAGTCTGTGTGCCAAGATCTGCCTCCTTCCGTACCATGAGTCCAACTGTCCCGCTTCGTGACCTCAGACTTCCCAGCCGGGAGCCCCCGACCCCCTCCAATCACCAAACACAGACACCAGCAGACATCTCTTGCCGCACATCTTCCCAAGTCTCATCCCAGTCCTTCCGTGGTCTTAACCATCCTTTCTCTCTCGGAGTTTACCAAGCCCTTGTGTTGAAAACAAGACTTCATTTCCAGGGTTACCCACTGCTACCCCCGACTTCCACCGCACCCCTGCCAGTTTCCGTCCCCGGCGCCAGTGGGTCTCGGGCCTCAATCCTAACGGCCCAGGCCTCCGGGCACTTACCAGGTCTCCGCCTCCCATGACGGTGGAGACGTTTCCTCAGTCCGTGGACCTGAAAGATTCAGCAGAGATGGAGAGGAAACGGCCTAAGGCCTCAGTTCTGAGACCGCCTCACAGGACCTGATCCCTAAAGGAACCAGCTGCCCCTTTCCCCGCCCGCTCTCGATCGCACTTCCGGGAGTGGCGTCATATAGCTGCGTCGGCGGCTGGGAGCGATGACGTTGGCACGAGTCCTAAGTCTGCGAGACTCTAGAATCGTGTGGAGTTTCTACCTACTCTCCGGGTTTAGATTGTCTCACTTTGGGTTCGCCTCACGTCACCACCCTGTCCAAGGTCCCCAACTGTTGAAAAGCCACGGAAAAGGTTCTATTGCCTTGGCAACGCATCAGGGCCCTCTGCAAGACGTCAGTATCCGCCAACCTAGGCCGCCTTCCTCGGGCACCGCCAAACCAGGATTTCCAATCTAGCTTTCAAAATTGGACTTTCGGCCAACCCCTTCACTCTCGGCTTGTTTTAAAGTAATAGATACGGTCAAACGAAATTCCAAAAGTCAGATGTGGTGGCACACTCCCATCATCTCCGCTCTTGGAGATGGAGACTGGAAGATCAAGAGTTCAAGGCCAGAGTTGGCACAAAGTTTGAGGTTATCCTGGTCTGGAAGAACCTGTTTCAAAAAAAGAAAAAACTGCCTGGGCATGATGATGTATGCCTTTAATCCCAGGCAGAAGCAGGCGGATCTCTGGGAGCTCAAGGCTAGCCTGGTCTACAAAGTGAGTTCCAGGACGGCCAGGACTACATAGAGAAATCCTATCTTGAAAAAAGAAAGACGGGGCGGGCGGTAGTGGCGCACACCTTTAATCCCAGCACTCGGGAGGCAGAGCCAGGCGGATCTCTGTGAGTTCGAGGCCAGCCTGGTCTACAGAGCAAGATCCAGGACAGGCACCAAAACTACACAGAGAAACCCTGTCTGGAAAAAAGAAAAAAAAAAGAGAGGGAGGGGAGAGAAAGAGAGAAAAGAAAGATATGTCCTCGGCCAAGTTCAGAAAGTCTAGCATCTGCCTACTTGCTTCTGTCTTACAGTCTTTTATTAATTAAATAATCAATTAATTAATTTTTATTTGGGTCTCTCTCTATGTAAAACCATGGCTGTCCCCTTCAATGTAGACCAGACTGGCCTTGAACTCAAAAAGATCCTCACCCATCTGCCGCTAGAGTGCTGGGATTAAAGACGTGTATCTTGTGTTTTATTTTGAGTTGTTAAAATTAAAGGACTAGGGCTGGAGACGGCTCAGAGGTTAAGAGCACTGGCTCTTCTTCCCGAGGTTCTGAGTTCAATTCCCAGCAACCACATGGAGGCTCACAACCATCTGTAATGAGATCTGGTGCCCTCTTCTGGTCTGCAGGTGTACACGCAGGCAGAACACTGTATACATAATAAATAAATCTTTAAAAAAAAAAAAAAATTAAAGGACTAGAGAGATGGCCCAGCAGTTAAGAACACTGGCTGCTCTTTCAGGGGACTCTGGTTCACTTCCTGTCACCCACATCTGTAATCCCAGTTCTATCAGATCGCAAACCCTCTTCGGGTCTCCCTGACCACCAGGCACACAAGTGATGTACAGACATACATTCAGAGCACCCATGTACACAAAATTAATTTTTTTTTATTTTAACTAGCTGGTTGTGGTAGATAAATAAAAAGAGTTTAGCTGGATGTGGTGGTGCATGCCTTTAATCCCTACACTCTGGTTGCAGAGGCAGGCAGATTTCTATGAGTTCAAGGCCAGCCTGGCCTACATAGCAAGCAACTCTACATCATGAGACTGTATCTTGCAAAAAATTTTAAGAGACTGGAGAAATGACTCAAGAGCCCTGGCTGCTCTACCTAGAGGACCCAGGTTCAATTCCCAGCACCCACAACTGCCTAACTCCAGTTCCAGGGGTTTCACAACCTTACACACATGAAAAAAAAAAAAAAGTAGTTACCTGTTCAGGAGGGAAAAAATTAAGGTTTCTTTTTAGAAATACCTAGAAAAGACTGGAGGGATGACTCAACCAGGTCATGGCTTCCTGTAACTCCAATTTCAGAAGATCCAGCACCCTCTTCTTGCCTTCTTGCCTCCACAGGCATCTGCACACCACACACACACACACACACACACACACACACACACACACAATCTTTTTTTTAAAAAATGGTGGTGGTGTTGCATGCTTTTAATCTCAACACTACACTTCGGGGGCAGTTGAATCTCTATAAATTTGAGACCAGCCTGGTCTACATAGCAAATTGCAGGATAGCCAGGGCTACAAAGGAAGGAAGAAGGAAGGAAGGGAGATATCTACCAATCGTCTTCCTTTCTTTTCAGGGTCCAGTCTTGAACCAGGGTCCAGTCTTGAACCAGGGCCTCCCACGTGGTTAGCCAGTGCTCTACCGCTGAGCTATAGCCCTAGCCTGAAGACTTTGTGTTAAAGTGGAGGGATATGGTGACTTTGTTTTATTGGTCCCTTGGAAAGTGAGAGGAACATGAATTTCAGAACAAGAGTGGCTTGAAAGTTCTTGTCCATAGCGCAGGCAGGCTCATAGCCTCATTCCTAGTCCAGAAGACCAGGTTAAATATTCCTTGTTATTTTTAGTGCCTGGGTTATGGAAATAAAAGAACTAGGAAGGAAGGGGGCACCCGGATTTGAACCAGGGACCTCTTGATCTGCAGTCAAATGCTCTACCCCTGAGCTATACCCCCTCACCTTACCATTGTCCTCTTCCTTGTCCACTTATGGTGACTCACTATGAACTGGTTCCACCCACACTAATGCCCCAGGGAGCTTTGTGTTCTCAAGCCTCGCCTTCTCTGTGTACATCTTCTGCTTTGGCTTTTCTCAGCCACCAAGGAGCAGGGTGGGACCATAAAACAATGACAAACGGGTCGGAAAGGAAATGGACATCATGAGCAGAAAATCCTCTGATTTGGGCTAATAAGCACCCCGATGTCATCTTGCTCCCCCTGCCCCCTAATGAATTACGTGTAGGAAGGAGATGATGATGTCAGGTTTTTTATTTTTGTTTTTTTAGGACTAAGAATTGAATTTAAGGCCTCAACCATGCTAACTAAACTCTCTACTAAACTCTCTCAGTGTCTAGCTATACTCCTGTCCTTGGAGTTTCTTTTTTTCTTTAGACAAAGTCTCCCTATGCAGCCAATTTAGCCTTGACCTGCATCCTTCTGCCTCAGTCTCTCAGCTAGCTGGGATTATAGACCAAACTCCCAGGCCCACTTAAAATGTCAGGATTGTGTTTTGTTTTTCAGAGGGGATGGAAATAGTCAGGGAAATCATATTTATTATTTTTGAGACTTGATGCAGGGTCTCTCTATAGTCCTTGCTGGCTTGGAACCCATTATGTACCAGGCTGACTTCGTACTTGTACGGATCGTCCCATTTCCAGCTCCTAAATATTGGGATTACAAGTGTGTGTCACTGCACCTAGCTAGGACCCCAGTGCCTATTCCTCATGTATTTTTGCCTTTGTTTATTTGTGTTTGTTTTCTTTTTGTCTCTTTTAAATGACATTGTAATTGTGTTTGAGTGTATGTATGCCTATGACATTGTAATTGTGTTTGAGCGTATGTGTGCCTATGGGCATACACATGCCACAGAGCGCATGTGGCAGCCAGAGGACAGTTTGTGACACTCAGTCTGCTCTTTCTACCTTGTGGGTGCTGGGGATCTAACTCAGGTTGTCACACCCAGCTCCCTTCCTTGCTCTTGATGGTAACAGTGGCCAGCTTACTCGTACCTGGAGAAGTTTTGTTGAGGGCCAAGCTTGTCGTGCCTAGTGCTAGCGAGAGAGGTAGCTCAGTGGCAGAGCGCTGGTGTTCCCATGCACTAGACCACGGGTTTAATCCCTGGCCCTGCCAAGGGAGGACAGACAAATACAGCCCCATCTCACCACCCCAGCCTAGAAGGAAACAGAGGCTCCCTTGATTTATCAATCGATCTTCTCCCCTCCAAAGGTGAAGCTGAGTGTACAGAAACCAACTTGTTCCCTCCTCCCACCCCAGAGAAGAAAGAGCACACCTGGACACACAAATCTAACTTTTTGTTTTTGTTTCCGTTTTCGTTTTTACAAATGTAATTTAAAAATATAGAATAGCATTGACAGTTCATCTAAAGATCTGCTTGGAGATTCATGTCAAGGCCTGTGAAGCAATGTCTTCAGAAAATAGGGAATGGGGTGACTTCTCCGAACACTGACGGGCGCTGACGGAGGGCTGGAGTGTTTCGGCGGTAGCCAAATCGACCGTTCAAGCCTGTAGTTATCTTCTTGGGATTGGCATTGTAGTAATCATGTCCACTGACCTGCTGGAGGGAATGCCCTTGGGAAAGAGGAGAGTGGCTGAGCCTGCAGACAGTATCCTCTCGCCTTCCCAACTTAAGCCCAGTGAGTCACAGCACCCCTACCCCCACAGCTGGGTGCTTCCTCCTCAGAGGTCCTGGGACCCTTGAAAGAAACCAACAACATGAGGCCCTAGAAACAGAGATGTCCTAGAAATAACCCCTGCCCCGGGTGAGTTTACAAGAGGACTGTGACTGGTATGTGCTGGGTCCGGACTTGGTTCCCAGAAGATGTGAGGATGTCAACCCTTGCCTCTCTCCCATCTGGAGAAAATAGATAAGATCAATTCGATCATGTGATGCAAAAAACTTCATGGTAATCTTGCGCCCAAAGGTGGAGTTGGATGGGAAGGAGGTTGTCCCTGTCAGAAAAAGTGAATCTTCCTTTTTCCATGGCTGCTAAACTGATCATGCTCAGGGAAGCAGAGTGTGTGCGTGTGGGTGGGTGGGGGGTGGGTGACACTACAAATACACAGGCAGGAATGCGCGCGCACGGAACAACAGGCTCTAGACTGGATGGGGGAAACTGCAGCTCCATCTCAGCCGTTCCTTGCAGACCAGTTTAAATCATGCACGGCGCAATGAATTATACCATGGGATAAAATGAGGCTGAGGGGCACCTGACATATGGTAGGTGTTCAAGAAATTAATATTAGGTGCCCCAAACACTATTTGCTATGTATGGGAAGAAAAGCCAGGAGGACACAGTCCTTGACCCTCTCTTCCCAGCCAGGCCTCTCTGGAGCCCTGCCTCTCTAAGCTCTGGGGTACACACTGTTTTTCCATGGTGGGATCATATGAGGATGGGCAGTGAGATGGCACTTGCCTGCCCCTGCCCAGTTTCTTCTGTTCAGATATCTCTGTCCTTGACCAAAAATGTGGTAATAATCCACTATCCAGCCATCCCTTCCTGTACCTCCATGATCCTGAAAATGAAGGAGAGAAGGCTGTCAGTTGAGGTGCCTCGGAGAGTGAGGTGCAAACTTCCTGGGGCTGCTTTGGGGAAGAGGAAGAAGTAGAGCCAGAAGAAACTGGGGGCGGGGCAGATTAAATGCACTAATGACCTGCAGAGGCAGTGTGGCTGGTGAGGTCCTGTGGCTGGACAGTGTGGATCCTGACCCCAGCTCTGTTACTGGCAAGCTGTGTGACCATGGGCCAATTACAGAGCTGCTCGGCCCTCACGTTCCTCATTAGTAACCAACTGGAAAGCTGCCATGAGATGTCCATGACTTAGTTCAGATAAAAGGCCTGCCATAGTAAAGGCTAAATACACATTTTGTTACTGTTTTGTTACATGTTGTTGGTTATTTTTCTCAAGACAAGAGGCTCACATAGCTCAGGGGAAGCCTTAAACCTGTTTAGTTGAGGTGGACCTTGACCTCCTGACCCTCCTGTCTTCACCCTAACCTCTCCCAAGTACGCATGCTACTCATCCAGCTCAAATATCTTGTTTCTCACTCCCCCCCACCCAGAGAGGGTTTCTCTGTCACTTTTGAACCTGTTCTAGAACTCGCTCTCTAGACCAGACTGGCCTTGAACTCAGAGAGACCCCTCCCTGCCTCTGCCTCCCCAGTGCTGGGATTAAAAATGTGTGCCACCACCACCTGACTTTTTCACATCTTTATTCAAATAAAAATACCCAGCACAGATGTAATTTTGATGATAAACAATAACAAAACAAAAACAGAGCTTGGCATGGGCATGCTGTAACTTGGCAGCTCTTGGGAAGTTTCGAGTCTGAAGCCAGGCTTGACTACACAGTGAGTTCAGGCCAGCCTGGGGGACCATCTCAAGAAACAAACAAACCAAAAAAGGAAACACTTTAAAAGCTTGAGTATGGTAGCACATTCTTACACTCTGACGCTTAGGAGGAAACAGGAGGATTCCAAGTTTAAAGGCAACCTGAGCTGGAAAATGAATTAGAGATGAAACTCTGCCTCAAAAGAAAGGCGGGGAGGTTGGAGGCAGAACTGGAGAGATAACTCAGTGGTTAAGAGTTCTGGAAGCGCCTCTAGAACACCCAGTTCAATTCCCAGTACCCACATGAAGGCTCACAACTGTCTGTAACTCCAGTGCAAGGGATCTGACACCTTCTTCTTTCCTCCAAGAGCACCAGGCACACAAGTGATGTACAGACATATGTGCGGGCAAAACGTGTGTGTGTGTGTGTGTGTGTGTGTGTGTGTGTGTGTGTGTGTGAATATGTATATGTGAAACTGGACATAGTGGCATATCTTTAATCCTAGCAGTTGGGAGGCAGAGACCAGTGGATCTCTGTGAGTTCCAAGCCAGCCTGCTCTACATAGCCAGTTTCAGGCCAGCCAGGGTCACATAGTGAGACCCTATCTCAAAAAAAAAAAAAAAAAAAAAAAAGTAAGCTGGAAAGTGGTGGTGCACACCTTTAATTTCAGCACTTGGGAGGCAGAGGCAGGTGGATCTTTGAATCTGAGTCCAGCCTGGTTCATAGAGCAAGTTCTAGGACAGGTAGGGCTACACAGAGAAACCCTATCTTGAAAAACCAAAATAAATAAATAAGTAAAACAAATAAATAAATACATAAATTCAAGTCAAGTGGCTTGGGCCTGTAGTCCTAGCACTCAGGAAGCAGAGGGGAAAGGATTTCAAGTTGGAGACCAGCCTGGGCTACACAGCCAGACTGTGGCTCCAAAACAAACAAAAAAAATAAAAATACTGACATTCTTAGACACATATACCTCTGGCTCTTGTTATAAAAGTGCAACCTGGGGCTGGAGAGATGGCTCAGAGGTTAAGAGCACTGACTTCTCTTCCAGAGGTCCTGAGTTCAATTCCCAGCAACCACATGGTGGCTCAAAACCATCTATAATGAGATCTGGTGCCCTCTTCTGACCTGCAGTCATACATGCAGGCAGAACACTGTATATATAATAAAAAAAAAAAAAAGTGCAACCTGGTAGGTCCTTTTTGCCTTCCCACCACTGAAATCAACAGATACTTAAGGTAAAAGTGTTGGGAGGCATGGCAGGCGATGTGGGACTGTAGTCCTGCATGCCCAGCCATTGGTTTTATTTTGTATGGGGGTGGGGAATAGGATACATTCCACCCAAGACCTCATACATGTGAGGCAAGTATTGTACCCCTAAACTACTCCTCAACCCCACTCCCAGTTACTGGAAGGAAGATCATTGTGCTTAAGACTTCAAGGACAGCCCAGGAGACAGAGACTATATAACCTAAACAAACAAACAAACAAACAAAAAAAAAAAAAGAAAAAGAAAAAGAAAATTAGGTGTTGGGAGAAAATGGCACTGCCAGTTAACAGCCTAAAGATCTACAGTCCTGGGCAAGTACTACTGCAGAGGGATGTCTGCAGAAGTGGGGCTCCCTTCCCTTGGGCTCACAGGTGTTCCGAGCCAGCCTTAACCCTGCAACTGTGACAGCATAGGGCCGAGTTGCCAGGTCCAGACAATCCCCTTTGTGTGGTTCACCGAGCTCTATGGGAGTTTCTTCAGGTTTTGAGGACTTGCGGTAAGGTCACACTAAAAGCGTCCCCCCCCTCCAGTGATGTCACAAAGACAAGGAAACCTATTTGTCGGGAGAGGCAGGCTCTCCACCCTAGTCTCCCTCCTGCAAAACCAAGAAATGAGACTGTAGATGGGGTTCTGAGTGGAAAGGACCTCGTGAGCTCAGCACCTCCACTCCTCAGTCACCACACTCCTCCACTCCCCAATTCACCAACACAGCCGCGGGGTGCTGGCCTCTGCGGTGCCCAGCCCTCTGCAGGGCGAGAATTAGGGAGGGCAAAACCTCAAAGTCCTGGGCCACCAAAGTCAAGCACCAAGGGCTGGCTGCCAGAATCTCGGGGTCCTCCGGGATACTCCCAAACCTACCTGATCAGTTTTCCGCAAAATGGGCGGAACCACGTGGCTTCGGAAGTACCGATGAGTGTGGTAGTCAAGTTGTGGGTTGTAAGGTGGAATTGCGGACCACAGCTTGGGCCTGGTGAGGCCGTAGGCCTGAGCCATTGTGCTCACGGCCACCCCATCCAAAACGAAGCTCTTTTCGAGTCGCAGAGGACACACACAACAGTGAGGCATCCCAGCCACCACAGCCTCTGAAGGCTTTCTGGTGAGGAGAGCACAGATGGGGACTTCAAGAAGCATTGTTACATTGTTACGTAGGTCAAGTTTCTCCCGAGACACAAACCTTATTGTTCTACATTTCAGGTTCACCACGCCCATCTTATTGTGGTGTTGGGATTTAACCTAGGGCTTCATGCGCATGCGTACTAGATAAGCACTCTATCAAACTGTACTACATGCCCAGTTTTCTGCGCTCACACTTTATATTCATAAATTGATTTTTTTTTTTTTTTTTTTTGAGACAGGGTTTCTCTGGTGTTTTGGTGCCTGTCCTGGATCTTGCGCTGTAGACCAGGCTGACCTCAAACTCACAGAGATCCGCCTGGCTCTGCCTCCCAAGTGCCAGGATTAAAGGCGTGCAATCATCACCGCCTGGCATAGATAAATGTTTTAACATTTCTTATGTATATGAGTTTAGGTGCGCCTGACCCGGAGCTAAGAGTGGTAACCGACCAGGCGGTGGTGGCACCGCGCCATTATTCCCAACTCTAGGGAGGCAGAGGCAGAGGCAGGTGCATCTCTGTGAGTTCAAGACCAGCCTTGTCTATGAACAGGTTCCAGGACAGCCAGGGCTACACAGAGAAACCGTCTCAAAAAACCAAACCAAACCAAAAAAAGGTAACAGAACTTAGTGCCCCTGCAAAGCAGTGCGGCTTTAACGTCTCCAGCCACGGCTCCCAGGCTTTTAGACTCAATCTCTGGGCTGAGTTCTGCTGCAAAGCTGGCATCTAGACTTACAATTCAGAGAATTTTAGAATCCTCGCCTTCAATGTAAGTAGCTAAGGGTTTAGAAGGATTTCCGTAAACCACAGGTGGTGGGGCTCACTTGTAATCCTAGCATTTGGAAGGTATTCAAGGCCAACCTCAACTACAGATTTAGGTCAGCCTGGGGTAGGTACTGCCGATTGTCTCCCTAACCCCAATTCACCTAGTTTAGTTGCAGAACCAGAATTCATCTTTCCCAACCCTCTGTTCAGGACCCTCAGAGTCCTTCCTTTCATCCCACTTTTCTAATCATTCTTAGACAGCCCAGGCTAGCCTCATTTTTTGATAGTCCCTAAGTACTAGGATTACAAGTATGTGCCACCTGGAACCAATTCTTGTCTTCCAGACAGAAAGAAAAAAAAAAAAAAAGTGACTCTTTCCTCATGCTTCCATTTCCCCAGTTCACCACCCACAATAAAACCCTAATACAAACGCTCCATGTACCAAAGCACCCCCACATACATGTGCCTTTGCTCATCACTCCAACCCTGTATGGCATTTGGGGTGAAGCAGGTTGGCAATACTTTTGGGTATTCCTGGGGATTGAAACTGTGTTCTCAGCCAGGGAAGCCCTCTACTACTGGATACTTTCAGCCTTTCACTTTGCTGAATTACCCAGGATGGCCTCAAATCGTACTTTTGCCTCTCCTGGATTACAGAGACAAAACACAGCTAAGGCTTTCTGTTCGCTGCTGTATAAATGCCCGATCTCCCAACATTCAAGAAAAAGGTTTGCCAGGTGTAGGCATGTAGACCTATAGTGCCAGCACCAGTGAGGTAGTAGATGGAATAGAGCTTCTAGTTGGGGCTGGAGAGATGGCTCAGCATTTAAGAGTACTGCCTCCTCTTCCACAGGACCTGGGTTCAGTTCCCAGCAACCAAACAGGAACAAACATAATCTGTAACTCAAATTCTAGAGATTCTGACTACCTGAGGGCACTGTACAGATGGTGCAGATATACAATCCAGCACCAATAGACCTAGAATAGACGTAAAGAAAAGCAGGAGGATCACTTATGAGTTTGAGGCATTCCAAGTAAGGATACACATACCAAAATTTTGTCTCAAAATAATTTTTTGAGCCAGGTGGTAGCCTTTAATCCCAGCACCTGGGAGGCACGGGCAGGAGGATCTCAGTGAGCTTAAAATAGCCTCGTCTACAAAGTGAGTTTTGGGACATCCTGGACTGTTAAACCCTGCCTTGAAGAAAAAAAAAAAAAAAGGTCTAACTTGGCTGTGATGCCTGCCTGTTGGTATTATAGGTGGAAACCACTGTGCAGGGATAAAAGACTGCTTTTTATACCTGTATCTTTCTGTGGATATCGCTTTTCCAGTCCTTAAAAAGCACCCACATGACAGCTCACAACTGTGACTCCAGTTCTAGGGGACCCAACACCCAAGACAAAACAGCAGTACACATCCCTGGCAGGGTGTTAGTAGCGTGAAAGCACATAAGCACTAAACTTTCACCTTGTTTCAAAGGCTGCTTGTGTTGAAGTGTACCCACAACGGGTCATTTGTCATCAGGCAGAATGCAGCAGTGTTTCCACTTAATGTTTATCTGCACACCAAGTGTGTACCTGGTGCCAGAGGGGCCCAAAAGAGGATGTTGGCGCTGAGACTTGAACCTGTGTCCTCTGAAAGAACAGCCTGTGTTCTTTATAGCTGATCCATCTCTCCAGGCCCTAAAGATAATCCTTGCTGATACTGGTGAAGGTGTGTCAAGAAAACAAATTCTGGGCTGGAGAGATGGCTCGGCGGTTAAGAGCACTGGCTGCTCTTCCAGAGGACCTGAGTTCAATTCCCAGCAACCACATGGTGGCTCACAACCATCTGTAATGAGATCTGGTGCCCTCTTCTGGCCTGCAGGGATACATGCAAGCAGAGCACTGTATACATAATAAATAAATGAATAAATCTTAAAAAAAAAAAAAAAAGAAAAGAAAAAAAATTCTTGGAGCAAAGACTTTTTAATGAATATTTTACAAATACACCAGAGAATCATGCAATGCTGCCTGCATTGGATGCAATCCTGGGCCACAAGTCTGCACATTCCTTTGCGACTGGACCTGTGATAGCAGAACCTGCACAGAAAAGGAAGACGGGTCAGACAGAGGGTCAGATAGTTCATGCTCCCAGAGCAGTCACCCAGCCCGAGACACACAAGATAGCTTGAACTGATTCGTACCTTTCATCTCGCCTTTATTGTTTACTATGACTCCTGCATTGTCTTCAAAATAAAGAAACACCCCATCTTTTCTTCGATACGACTTTCGTTGTCGAATTACCACCGCTGGATGGACTAAGGAGGAGAAACAGGGCAGCAGTTATCACCTGGCAAAGCCCTAAAACAAGCATAAAGGCAAGCAGCTATACCACAGAACGTCCACTCAGCATTAGGTTTCCATCACCCAGCTGCGAGGACAAGAATCAAGGCAAACATCACCCCTTAAGCAGCCATCATTTTTGTTCAGAAAGAGATATATACATTCCTTTCCAGAATAATTCCAAAATATAAACTTAAAACACTGTCTGCTACGCCTTTCCCTCTTATCTAGCAAGCTAGGACCACAGGATCAGATGTCAGCGCCCAAGAGCTCAGTTGACAGAATTTGCCTTGTATGCAAGAGTGATGTAGTAGTTAGTACATGCCTGTAACCTAGCACTCTAATGAAGAATGTGGCCTTCACAACAACCTTAGAGGGCTTCCCCTACAACGTACACACATTTTGACCTACAAATATTAACTACACCAAATAAAAACATATTTTTACGTGTCAGTTTCTACACAGTTCCTTGTTTGCTGTCCAACACATCTAAAGAGAACCCATTACTGGTGTTTGTTTGAAGTATATTATCCCCTGAACTGCCCAATTAATGCCCAGTACACTCTACCTTACTAAGGACAGGAAATGTTTTCTTTAGACTTTGTGTTCCTTTACTGGAGAAAGAATTCTCATCGGTATACAGTGATGCACAAATATTACACACAATCCATTCTGTTACTTTTGCCTAATGATGAGGTAGTTCCACTTGGAAAAAACAAGACTAGATCCCTTTGGGACCTTACCGATGTCAGACAAGACACAACAAGAACCACCACCATCTCTTCAGAGTCTAAAAACCACCTAGCCTGGCTTCCACTTCTATTGTAGAATTAGAACTAAGCTCAACTTTTAAAGCTACCTGTTTAAAAGCCCTCTCTTCTGCATATTCAAGTTGATGCACTACCTTTATGCACAATATTAAGACTGAATTCCTAAAGACAGAGATTCTGACTCCCGTTAAAGCTACAGATCAGGAAAAAATAAATAACTAATACTAATAAGTAACTAACGCTAAGTCTCAGTTGGAGATTCCCAACTATGATGGCAGAAACCAAGGATGTCCCCACCAGTGGTAGAGACAACAACAGTACAGCCAGCTGTTACCCTCCCCACAGTAAGGGTCACATGCTCTACTCTCCTCTGACAGCTTCCTGAGCCACCAACCAGAGCTTGGAAGTGTTCTGAGAAGAGGCTTGGGGGAACAAAGAAAGCTCCTCCCTGCCCCCCATACAGTCTCTTTGTGTAGCTTTGCAGCCTGTCCTGTAACTTGCAGAGATCCACCTGGCTCTGCCTCCCCAAGTGCTGGGATTAAAGATGTGTGCCACCACCTCCTGGCTTTCCCCGTTTTTTGAGACAGGACATCTGTGTAGCCCTGGCTGTCCTTGAACTTGCTCTGCAGACCAGGCTGGCCTCTGCCTCATGGAGTGCTGGGACTAAAGGGGTGTGACATGACCACTGCCCAGCACACAGATTTCTAACTGAACACTGGGGTTTGTGGAGGCTGACTGCAAAGTGTTGCTATAGCACAACAGCACACCCCCACCCCATTTGTGCCATGCCAAGGGACTGCTAGGAACGTCCCTGGGGGGGGGGGGGACAGAACAGTGCTTTTAAACCCAGCACCTAGGAAACTGAGGTGTGTGGATCTGAGTTCAAGGCCAGGCAGGTCTACATTGAAACCCTGCAGTGAAAGAGTTCAATAGCCAGCCAGGGAGGTTGAGGCCTGTCCCTTGTAATTCATCCATATACCTGATGGGAACACTTTTTGGGGTTGTGCATTACTCCGTTTATGGCTATCATAAAAGGAAACATGCTCTTCTGTGGTGACAACAAGACACCTTTAAAGCTGTGCTTGCTTCCAGCTGTTCAAACAATAAGCCACACATCAAATACACCCATTCAGGATTACCATACAAGGAACCAGAGACCTTTCCTCATAAAACCAGGTGGTCTATTACTGTCTGATGAACTTTGCCAGGTGAGCCACAGATTAAACAGCAGAGACCTGAGCTTACAGAAGAATATTCAGGAAAACGACAAGACGATACTCCATAAACCAAAACAGTCAGGCCTGTGGCTCATGCCTCAAAGTCCAATACAGGCTACAAAGTCTGGGAGCACGAAAAACTGTAGGAGCAGTACAACCGATCAACAGCGTCTCAAATGAACAGAAGTCATGTGGAGGTTTTGGCAGCCACCAAAATAAGAAAAAAAAAAAAAAAATCAATCCCCTTCCCCAATATATGGAGAACTTCAACTATCCACCATGGTCTACTCACCCTTTTTCCTTAGTTCTGGTTTGCCTTTCTTAACTGTGGCCATCACCATGTCGCCCACACCAGCAGCAGGAAGTCTGTTCAGTCGTCCCTTGATTCCCTTCACAGAGATGATATACAAATTTTTGGCTCCTACCAAAACGAGAAAAAAAAAGTTAAAAATAAAACAGGTGCAAAGGAAAAAATAATATTTGCAGGAGACGGCGGCGGTATATTGCCCGCTTAGGGTCAGCCCGGGCCACGCAGCAAGTATCTCAACCTCAAAAAGCCAAAGAAACAAAACAAAAGCGACTTCTTACACTTCCCAAGCCCCTTCACACTCACTGGACAGCCAAGCAATCTTTCAGATGTATCTTGTCACAACACCGATTGAAGTAAACAACACCACAAGTTGCCACTTCACCCAAAAGTGGTGTTTTCACTCTGCCCCTTCTTGACGGCTCAGTGGGTCACCAGCAAACGGCCCACTGAGTGCTTTTAAAAGGGGGATCGCGGCGGGCACGGCCGAGAGGCTCACCTGTATTGTCAGCACAGTTGATCACAGCTCCTACCGGAAGACCCAGGGAAATCCGGAATTTCGCTCCGGAGGACCCACCACGTCCTGCGGGGAGGGAAAGAAACCAGATAAAGCAACCACTGTGTCCAGGATTCCCAGTGCCCCCTCACAGTCCCACACTAAAATGGCATAAACTTTGCAAGAATAGCGTCTCCCTGTGTGCCGCCCCGTTGCCACAGGACCTGGCTGACCCCATATTACCATCCTCCTGTCGAGGTTAAGGGGGTTTGGACGACTCCAGCCTCAACTTTTAATCATCGATTCTGCAAAGGCAGGCCGGCTAGCACCCCACTGCGCAGCCGTGCGCGGGGCGATCTCACGGGCTCCGTCCAGCCCCACGCTCCTCTCCTGCCAGCTCGGCGCCCCAACTCCGCCACCCTCCTCCTCCAGGGCTTTCCCGAGGCCTCCGCGGCGCCCATCCACTCCCTCTCCGGCCCGAGAACTGCAAAGCGCCGCCGCCGCCCGGAGCCGTCGCCACAGACCCGAGCGGCCGCCCAGCGCGGCGGATGCCCGCGGATCCCCAAGCCCAAATTCTCACCTCGCTTCGACATCTTGAACGCCCGGAAAGAGTCAGAAAGGAAGTCAGTACAAGGGACACTGGGATATGAACGGGAAGCCCCGCCCAGCCAGCCATGTGACCGGATCTCCGGACACCCGCCTCTTCCCTCGTGGCGCAGCTGTATGACGTAGAAAGCCTGGGCCTCTGCAACGTCCGGGAGGTGTAAACGGTGGTTTAATGATGTAGGCGCAAATGAATTTGGTTCTCTTCCCAACGGCCGCGGAAGTAATTGGAGACATAGACACATTGTTTTTTGTCTTTATTAATTTGCTCAACGGCTTCTTTTGAGCTTCGTTGCCAAGCTCTTCTCTGGATACCAGGAATTCAAAAATAATGCGTGCACCGGGCGTGGTGGTACTCTCTGGGAATCCAAATAAATACATAAGTAAAAATAAATTGTCCAGTAAGGGTTCCCAAAGAACAGATAGACATCGGGGAAGAGCGAGCTCACAATGGTTTCATTAAGTTCTGGAACAATGAATGCCTGTGGGGCGCTACAGGTCACTCCCATCTGTGTGTTTGGTACCATTACATTCTGTTGTTTTAATTTTATTTTTTTTCCAAAGTGAAGAAAGAATACTTTCTTTTTTGCTCGGTTTTTCTAAACAGAGTTTCTCTGTGTAGCCCTGGCTGTCCAGGAACTCGCTCTGTAGACCAGGCTGGTCTTCGAACTCAGAAATCAGAGATTCGCACTCCCCTGCCTCTGCCTCCCGAGTGCTGGGATTAAAGGCGTGCTGCACCACTGGCGAGCCCAATACTTTTTCTTTTTCTTTTTTTCGAAACAGGGTTTCTCTGTGTAGTTTTTGGTGCCTGTCCTGAATCTCTCTCTGTAGACCAGGCTGGCCTCGAACTAACAGAGATCTGCCTGCCTCTGCCTCCCGAGTGCTGGGATTAAAGGCGTGTGCCACCACTGCCCTACTTCTTAGTGACAGTGCACACAGCTGAAGTCAGACAACCAGTCAGTATCTCATCTTTATTACTCTCAAAATTACCCTATACAGCTATCAGTGAACGATTGGCTCTGTTGCTTCTTAAAGATGTGCAAAGTTCCTAAATAAAGTTTAAATATAGTATAATTTATATATATATTTATAGTATAATCAAAATGAGCGTATTTTAATTTATTAGTATTAATCGTCCCCTTTTCACTGCCTCAACCTCTCCCCATTTTTCTGGCCTCTTTCCTTCTGTTGACACATTCATTCAAATATATGTTGAATGCTTACTTTAGGCCAGATTCTGTCTGAGTCATACATCAGATTACACGAAGGAACAAAATAGAATTGTTCTTGCCTTTATGGATTTTACCACCTGCCAGAGTAGAGGTTAGAACCAGATATTAGACACTAAAGAACAGAACTAGTTTTGAAAATTGCAGTAGTGCATTAAGTGGAACAAATCATTATGAAGAAAAAAAAGTGACGGGTCTGGAAAGTGAAGAGGCAGATTACATAGGAAATATTAATGCCTGATGGTGCAGACTTGTAATCCCACATATTCAGAAGTTAGGCAGGAGGATCCCAAGTTCAAGGCCACCTTGGGCAATGTAGAAAGACCCTGTCTGAAACTGTAAAGTAGGAAAAGGGCTGGAGGTGTATCTCAGTGGTGGAACACATGCCTAACAAGATTCTAGGTCTTGTCCCCAACACTGAAAAAAGGTGGGAAATTTCTTTTTAGTTTCTATTTGTGGGTGCGTGTGCGTGTGCGTGTGCGTGTGTGTGTGTGTGTGTGTGTTGTATGTAAAATCATGGCCAGAAAGATGGATCCAGGAGTAAAGGTGCTTGCCATGTAAGCCAGACCACTGAGTTTGATCCCCAGAACCCAGGTAAAGGTGGAAGGAGAGAACCAACTCCATAAAGTTTTCCTCTGAACCCACACACAGCATGGCACATGTGCCCACACACATTATTTATTCATAAGCAACAATGATAAAGTTTAAAGTATCCAACTGTCAAAGGTCACTTACAAGCCCTAGACAAGAACTTGCCTAAGACTTGTGACTAGCAAGGAAGCTGGGTGTCACTGAGAGAGGCAAGGAAGGATGAACAGCAGGAGCACGAAGGAACTAAAGAAAATAATGATAAATTATTTTAGAAAGTGTAAGTCCAGAATGGTGGAATGTCTGAAGTCTCAGGACTTGGGAGGCAGTGGACGGAGGATTGCTGGGTGTTTGAAGTCAGCTTGTGCCATTCTGCAATTTCCTGTCTCAAAACAAAACACACACACACACACACACAACACACACACACACACACACACCAAGAAAAAAAAAAAAAAGAAGAAGAAAAGAAAGAAAAGAAGGGGCGAGCTACAGAGGTTACTCAGTGGTTAAGGAGCATTTGCTCCTTTGGCAGAGGACCTGGTTCTGTCCCCAGTACACACACAGCAGTTTACAACCATCTGTGACTCTAGTTCCCATGGCTCTGACACTCTCTTTTGGCTCTGTGGGCATCTGGCAAGTATGTAGTGCACATATCCATATGCAGGCAAACACTCGTATACATAAAAATCAAATTAAAAAGGTGGAAAAATATGAAAAGAATAATGGAAATGGGTCATGGAGAGCTTTGCTCCCTGCTGTAGAGATGTGGGAAACTGTGGCCCGATTTCAAGCCAACATGGGGCACAATCTGAATGTCTGGTCAGAGGAAGGTTGCTGCAGAGCCGCTCTTCACAAAAGAAGTGCTTGATTTGGATTTGAGTGACAGCAGGAGAACTAATGTGATGAAGTGAGATTCTAGATTCATTTTGGAGATGAAACCAAAATAAGTGGAATGGGAAAGAAAAGAGCCGAGACGTGCCTAAGGCCCCGAGTCGTCCTGGACATTGGGAAGATGGCATTGCCATCAACCCACACAGAGACTACGGGAGGACTCTGTGTCTGTCTCCCTGATGCTAGGAACAGTCCTTTGGGTTAGGGCTACCACCAGTGTGACAACTAGAGAAAGTGATACATTATTTTTTCTCTTTCCCATGCAGCCAGATTTAATCACCAGGGACTGTTAACTCTTCCTGAACTGTTTGCCAGGCTTCCCAAGGCAGGCCTTTGACTCAGCACTATCGCAGCAGCTTCTAAGTGGTCTAACCCCAGTCTTCCATTGCTTGCAACTCTGTGCTAGACCCAATGTTCTCGTAGAATAAAGTCTAAGGTTCTGTCTTAGTTACTGTCTATTGCTGTGAAGAGACACCATGACCAAGGCAACTTATAAAAAATAAAGCATTTAAGTAGGGGCTTGCTTCCCAGTCAGAGGGTAAATCCATGGCTACCAATGTAGGGAGCATGGCACCAGGCAGGCATGAGAACGTGAAGTAACTGAGAGCTTACATCTGACCCCAAGTTGGAGGTAGAGAACAAGAGACTAGGTCTGGCATGAGCTTTTGAAATCTCCAGTCCACCCCTAGTGACAGACTTCTCCAACAAGGCCACACCTCCTAATCCTTCCCAAAACAGTTCCACCAACTAGGAACCAAGCATTCAAATATAAAAGCCTATGGGGACATTCTCATTCAAACCACCCCAGTTCCTTACCACAGCATTGCAATCTTTCCCACAATTGCTTGTCCCCAATTGACCTCATCTCCTGCCATCTTGTCTCTTATACTTCACATTCCAGCAACACCAAATGACCCAGGGTTCCTGGTTATACCCTTCAATTTCACACCTTATATTTGTATAGTGTATCCTGTTTTCCACTACCCATCAAGGACAGGGTCTTGGAGCCCGGAGTGGTGGTGCACGTCTTTAATCTCAGCATTGAGGAAGCAGAGGCAGGTGGATCTCTTGCCTGGTCTACAGAGAGTTTCAGGATAGCCAGAGCTGCACAGAGAAATTGTCTTGAAAAACAAAACAAACAAAAAAAACAAACAAAAAAGATAGGGTCAGGGCTGGAGAGATGGCTCAGCGGTTAGGAGCATTGGTTGCTCTTCCAGAAGTCCGGAGTTCAATTCCCAGCACCCACATGGTGGCTCACAATCATCTGTAATGAAATCTGATGCTGTCTTCTGGCATAAAGGTATATGTGCAGAAAGAGCACTACATAAAATAAATATAAATACATCTTTTTTTTTTTTTTTTTTTTTTTTTTTTTAAGACAGGGTCTTTCATGATTTGCCCTGTAAGGTGCTCATATAGCCTTGAAGTCACTCTGTGACTCAGGCAGGACTTGAACTTTTTTGTTTTTTGTTTTTTTTTTTTTTTTTGGTTTTTCGAGACAGGGTTTCTCTGTGTAGCTTTGTGCCTTTCCTGGAACTCACTTGGTAGCCCAGGCTGACCTCGAACTCACAGAGATCCGCCTGGCTCTGCCTCCCGAGTGCTGGGATTAAAGGCGTGCGCCACCACCGCCCGGCTAACTTTTTTGTTTTGTTTTGTTTTTCCAGACAGGGTTTCTCTGTGTAGCTTTAGAGCCTGTCCTGGATCTCACTCTGTAGACAGAGATCCCCCTGGCTCTGCCTCCAGAGTGCTGGGATCAAAGGTGTGTGCCACCGCTGCCCGGCGGGACTAGAACTTACGATCCTCCTGATTTAGCTTCCTGTGCCACCATGCTCAGCTTTTACTCTTAATTTTTTTTTTTTTTTTTTTTTTTGAGATAGAGTCTCACTGTGTATCCCTGGCTGGCCTGGAACAAGATATTGCCCAAGATATTTTCTCCGTAATAAGTTGAGGACGATCATGTTGGGAAGAGAGATCTCAGGAACTGAGCACAAGAGTGACAGACTAGAGAAAATTTAAAAAGAAAAAGAAAAACCTAAAAAGGAGGCTGGAATCGACCAGTATTCCTCTGTATTAGTCATCGGGCCGTTGTCTCCTTCCTCCTTCCCCTCCTCCCCCTCCTCCCCCTCCTCCCCCTCCTCCCCTCCTCCCCCTCTTTTTCACCTTTACTCTCACCCCTTCATCAATATCGTCTCCCCCTTCTCCTTCTTCACTGTCTGTATCAGGAATCAATAGTATTGCAAGGGATTGGGCCAAATGCCACATTTTTTAGAGACAGAGTCTCTCTGTGTAACTCAGTTCATGTAAACTAGGACGGCTGGCCTCGAACTCACAGGGATCTACTTGCGTCTACCCCGAGTGCTTGGATTAAATGTGTTAGCCACTATTTTAGAGTTACTATTACTGGGATGAAACAACACGACCAAAAGCAAGTTGGGGAGGAAAGGGTTTATTTGGCTTCCCCTTCCACATCACTGTTCACTACTGGAGGAAGCCAGGACAGGAACTCAATCAAGCCTGGCAGGAACTGGAGGCAGAAGCTGATATAGAAGCCATGAAGGGTATTGCTTACTAGCTTGTTCTTTATGGCTTGCTCAGCCTGCTGTCTCATAGAACCCAGGCCCACCAGCCCGGGGATAGAACCACCCACAGTGGGCTGGGCCCTCCCTATCAGTCACTAATTAAGAAAATGCCCTACAGGCTTCCCTACAGCTTGATCTTATAAAGGCATTTTCCTGGGACTAACTGTAGATCAGGCTGGCCTCGAACTTTCAGAGATCCACCTGATGGAGGCGTTTTCTTAATTGAGGTTCCCTCCTTTTTGATGACTTAGCTTGTGTCAAGTTGATATAGAACCATCCAATAGAGCCAACTTGTTCAACTGTCACATATCACCTTTTTAAATTTAAAAAAAAAATTTTTTTTGGGGGGGGGTTTCGAGACAGGGTTTCTCTGTGTAGCTTTGCGCCATTCCTGGAACTCGCTTTGTAGACCAGGCTGGCCTGGAACTCAGAAAGATCCGCCTGCCTCTGCCTCCCAAGTGCTGGATCACATGTCACCTTTGATGACCTCTCCTAACTCATTTGCATGGAATGACCAGTGAACTGGATAAAGAAGTCCTGTGATGCTTCATGCTACCTCTTCCCGGTGGCTTTATTCTGAGTTTGACTTGAATGTTTTGTCAAATCCTTTCCAGACTTTTATTTCAGTGCATTTTGAAGATGGATCACCTCTCTCATCTGGATGAAGTTCTTTGGAGAGAACTTTTTCTTTTTTTAAACTTCTTTTCTGGTGTTTTGAGGCAAGGTTTCGAGGCCAGCCTGGTCTATAGAGTGAGTTTTAGGACAAACAGAGCTGTTATAGATAGAAACCTTGTCTTGATAACCGGGCGGTGGTGGTGCACACCTTTAATCTAAGCACTGGGGAGCCAGAGGCAGGCGGATCTTTGTGAGTTCCAGGACAGCCTGGTCTGCAAAATGAGTTCCAGGAAAGGCGCAAAAACACAGAGAAACCCTGTCTCGAAAAACCAAAAAACAAACAACAAAAAAAACCCAAAAAACCTTGTCTTCAAAAAAACACAAACAAACAAACAAAAAAACAGAAACAAAATTCGATTGCAGCAGGCATAGCTGAAGAACTGGCTCAGTGGTTAAGAGTACTTACTGGCTGCGCTGAGTGGTGGTGGCGGCGGCGGCGGCGGCGGCGGCGGCGGCGGCGCACGCCTTTAATCCCAGCACTCAGGAGGCAGAGACAGGTGGATCTTGAGGCCAGCCTGGTCTACAAAGAGAGTTCCAGGACAGCCAGGATTGTTACAGAGAGAAACCCTGTCTCAAAAAAAAAAAAAATCTGTTGCCTAGGACTTTTAGTGTAGTGTGCAAAACCAAAACCCCCAAATGTCTAACATCCAGTTTACAGACATTAAATGCTCCCCAATGAGGGAAGTATAAAGCCAAATTGTCTTCAGTAATGTTTCCCCATTTATTTATTTATTTAGTTTTTTTGAGACAGGGTTTTTCTGTGTAGCCCTGTCTGTCCTGAAACTCATTCTGTAGATCAGGCTGGCCTTGAACTCAGAAAACTGCCTGCCTCTGCCCAAGTGCTGGGACTAAAGGTATACACCACCACTGCCTGGCCCTATTTATTTATTTATTTGTTTGTTTGTTTATTTTGAGACAGGGTTTCTCTGTGTAACTTTGGAGTCTGCCCTGGAAATTGTTCTGTAGACCAGGCTGGCCTTGAACTCATGACTTAGACGCTGAAGGAATGGTGGGATAAAAAGTTTATACAAACTGAAAGGTCACTCACCCAGGATGCTTTCAAACAGAATGCAGACCTCCATCTAAAGCTCTGAAAATGAAAGAAACGCTATCGAACACAACCACCCCTAAACCACCCCCTCAGAATCAACCGAGGGCTCCCCAGTCGAATCACAGGATGCTGGAGCCACAAAAAGATCCTTCCCCTGAAGCAGCACCAGGCACTTGGGCACTAGGAGATCATGTTGGTCCTGGAAGCCGATCTGGGGCCTCCTCTAGTGCAAGTGGATTTTCCCAGGCTGTGGTGGCACACGCCTTTAATCCCAGCACTCTTGAGGCAGAGGCAGGTGGCTCTCTATAAATTCTAGGCCAGTCTGGTCTACAGAGCAAGTACCTGGCCAGCCAAGGGCTAACTACTGATACTGTTTACAAAAATTAGAAGAAAGAGGAGGAGGAGAAAGAGAGGAAGGAAGGAAGGTTGCATTGTCCTTGGGGCCCCTCTTTGAGCACCATAATTGGACTGTACAAAACCTCACACCATTGTCACCTCAAAAGGAATAAGAGTTTATTCAGGAGCCAAACACAAGTGACTGTGGCCTGGGAGCACAGATTCAGTTCATTCTAAACGCCACGTTTCAATGTGTTCAATATGATAACAATTCTCTGAAGTTTTTACAGAAATAGAACAAGGAAAAACCACAAATCAAGGCTTTGTGTGTGTGTGTGTGTGTGTGTGTGTGTGTGTGTGTGTGTGTGTGTGTGTGTTTTGTTGTCCTGGGATTACAGGCATGTGCCTTCATGCCTGGTCCTAACACACTTTTAAAAGGAATTGGTGAAAACAGCAGGTAGGCAAGTTACATCAAAGTGGGAAGCCTCTTGGAATAGTCCTGGAATGTTTTCTGATGGCAGCCTTTAACTGGTGGGGTCTGTTGCTACATTCCATAAGGATTTACCTAATAGTCACAAGGATGTTAGGTCATTCATAGACACCTGCAATTAGAGATAATCCTCTACTTAGAGGGTAAGATAGCCCAAGACATTCCAACTGTCCACAATCAGTGATGTTCTTTTGTTTTTTTCCCCAGACAGCGCTTCTCTGTAGCCCTGGCTGTCCTGGATCTCGCTCTGTAGACCAGGCTGACCTTAAACTCACAGAGATCCGCCTGCCTCTGCCTCCCGAGTGCTGGGATTAAAGGCTTGTGCCATCACCTCCTGGCTACATTTATTTCTAAATATAACCTGTTTGTTTCATCCATGCAGTGTTGCTTGGATACATGTTTTCAGGCTTACCATTTGGAACTGGACAACCAGTAGATGTGCTGTCCCTGGGAGACCCACCTCTCCTGCTTCTGGTTTTATTCAATTGCCTGTCACTCTTTGTGTAGGGCCAAGGCCTTGTGGGGTTTCCCTGTCCATTTTGGCATATTCATTGATGTCATCCTCGTCCAGCTCACATTTGGACAGCCATGTTGGTGAGACTTTATGTGTGGAGCTTCTGATGTTACTAGGAGACACAGTCTCACAGCAAAGTCCCCGATCCTCTGCCTCTTAACAGTCTTTAGGTCTCCTCTTCTGCAGAGTTCCCTGAGCATTCTGAAGGAGTGTTTTGTAGATGTGTCCATTAGGACTGGGCTCCACAATTCTGCATGTTAATTAGTGGTATTTTCTATAATGGTCTCTGTTGCAAAGAGACGATTCCTTGATTGGGGTGAAGACTACACTTATCTGGGTAAAAGTCTACTAGAGCATTGGCCAAGCATGTCCCAAAGCTCTGGGTTCAACTCCCAGCACAAAGTCTTGGATTTCGTCATCAAAGAGCCGTCTTAGATATTCTCTCCGCATTTTGATTTTGGAGTGCTTCTTACTTGGAACATATATCTTGTTTAATATTTTAAATTGCACTTAAAGTGTGTGTGTGTGTGTGTGTGTGTGTGTGTGTGTGTAACTTGTGGGAACTGATCCTTTTCTTACACTCAGGGATTGAACTCAAATCGTGGGGTTTGGTGGTAAGTACCTTTACCTGCTGAGCCGTCTCACCCACCCTAAGTCCAGGCAAACTGTTTGCTTCTTGAGTGCCGGGATCACTTTGCGGTCTTTGTGTTCTCCAAAGTCCTTGCTTGGCACACTGCCTGATTCACTGTGAGCCTTAGGATGTATTTCCTTGCCAGCTTACAAGCTGAGTAACTTCAACTCCATGACTGCAGCCAGCAGCTGAGTGTTATCGAGAAAAAGCACACGCCACTCCACCCACCTCTAAAAGGTTTTGTCTAGCATTCCTACACCTCTGCCCAAGTATGTTCACCTTTTTCCTTTCCAAAATGATCACCCTATGGTTTCTCCTGTCTTGAACCGCCCCCCCCCCCCCATGCTCTTGCCTCTTTCTCTCAGCTGAAGAGCTTGCCCATTCCTTTCTGCAGAAAACAGCTGCAATGGTGGGATGGGAAACACTAAGTACAGGGGATCTCTAGGTAGGTTTGCCAACTCTTGTCTTAGAAATACACACACGGGGCTGGAGAGATGGCTCAGTGGTTAAGGGCACCAGCTACTCTTCTAGAGTTCAATTCCCAGCACCCCCATGGCAGATCACAGCTATCTGTAACTCCTGTTCTGAGATATCCGACGTCCTCATGCAGGCAAAGCACCAATACATGTGAAATAAAAGAAGTAAGTAAGGCGGGGCAGTGGTGGTGCACGCCTTTAATCCCAGCACTCGGGAGGCAGAGGCAGGCGGATCTCTGTGAGTTCGAGGCCAGCCTGGTCTACATATCAAGATCCAGGACAGGCACCAAAGCTACACAGAGAAACCCTGTCTTGAAAAACCAAAAAAAAAAAAAAAAAAAAAAAAAAAGTAAATAAATCCTTTAAAAAGAATAGCCTGATGCAGTGGTGGCCTATGCTTTCAACATCTGCCTGAAATATCCATCTAATGTCTCCATTCTGTATATAGCTTAGTGGTAGAAAACTCACATGGCATGCTGAACTCCTAAGCTCAATCCCCAGTGCCATCAAAAGTAAAAACATTGAACACACACACACACACACACACACACACACACACACACACACACGCACGCACAACACATGGGGTTTCTCTCTGTAGCCTCGGCTGGATATTGAGCCTACTGTTGACTGTAGCACCAGAATATGACTTCTGCAAGGATAGGGAGCCATGCACTTATTGCTTTCTCTTGAATGAGACTTTCATTATTGCTGTTGTTGAGACAGGGTCATGCCATAGAGCCCAGACTGGACCTGGAATTGGAACTGGCCATCGTTTTCCTCAGCCTTCAAAGTGCAGTCATTACAGGTGTAACTCACCACATCTGGCTGAGATTTTTCAAAAAGATGTTTTTTTTTTTTTTACTTTAAACAAAATTATTTATTTATTTATTTTATGTGTATGTGTGTAAGTGAAGATGTGCCACAGCAAATGAGTGGCAATCAAGGGACAGCTCTTAAGTCCTTCCTTCCCACTCTGGCTCTGGAGATTGACCTCAGCTCATCAGGCTCGGTGGCAAATGCCTTTACTCACTAATCCATCCCCGTTTCTCAGTGCTATCTGAATTTACCAACTAACAAGGACGAATTAAGAGCGGTGTCTTTAAATGTTACAGGCACGTCACGTTGTGTGCCTGTTATCCCAGCACTGAGGAAGCCGAGTCAGGAGGATCACCACCAGTTCTGGGTCAGCCAGAGCTACATATTGAGACTTTGTCTCAAAATAAACTATTAAAAACATCTTTGGGTAAATTTTCATGTTACCAAGCCAATGAACTCATCTTTTCTTTATTATCAATACTTGAGAAGCTGAATCATAATTGAAAGTGGCTTAGTGAATGTCACTGGTGCCAAAGAAATGCACTAAGTGATTTTACTATTCAACTACCCAGCCAAAGTAGAGGTTACCTAGGGATCACACCGGTAGAGATATCAAGGCACTCACTTGTTCAGGAACCTCTATATAGATGGTGATCAAAGGCACACTGTAACAAACCCACATGCACTGGAATGATCTCCAAAAAGATGGGGTTTTTAAATAAATATTTATTTATTTTAAGACAGGGTTTCTCTGTGTAGTTTTGGTGCCTGTCCTGGATCTCACTCTGTAGACCAGGCTGGCCTCGAACTCACAGAGATCCGCCTGACTCTGCCTCCCAAGTGCTGGGATCAAAGGCATGTGTCACTGCTGTCTGGCAAGATGAGTTTTTTTTAATTAACATTTTTTTACATTTATTGTGTGTGTGTATGTGTGAGTGTTTAGGTGAGTGTAGAGGTTAGAGAATAACTTGCAAGAGTTGATTCTCTCCTTCTACTACATGGGTTCTAGGAAATGAACTCAAATTATCAGGCTGAATAGCAAGTACCTCTACTTGAACTATCTTGTTGGGCCCCCAAAAACATGGTGTGTGTGTTTGTGTTAGGATCTAATCCACAGCCCAGAGCCTTCAGTAGTCTAGGTGACTCTGTCATTGAGTACATCCTTAGCTCCAAAGAGAAATGCTTGGCTTTTTATTTTCTTACATATTCTATCTTTTCTGTTTCTGTTTGTCTGTTTGTCTTTCTCTCTGTCTCACGTAGTTCAGATTGACCTTGAACTCTATATGTGGTTGAGGCTGGCCTTTCTGATGCTCACAGTACTGGAATTACAGGTATGTGCCATCACACCTAGACACCTTGAATTCAAACCAGTGAGACTGATCCAGTACAGGGCCTGGTGTCTGTCAGGCAAGCCCCGCCCCCCACCACTAAGCCACACCCCAGGGCTCTGGGCACAGAGTTGTGGAACAGTTGTCTAGAATTCACTCACCTTTGTACAACTGATGGCAGCGCCCTGTGTCCCTCTGTCCCAGTTCCTACTAACCACCATTTATTTCCCTTTCTGCTTCTGTGGTTGGCCTTGAACTCAGAGATCTGCCTGCTTCTGTCTCCTGAGTGCTGAGATCAACCGCATTAGCTGGTACCACCACTGCCCCGCAAGTATTTATGCTAATTCACCTGTGAATTTAGTCCTAGTCGGTCTCTAGCACATTGTGAACTCAGAGAGCTAGGACTTCTCTATCTTAGTTGAAAGTTTGTTTTGTTTCTTGAGAGAGCAACATAGTGAGTGCTCTAAGAATCCTAAGAGGGCAACCATGCCTCGCAGTGGCTGTTCTGTTTGAGGCGGTATTTGTATTCTGGAGAGAGCAGAGAAAAAAGTCTTCCAACGCAGTTTTGCAAGAGAAAGATAAATGATTAGAAACTGGATAAAGTATTGAGTCTAACTCGCATTCCAGATGGAGTTATATGGTGAAACCCTGCTTTAAAAAAAAAAAGGAGGCCGGGCGGTGGTGGCGCACGCCTTTAATCCCAGCACTCGGGAGGCAGAGCCAGGCGGATCTCTATGAGTTCGAGGCCATCCTGGACTACCAAGTGAGTTCCAGGAAAGGCGCAAAGCTACACAGAGAAACCCTGTCTCGAAAAAAAAAAAAAAAAAAGGAGTTTGCAACCTAAATTCATGTTTTCAAATTGTCAGTGTGCTTTTAGCTTTTTTTTAAGATGTATGCCTTTATATTGGTTAAATTCAATATTACTTAGCCAAAAAAATGTTACTTTTAAAAGTGTAAAGTCTCAAAAATGAAAAGTATACAAGTCATGTAAAAAGAATTTTCTCAGCTCACACCAGCAGAGGGGGTATAGCTCAGTGGTAGAGCATTTGACTGCAGATCAAGAGGTCCCCGGTTCAAATCCGGGTGCCCCCTTAATGGGTGTGCATATTTTTCATTGACATTCATATATAATTCCACTACTCAGTTATTTCCAACTCAAATATCTCCTCTATCCTCCAAATTTTCCACACCGGTTCATGGTCCTCCAGAATCAGCAGTAACTAGTAGGATCCCTACTCTCCTAATGTACTGGACTAGTCCCAGTCATAACATGCTTTTGGATCACAAAGTGTTGAGGTGTGAAAGCAGTATTACTTTTACCTAGTTTGTATCCTGACCCAAAAGACTAAGATGAATCCAGACACCGAATGTTTATAAACTTGTTTGTAGCAACGTGTGGTAGTACATGCCTGTTACTCCCAGCACTTAGAAGTCAGAGGCAGGAGGATCAGAGTCCAAGGGAGTTTAAGATTAGCCTTGGCCTATATATCAAAATTGAGGCCAGCCTGGGCTATATGACGTTCTGTATGCAAAAAAAAAAAAAAAAAAAAGACACGGTCTAAAGATAAAAAAATGAGAACCTTCTTCACTGAGAAGTTGAGGCCTGATAAAATACAACTTCACGGCCTAGTGCCTGGGAAGTGAGACGCACTGGTCAGGTATTTCTGGTCTCTGCCCTGCAGCTGTTCTAGCCCCTTCCTTGTTCAGCCCAGCAGAGAACAGTAATGGGAACTGGGAAGCAAAAAAATGCACGAGAGTATTCCCCTGGGGTCCTGGGATGACACAACCAGATTCCGTGTTTAAAATATCACAGCCGCACCCTGACCCAGGCAGCACGCCTCTCCCTGTCTCTTTTCTTTTTCCTTTTTTTGGGCAAAACCTAGCTGAGGGGGCCGCCCTTGCCTCCTTCTTTACACTGAGATTTCTTCCAGCCCAGATACCGTAAGCCACACACTCAGCAGATGGACACCTGTCCCCCCCTTTGAGGATTTCAAACCCGATAGCTTTGTAGTAACACTCCAGTGATCCTCAAAGACCGGTCCCTGGGTCCCTGAGTGCCTCACCTGGAAAATCCGTCAAAGAGCTAATTGGCAAGGCCTCCCTCCAGGTCTACACAATAGGAAACTGGGGATGTTTTAATGAGCCCTCTAGGTCGTTCTGGAGCACGCATAAGTCTGAAAACCACTGCACTAATTTATATTACTTGGCTTTGGGATCTTACTCTTGCACTGTAAAGAGCTGATGGGTACGCAGCTGCCGGTCTCGTGTTCTCGAAGGGCTTTTACTCGGTCCGAACCACCAAGCAACAGGGAGGCTTGAGAAGAACATAGAATAATTAAGAACGCAGAATGAAAAAAAGGAAAAAAGAAAGCTTAGGTTGGGGGAAGGGCCATATCTGTGAGTTTTCCTCTTTTGACCTACCCTTATCCTCATGGGACATAGAATGCCAACCTGGGGAGTGACCTTGGCTCCTGAAACCCAAGTGTGGAATCATCCAATCAAAACCTGCAAGGCTACAGTAGGCAGAAATCACCACTCCGGCGCCAGTCAAATGAGGTCGCGCAACTTCTGTTCCTGACAGTTCTTCCGCTGGATACAAGGCAAAAACGAAGGCTTTCTGCTTAGATTGTAAAATGAATAACTTTTTTTTTTTAACCTATTTTAACCCAGGATTGGGTTAAGATCATATTTGAAATGATACGTATCGTTATTTGGCCATTAAATTGAGGAAAAGACTCCGAGGGGGCACCCGGATTTGAACCAGGGACCTCTTGATCTGCAGTCAAATGCTCTACCACTGAGCTATACCCCCACACCGTTCCAGTGGTTGGAGCAAATTCCTTTCAGTAGTAAGATACTGTTGCAGCTGCTACACGGATAACACAGGGGTAAGGGAAAAGAATAAAAGAGCAAATGGGATCAAGCTAAAAGCAGAGGATGCCCAGGAACCCCTAGAAATCCTGCAGCTCAGAGGCGCAGGGAGTGCGAACACCCAGACGCGTTGAGTCCAAAGGGAAAGGGGCAGGTACCAATGTAGGAGGGGACGTGGGCGGGAAGGGAACTAGCTGGGGCACTGGGCGGAGCAGGTGGGGTTCCCCGCAGGTTCACGTTGGGTACCCACTGGTATAAAGAAAGTCCCCGAGTCTGGAGAATCCGTACCATCCCCACCCTCATCGGGTGCGTGGGGTCGGCCCTCTCACGGGAGATCGGGCTTTGTCGCAGTCGCATATGTATCTCCAGTTGGGTCAGAGCCGTGGTCAGGAACTGCCGTCAGTCGGGGAGCCCAGGGGCGCGGGCACCCGGAGAGCTTAGGGACTCCAGCACCCACGTCCTGCAGCCCTCCCCGGAACCCGCCCCCACGCAGCCCCACGTCGCCCGGGGAGCGCGCCTTGTCGCGCGCGCCCCTTTCCGCGTCCGAGGCGCGTCCCCGCCCCAGCCAGTGCGGCCCCTCCTCCCCACCGTGTTTATTAGGGGAAGGAGGGCGGAGGCGGAGGCCAGTTCCCCAGTTCCAGTCGCCGTCGCCTGCACAGTTGCAGCCGCCGCCTCCCAGCCGCTCGCCCAAGGAAAAGGGAACGCGCGCGAGCTCGGGCGTCCCCGCCCCAGTCTTTCCCCGGAACCATGAACCCTAACTGTGCCCGGTGCGGCAAGATCGTGTATCCCACGGAGAAGGTGAACTGTCTGGATAAGGTGAGCTCAGGCACCCGGGCGCCGCGGGCTAGGCATTCCCAGTGCAGCTCTCAATCGGGGGAGAAAGGAGGGACTGGGTCTTTTGGGGCTCTTCTCTGTGATCCCCTGAGCAGGGAAGGAAGGCGGGACGTGACTTGGGGTGCGGAGACAGACCCCAGTCTGGAACCCGGGAAATCCGAGGCGAGGCGGTGGGCAGCCACCGCTGGAAAAGGATGGGCTCTGTGCGTCGGGGCTAGGAGGGCTGGAAGGGCGGGAGAGCACCAGGAAACCAGGATCGCCGGGGTGTGTGCTGGAGGTTAGAGGTGCAGTCCCGCCCCCCCCAGAGCCGGGAGTAAGAGAGGAGACGGCCGCTCCCTTTCCCCGCGGCGCCCAGCGCCAAGTAGGCGGAAGCGCGGGGCGCTGGGGGGAGGGGGCGGCGGGGGCGGGGCGGAGGCTGGGGCCAGCGCAACCCTCCGGGCTTGGGCTGCTGGTAGCCCAGCTTCCTGGCCTAGAAGCTGGGTCGGGTCCTTTGGCCAGCGAGTGCCAATTGTGGTGAAAGGGACTTAGGGGCAGCACTGGAATCTTATTTCGAGACACCCCCCCCCCCCGTTTTGAACGACCTGCTGGACTGTTGGAACCACCTTGCTGGTTCCGTGGTTGGGGAACCCGCAGACCTCCTTCATAGCTTTCCCAATCGCCAATTCAAATTGCAAGCCACTCTGGGTGCTGGGCAGCCCAGCAGGAGCTGGGCGGGGTGGGGTGCTGAGGTGGGGAGGGTTGGAGGGGACGCTTCTCCGAGATCTGAAATTGTGCTCAGCCTGGAGACCAGCTTAGAGAACAAAGAGCTAACTTTTCAGAGCTGGTTTCATCAATGGAGGGTGGGATTGGCCGACTTCTGGGGAAGCCAAGGAAAGGGAGAATTTTTTTAGAGGGGAGGGCGGAGAGGGTAGCCTTCTGGAAATTAGCTGTCCCCTAGGGGCTCTTACACATCCCCGGCCCAGGCTGGACTCGTTCATCTGGTTGCCATCACACTTCTGCAAGGGGAATTGAAGAGTAGATCTGGGTGTTTCCGGTACAGTTTGAGGTGGGACCCTCCTGCCTCGCTGTGAGCCTTCTAAAGCCGAAGGCAACCTGTCCCTTCTCTGTGTTCCCCTCTGAAGGGACGCCTCTGTGATTTGGCTCCTCGTGGGTACATTGTATCTAGCTCCCGAAGCTAGATAGGAGTTTACCTATTCCCACCTTTCGGTCTGAACAGGCGGTAGGCCTGCGCCCGAGAGAGGGGATCTAGTTTTGTTGGAAATGGATACTTTGTTAAATACTTTGTCTCTCCTCTCCCGACTAAGATTAGTTCGTTCTTAGGAACCTTTGACCTCTGAGCCCAGGTCAAGAGGTGGGGACTCGTGGTTCTGAAACATTTGGACTTTTTTTTCTGGAGGAAAAGGACATGGGGCTTGGCTAGCCCGGAGTCTAGGAGGGGCTTACGGAAGGTACTGACCTTCTCAGTCACTGTACTAGTCCCTGGAGAGTGGCACTCCTAGATGGAGACCCCCCCAAACAAACAAACAAACAAACAAACTTGAGAAGTTAACTGTCCTTACGTGAAGATCTTTGTCATTCCTGGTCAAGTGTTTTGACCCCTGCATTTGCAGTTCCCTAGGCTGACAAGTGGGCTTCCCAGTAATGAGTGGGGAGAGGCAATGGATGATGGGAGCCTGGGAAGTGGGAGACAGTCCTAGCCCAGGTCTATGCCCATCAGCTTTATGAATGGTTCTGGGCCTCAGTATTCCCGGTCACCAGATGGGTATCGATGATGTCATTGCCTCGGAGGTGGGCAGTGCAGGGAGTGTGGTCAAGGCCCTTCTCGTCTCTCTTTTCTGCCCAGCACCCCAGCCACTCTCCTTGTGAAGACCTTCAGGGCTGTGTGTCATAGGGAAGGGGGCAGGGATCCTATATGCCCTAGCTAGAAGGGGATATTCTAGTTGGGGTTGCCCTGGGAAGTGGGAGTGGGTGATTCCTTTCTGGTTTTAGAACTCCCCCTAGCGGAAGTGGCCCTGGAGAGACATCTGCCTTTCACCCCCTCCACAGACTGGAAAATCCTGCCTTCTTGTCTCTTCCGTCCATGCCCTACAGGCAATAAGAACAGATAGTTAGAACTGGAGCCCTGGAGAATGCTGAGCAGAGACCTGGGTATGAGGAAAGTTCAGTCCCATAGGCATGGTTGCTACCCAACTTCCCAAGGCTTCTGGTCGACAGTCAGGGAGAATCAAGTTGGACTGGCCTGATTTACTGCAATCCCCTATGGCATGCTGCCTGCTGCTTGGCTAGAGCGTAAGCTGTGTCCTTGATGAGCAGTCTTTTCTCCTGCCTGAGCCTTATCTGTCAAAGGCATAAGTGGGTAAACCTTATCACCAATGAAGGCCACTCTGTCCCCAACCCATAGTACCAGCGAGCTCTGCATGCTGGATAAATAAATCTGTAGTGCTGACGGTGTTTTGAGGAAGGAGGTTGAGGTTTGTTTCCCTAGAGGGTTTCTGGGATTAGAGCAGGAAGGAGAGCCAGGGTGACCTCATTCATTTAACAAATATTTATTGAACACCTACTTTGTATCTAGTGACCTACACTGTTGAGAATCTGCCACAGCTTTCTCTCACTTTCTTTCTTCCTCAGCTTCTAAAAACGGGTGGAGACAGTCAGGAAAGCTGGGGGATTGGCCCACTGACAGTTACTTTGGAATGTCCCATTAGAGAGGGCTTCCTGCCCCAAATGGCTGTTAGGGTGTACCCCTGTTCCCTCAAAGGAACAAAGTTCATGTAGCCGTGAACAACAATTTTGTTGTTGTTTGGTTTATTTTATGTGTACAGATCTTTACCTGCATATATGTCTGCGCACCATGTGTGTGCCTGGTGTCAGAGGAAGCCAAGAAGTGTTGGCATGGCTGGGACTGGAATTGACAAAATTCTGAGACCCACCGTGTCGGTTTGGGGAATTGAACCAGGGTCCTCTGGAAGATCGGCCCTTGCTCTTAACCACTGAGCTCTTGTTCCAGCCCCCTATCCCCATGTTTTTGTTTTTGTTGTTAAAAAGAAAAGTTTAGAACACCCTGCAATCACTTCAGGACCAGCCATTCATATTAGGTTCTACTTACTGAAGTGTACTGGGCTGAGCAGCCTCACAAATGGGGTGGGGATGGGGGTGGGGGTCGGGTGGGGTGGGGGAAGATAGCTCCTATGAGCTATGAGCCTGATAAGCGAGTGTGTCCGACTTTTTGACTTTGGGACATGATATTGTCATCTACAAGATTCTCAATAGAAAAATATACAATCAAGTCACTCAAATTGCAAAAAATAAAAAAACGTTCTTACAATATTTTAAGTGAGCTTGCCGTTTTGTGTTGGACCACGCTCCGGAGGACCTTACCCACCCAGAGGAGGCTGATGGACAGACTGTCTCCCTCCTTTAGCTAAAGTTTTATCTGTCTTTCTTTTTTTTTTTTTTTTAATCCTTCTGCCTCAGCTTCCTAAGTGCTGGGTTACAGTCATGTGTCACTATGACTTGCAACATTTTTTTTTAAAGACAGGGTCTCATGTAGCCCAGGCTATCCTTGAACTCACAATCCTCTTCTTACCTCCGCCTCCCAAGGGCTGGGGTGACTGATGAGTTTTGCCACCACACACCACACCCACTTTTTACAGTGCTGAGTATTGGTCACAGGATTTTATCTTTGTGCCTGCTGGGCGAGCCCTTTATCAACCGAGCTACCTCCTCAGCTCCCAAAATTCTGGCTGTCTGTCATCTGCTGGTGTATTTGCAAACAAGTATTTTTATTTACACTGTCTCTTTTCCAAAAGGGGGTCCCACTTAGGCAGCGTAGTGGTACACACGTTTAATCCCAGTATTTGGGAGGCAGAGGCAGGAGGATCTCTGTGTGTGAGGTCAGTAGACTGGGCTACATTGTGTATTCCTAGGCCAGCCAGAGCTACCTAGTGAAACCCTGTTGGTCAGAGGAGGGCAGGGAGTGGGTCCCACCCTTCCTCATCCTGTCTGGAGGAATGTGTTGGGCCTAGGATCCTGAGGGCTCTGGTTCCAGGAGCTTCAGGTTACTAGAAAGGAATTGTGGAAGTAAGTGCGTTGAGTTTTAAGCTGGAGGCCCTGAGTTAGACTGATGGCCTGAGCCTGGGTGGTGCTGGTGTTGACCCTAGGAAGGGACAAACTCTTAACTCTAGGCTACAGGAAGGGAGGAGTCTCATACTCCAGCCCTGAGTCACTGTGACAGGGAGCAGGTGACAGGCTGCAGGTACAGGGACCTGGATGAAGCTCCTCTCTCCCTCTCCTATAGCCATGGAGCCGCAGTGTCTGGCTCCAGTGTGTGGGATCCTTGCAGGGGCTTCTGTCCCCACTGGCCTGTCTGTCTTTCTGTAGAGTCATTTTCCCCGCACAGCATTTCGGACGGGAAGGGTGGTTGTCTGGTGCCTGGGGTCTGACTGAGCTGCATCTCCTGGGCAGCTTGCCTGGTGACTAGGGATACCTCCTGGTGCCGTTTGCTTCCTCAGTCATAAATCCTAGGAGCGCATGCCCAAAGTCTGCCCTGGACCTTGCAAACAGGGCCGTTCTTGCTGTGAACTAAGTAAGGCTCCTAGGACCAGGGGAAGAAGGCAGGTCCTCTTGGGACTTCTTTTATAGCATCTTTCCTCCATACCTGACAAGAGACAGCATGAAGTTTCTCTCATTCTGGAGTTGGTTCATGAGCACTCGAATGAATGGCCATTTCCTGCCTCCCCAAAGGAGTGGCCTTCTCATTCTCCTACAGTTCCTGGGAGAGAGATCATAGTTGTGGCCCTGCTTTACAGATGTGGAGACCTCCTTTGGTGAGTCACCCAGCAGATACTCAACTCACTCTGGTTTCCATTACTCTGCTCCTGAGCGGCCCAAAAAAGGACAGATGACCACCCTCCCTTGTCGTAGGCTGATGTATCAAGTTGAGAACATTGGCTCCCTTAGGATCTCTAGGAGTAAACTGCTAATGGGAGCAAGCTCTTGGGAGCAGCCTGGGGTTCCTGTGGGAACTCTAGCCTGGTCTGTATTCTACTAGCCCTCTCTCCACAGGGCCTGGCTCTAGGGTGAGGATCTGGTCATCTGCTAGAGATCTCTTTCCTGACCCGGACCTTGAAGGTCCCTAGCCCTAGGACAGTGTATTCCTGCATATGTGTGTGTGAAAGTGGGTCATGGTCTGGATTCTGCAGAATGTTTTTCCTGGCAGGCCCCTGCGGGGGTAGGGGAGGCAGGGGCCCAGGCAGGGGCCCAGGCAGGGGCAGCAGGCAGAGGCTGCAGACTAGCTGGTGACAGCTGGGGCAATCTGCCAATGCCTCCCAGTCAGGGGAATCTATGGGGGAAGGACCACCCTGTTTTGATTTTTCTGGGGGTTTTTATGTTGGGGGTATGTGACACCCCCAAACAGTTAAGGATTCTGAGTGTTACTGTGAGTGGGGGTGGAGGCAGTGGCTCTTGGAGGGGCCCAGGTGGGGGTGGGGCCAAGCTCAGACCACCCCACCCTTTACTTCCAGACTTACAGCTGGCTCTCTTCCCAAAGAGTCCTTTCCTGTGTCGCCTTGTTAACATTCCCTGTTAGATTTTTTTTTCCCTGTTGGGTCTCCTTGATAGGAAAAATGTCCCATTAGAGGGCAATTACCCCCAGAAATAGTCCTAGTGTGCTGAGGTGCAGGGGTGGAATCCCAGCCACTGAGCTTCCTTTCTTCTGGCCCCTCCTCCAGTGTGTCTGAAGCTCTCTTAGTTTGGGAAACATGTTTTAAAAAGCACCACTTTGGGGGAGTTCTTTGACAGATGGCTGGGAATCAGTCCTACCGCTCACTCAGTCACTTTCTGAGGTCTCCCTGGCTCCTCCCTGGCCTCTGGCTACCTCCTTTGGGGGTCAAGACTGCTGAGACAGGCAGATACAAGCAGCCTAAAGCCTAAATTCTGGGATGGAGTCGCTTCACGTGGTTTCTCCTTCTTTCCATCAACCACCTTGGATTAGTCTTGATGGATGTTTTAGAACCCTGGTTTACTAGGGTTGCGCCTCTGTCCCATGTACCCATGTTGGAGCTCAAGTTAGACCGTGTGAGTGCCTCCAGTGTCCAGCACCTGCATGGAAGGAGAGTGCCAGGTGCTTTGCTGGGGGGGAGGGGGCAGGTGTTTTCTCATGAATCTTTAACAGCCCCGGGAAGACAGGCATTATTCTATGCAGTCCGTAGACAGGAAGTAGAATCAGACTCCCAGGTGCTTTGCAGACAGGGTGAGGCCAAGGTCATCCCACTTTCTGGGTGGGGTTGTGATATGGACACACCTGGAGTCTAGCTGAGAGCTTGAAAACAAAGCTCTTTTCTGCCGCTTCAGGGTATCTCCCACCCTTGTCCAGCTGCGGATGGGAGAGATGGGAGTGGACAGGATGTGGGTGTGGCTGGGGCACCTACCGGCTCCTCTAATTGGGGTGTCTTTTGGGAAGTGAGAGCCAGCTAAGCTAGAGCATCGTGGAGGGGAGCTCCAGAGGGTCAGCAGTTTAGAGGGCAGATAGGTATGCCCCGGGCTGGGCCTTTGTGCCGTTGGCTGTGCTCTCTTCTGCAGGCTTGGTGGCCGAGGACCTGCTCCTTCCCAGTGTGCTGCTTAGCAACGGAGTGCCGCTTTGCATAATCAATGAGGCTCATCCAGTTCTGGGCTGGAGTGGTCTGGGGACGTGGAGATGCCTTTCTGGGGGCTGCTACCTCCTTCTTAACTGGGTTCTTCCCCCTTTACTCTCTCAGATCTGATCTACTTGCTGTCCTGACAGCTAAATAATTGTCTGGTGGGGCATGAGGAGGGGAGGGGAGTGTCATTGGCTGCCAGAGCCTGTGACCTGAAATGCCCCTGTTCACCAGGTGGTGGTTTTTTTTTTTTTTAAAGACAGAGTTTCTCTGTGTAGCCCTGGCTGTCCTGAAATTCACTCTGTAGATCAGGCTGGCCTCAAATTCAGAGATCCGCCTGCCTCCACCCGCTGAGTGCTGGGATTAAAGGCCTGTGCTGCCACTGCCACCACCCAGCTTCCCCAGGTGTTCTTACAGCCTTAGGCGAGTGTCCATGCGTAGGGAAGTGCTGCTGTCTAATGGTGTCTTCTCTCTGTCCCCACCCAGTTCTGGCATAAAGCATGCTTTCACTGCGAGACCTGCAAGATGACCCTGAACATGAAGAACTACAAGGGCTATGAGAAGAAACCTTACTGCAATGCGTGAGTCTCGGGGGACACGGGAGTCTTCGGGGTGCCTGGCTTTCCTCCCAACTCCCCTCCCCCAGCCCAAGGTGACATTGTCGCACTTGCACACCCTACTCGATAGATTGTGACAATAGTGTGTCACATTGTCCCTCCATAGCAGAGTGCTTTTGTTGTCCCCATTTTACAGATGGGAAAACAGGCTTGGGAAGGGAGGGGACTTTCCCAGGATCACATGACGAGGCTAATGTGAGGCTGGTTCATGGACAGCCTCTGGGTAGTAAAGCCAGTGGGCTACTTCCCTTGTACCGTGTTTTGCAAGGGGTACAGCAGGGATTAAGAGACCTGTCCTGTGCCTGCCGCCGTGTATCCAGGCTTGGGAGTGGGGGTTCTCCCCTTGGCTTTCTCTCATTTGGTGGTTCTTTTCTCCATTGTCCCTTCTAGAAGGTTCTAGAGACCTCTTGTTTCTTTCTTTTTTTTTTTTTTTTTTTTTTTTAAAGATTTATTTATTTGTTTATTATGTATACAGTGTTCTGCCTACATGTGACCCTGCAGGCCAGAAGAGGGCACCAGGTCTCATTACAGGTGGTTGAGAGCACCATGTGGTTGCTGGGAATTGAACTCAGGACCTCTGGAAGAGCAGCCAGTGCTCTTAACCACTGAGCCATCTCTCCAGCCCCCTCTTGTTTCTTTCTTTTCTTTCTCTCTCTCGCTCTCTTTTTTTTTTGAGAATACAAAACAAAACATATTTGTTCATTTATTTTATGTTATGTGTATGAATGTTTTGCCTACATTTGTGTATGAGTACCACTTGGGTGTCTGGTATCCATGGAGACCAGAAGAGGGCATCAGATCTCCTGGAACTGGAGTTGTAGGTAGTTGTGAGCCTACATGGGGGTGCTGCAAGTTGGACCCAGGTCCTCTGCAAAAGCAGCCAGTGCTCTTAACCCCTAAGCCATCTCTTCAGCCCCCTTTTCATATTGAGGAGAAGGGTGTCGCCTGGCATAAGCAACTCCTTTTCTGCCTTGCAGGGAGACCAGTGACACTGTTGTCCATTATTCTGAGAGTCGCTGGCTCGGCTTCTGTTCCTTATATAGAATCCTGAGTTGTGGCCAGCTGGATGCAGGGCTTGGGGAGGGAGGCCATTGTCTCCCACCCTAGAGGGACACCATCCTGGAAGTGAGTCTCCTGCAGTTTCAGAGAGGGTTGAAACTCTTATCTCCAAGGGGACTCGTGAGTAGCAAGTGCACTCTCAGCATCAAGTCCAGAGCAGGTGCAGCAGCTGACCTCAGACCACTTGCAAGATCTGGGCTTTAGGAGGTCAGGTTCCTCAAAGGGAGGTACTGAGATCAGTAATCAGTGAAGTTTCTGATCTGACTTGTCCAGGTATTTTTGCTTGTTTGTCTCACATATCCCAGACTAGTCTAGACTCACATGTAGCTGAGGATAGATAACCTAAAACTTCTTGCCTTCGCCTCCAGATGTGTGGGTTTATAAACATGTTTCACCATGACCGGCTGGTCTCCTAATTTAATTCTCCTTAGCCAAAGTTTACCAGAAGGAAAACTGGAGACATGTCTCTTTGAGGGCAGGCTATCGTGCCCCCACCTCCTTGGCCCAAGGACCTTGGGGGTTTGAGCATTCACCAGACACTTGTTGCCCTGCCCTCTGCTCTATGCCAACCTGCCTCAGGTGCTGGGGACCTGATTTCTGATACAGTCTCAAGCCCAAGAGGCATCACGGCCATTGTTCCCGTCTTACGTCCAGCCCAGGGTGGTTCTGAGTAGAGGAAGGCCCACAGCTTTTTTGGTCCCTTAGTTCTCCTGATTTCTATGGCTCCTTGGCCTACCCAGCCCCCCAGCACTCCAAGCCCCAAGGGAAATGGGACATTCTTTGAATTCTTAAGAGCTCACACAAACCCTGATTCTCTGCCACTTCCTCCCTCCTTTGGGGAGTGGGGTGGGGTTCAGAAAAAACAGGGCACTTAACCTTTTGGGTGCCGGACTACTTCAGGCTGGTCTGCCAGCCTCCTCTGGGGCATCTTCTGGGTGGGCCTCCACTTCCTGGCAGAAGTCTAGCTGAGCATGGGGAGCTCAGGGTGATGACCCTTTGCTCTCTTCTCCAGCCAGCTTACCTGCTACCCAGCGAGCGCTGGAATTCGGAGAAAGAATGTTTTCTATCAGAATGCCCTTAGCCCTGGTGCCAGAGTTCTAGCTTCGTCTTGAGAGAGACAGGCAGCAAATGGGAGAGGAGAGAGCCTTTGGGGCCTGGGGAAAGTAGGAGATAAGTCTTCCCTGCTTGGGGAGTCACCAGTTATATCCCTTTCCTGACATTCCGTTAGAACAGGTGGGTGTCTCTCCTGACTTCAGCTCTATACAGGTGACCTTTAACCTCTGGCCCAGTGGGTGTTTGCTGGGAAGGACCTGCATCGGGTTGTGTCTTGGTGTGCGTGCGTGGTGCGTGCGTGCGTGCGTGCGTGCGTGCGTGCGTGCGTGCGTGTGTGTGTGCACATCCGCATGTGTGTGTGTGTGTGTGTGTGTGTGTGTGTGTGCACATCCGCATGTGTGTGTGTGTGTGTGTGTGTGTGCACATCCGCATGTGTGCGTGTGTGTGTGTGCACATCCGCATGTGTGTGTCTCAGCTGTGCTTCATTTCATTCCAGCTGCATCAGCCTCTTGGCTGCTGCTCCGTGCTGGCTTTGTGTCTGTGGAAGTTGTCTGCTAAGCTCCTTGTCCCCAGCCAAATGCAGACAGGTGGCCTCCGCACCTGTCTGAACTGGGTCCCCCTGCCCGAGATCAGAATCCCTGCTGTGTGCTAGACCCTGAGTCAAGTGGTCACTTATTCTCTCCCATTTCGAGTTGTCTCTGAGCCAGTGACGCTCAGATTCCCGAATCTCAGGGCTTCTCCCTCCTACACTCCAGACTCCTTCCAGTCCTGGGTGTGTTTGTGGGCCACAGGCTAGACCTTCTGCAGGGTGCTGCTCCCCTCCACTGGACTAAACCTGACTAGGACGGGACACACAGGGCTAGGTGACATCTCCTGGCAATCTGCCAGGGCTCTAGGCCACCCAGGGAGTGTGGGGTGAGTCTGGTGTGCAGGGAATTTCTCTGTGCTACCTGCCTGTTCCTGGCTGGTGTCTGAGCCTGGGGGCATCTTAGGGTCTTGTGGAAGAAGAGGAAATGAGAGAAGAAAGCCGAGTGTCCCTTCTGTCTTTCCAAAGTTCTAGAAAGTGAGTGAACAGTGAAAAGGGCTTCTGTCTCTCTCCTTGCAAGGACGTGTTTGAGGAGGCAGGGGCATGAACACAGGCTAGTGCTCGCAAGCTTGCCTGATGTGGTGAGCCACAGGCATGCAGTTAGACACTGTCCTGGAGTGGCCTCATACCATCCCCTGGGCTCCCCTCGGCTCCCACTGAGATTCCTGCAGATTCCTTATGGTGAACTCTTCACAGTGAGGGAGCGGGGCACACTCCTACCTGTAGGGCAGCCCAAGCACGCCTGCTCACCTCTTCTTTCATGAAGCTTCCAGGTGGGTGGAGTGGGCCTGTTTTGTTGGCTAGAGAAATATTTATGCCCTGGAGTATTTGTTTTGTAAATTGGATCATCGGAACCCTGGCTCATGCAAACCTGTTTCGCTGGGTCCACACAAACAGTCACTGGAGTGTGGAGGTCAGAGCTGGGGTTGGGGTGGCAATGGGACTAATTGCCCTGGGGACCTGCAGTCAGGATGCCCACTGTAGACTAGAGGAACCGTGTGGCGAAGGAAGAGAGACCTCAGTAGGACCTTTTCCCTCAAAGTGACCGCAGATATCTGGGGTCCTGATTCAGTTTTCCAGAACTGTAGGGTGAGGGGCTGAGCTGAGAAGAGTGGAAATGTCCTTCCTGCTGGGGACTGTGAATCTTCCCATTTCTAGGGCCTAGTCAGTGTATTCTGGCATCCTGATCCCCCAGTGTTTGTGAAACAGTCTCAGGTAGCCCAGGCTGGCCTTAAGCTCAGTATGTAACCAAGGATGACCTTGAACTTTAAAAGGTTTGTGTATGTGTGAAGGGGGAGAGAAGGAGAGAGGTACGTGTATGTATGAGTGCTGGCAATCACATGCCAGTGCGTTCATGTCGAGGTCGATGGATGACTTTCAGAACTGGGTTCTCTTTCCACTGCAGGTTCCAAAGTTTGAACTCATGTTGTAGAGCTGAGATGTCTTGCTTCTTTGTCTGACCTTGAACTTCTGATCTTCCTGCCTCCACCTCCAAGTGCTGACATAGTTTATTCATGGCTGGAGTTTGAACCAAGGGCTTTGGCTTGCTAGCTCGGCCAGGTATTCTGCACTGAGCTACCTCCAGCCACAGGTTGGTTTGTTTTGAGCTGGGTCTTGCTATGTATGTAGTAGATCTGGTTGGCCTTGCTACAGTCCTGGGGTGGGGGGCATTTGCGGCATCCCAGGCTTGCCTACCTCCCCCAATTCTCTGCTTCTTGAATCAAGCGTGTTAGGGAGCTAGGAGCAATACAGGTGTAAGGGGTGTGTGTGGTATGTTTGGGGTGAAGGAGGCCAGCAAAAACAGGGAGCCAGAGTGTCAAAGGCAGCCATCAAGCACCTCACCTGCCTCATTCACCCCCCCCCCCCCCCATAGCCCTGCTTGTAGACATGTCAGGGCCTCAAGGCATCTTGGAGATCACTTTCGCTCCCAGTGCCCCATTTTTATTGATAAGGAATTTGAGGCCCAATATTTTCATGCCTTACTTAGCTTGGCAATATTTTTCTCTTTAAACTGTGGACATTGTTTAAAGTTGTTAGTGAATGAAAAGAAAAAAAAAAGAATTAAAAGGATGTGGTTTTTCATTTTGTCTGCCAAGTCTAAGAACTGGTAAGTTCTTTCTCCAGTCTACCCTTAATCTTTTTGGACTGCTCATTTTTGAGCTCTGGTCAAACAATGCCTCCTTGTTTTTTTCCTATCCCTAACACTTTAGTCCTGTAGGCCTAGAGGGGGACTGGGAAGAATCAGGGCTAATGGACCCTGTCCTCTCTGCGTGTCTGTGGGCAGTGTTCCCAGCAGGGGCTTTGGAGATCCGCAGCTCTAACCAGTGGCAGGATGTTAGGGCTTTTTTTCTTCTCTCTTTTCTTTTGGTAAAAACCAAAAGTTCCTTGTTTTTTGTTGATGTATTTTTACTCCTCTTTGAACACAAAGCTGTGGGTTTTTTGTTTTTTTTTTTTTAAAGATCCTAGACTGGAAGGGATGATGTTCCCTGCAAAAATGGAGAGCTGGGCATTCAGAATCTGTGGCCTGTCCTAGGTCAGCCCTGGGGATACAACTTCTGCTCACACTGTCGTCCCACTCGCTCTCTGACATCTAGGAGCGACTTCACAAGGCCATGGAACAGTGTGCTTAGGTCCTCAGGTGTGTAGCTAGCTCATCGCCTGAGATGGAGGCCACCCTTAGGTCACTGTCCTCAAGGGTTCAAAGGTCAGGCTGGGAAGTGGGCTGGGCTTGAAGGATGAAGCACGTTGTTTGGCAATCACCCTACCAATTACACCTTTCACAGAGTTCTGGGAGCTGGAGCTGGACCAGGGCCATCTGCCCTAACAGGTCTGCATGCCCTCAGCTGGCCAGGCAGCTGTGGGGCAGAGGAAAGGATGCCAAACAAAGTCTCTATCCTTAACTCCAAGCCTCAGTTACTCTGTATGCGAAATCGGTATCCAGGTGGTACCTGCCTTTTCCAGCCCTGTGGGGCATTTGGGGAGAGGTTGTGCATCTTGACAGCCTGTGATTCTGTGCAGCCTGTGGAGGAACTGAGCTGTGAGGCTGTGGTGTCTGTGTCTCCTTTCCCCCCCCCAACAGCTGCCCAGCTCCCCACCTACCTTCTGGCTACCACAGGCTTTTCCTGCTTTCACCTTCCTGGCTGCCAGGTAAGCTTCCTTGTCCCTCCCCACCCAGCTACCTGTCCTATTGGACTATCTATGTGTCCTTGTGTGTCCGTCCGTCGTGTCCCTCCCCGCTCAGCTATCGTAGGCAAAGACAGGTCTGTGGAGAGGCCTCTGGTGAAGGCACCACACTCTGGGAATGATTAATAAGGGGCTAGCCCAGGAAGGGACAAAGAGCAGCTGTGCTCTGTGGACTCAGGGCTGCACCTTTATACTGTTTCTCATTTCGTCTCCGTTGTAGCCTGAAGATCTGGCTGGGGTGGGTGGTCTTAGCTGTTAACTGGTGTGTTCCTGTCCCACCCCCCACCCTCACCCTCGCCCCCTGAATCTGAAGGTGAAAGGTGGCTTCAACCTGGGGTCTAACGGGGGCGGGGGAGAAAAGTAGAATTCCCAGCAATGGTTTCTGGAAGATCGCTTGGAGTCCTCTTCAAAGACCACCATGTTGGGGAGGAGTGCAAGCCTGGGCCTCTGGTGTCTGTCTTCTAGAAACAAACCTGAGCACAGCTGTCTGTAAGAAACCAGCCCAGGCCCCTTGGGCATCTTCTTGGTTGAGGATACTCTTGCATTCTGTCTTCCCCTGCCCCCATACCCCATAGACCTCTCTCTCCCTCCTTTCTCTGCTCTCCTGCCTGGAGCTGAGGATGAGGTTGCCATGGGAACCTGAAGCACAGCAGCTAGCAGGAGAAGGGAAAGGCAGGGTTGTCTCAGCCAGGGTTGGGGGCTGTGGGGAGGGGACTGGGCTGACCCATCAGGAGGAATGCAGTCCCTGTGGAGCCCTTCCTCTGCCTGGGGTTGGGGGTAGCAACCCGCCGGAGTGTCTGGAGCTCTTTAATCTACGAGAACTGATACAGGATTAAAGTCCTTCCCCATCCCTAGCACTCTGGAGTCCACATCTAGACTGCTCCCCCTCCCCCATTAATATTCCTGCTCTAGAGGGTGGAGAAGAGCATGGTGGCTACAAAGAGGTGATGCCTGGGATCTTCTGATGGGGTTAGGGTGTAGCAGAGGAACAGGGTGAGTGGAGGAGGTATGTGAATGTGGGGGTCCATGGCTGCCAGCTCCATGTCCAATTCGGAGGACACACCTATGTGTTAATCACTCCCGAGGCAGATGCTGTGTGTACCAGAGCCGCAGAACTAGGGAGAGGGTGTGGCTGTCTGCACGTGGCTGGTAATCCCTGGGCCAATGGAGATGGCTTTCTGCCTTAAGTCTGCACATAGGGCCAAACGAGAGCAATCCCCAGGGTTTGTGGACGGGCTTCTACGGATGTGTGCTTGCGGCGTCCCTGCCTTCAGCTCTCCAGGCTGCTTCCACTCTGTCCAACATAGTGCTAGCTGGTTCTCAGACTTGACCCTCTACACCTGGCCAGAGCTGCCGGGATCCCGGATCCCTCACTTCTGCTGTGTGCATCTCTACTGACAGATGCCCGGCTCACCCTGGTGAGTGTCCCACTTCCCTTCAGAGTGGGTCCAGTTTGTGTGGAGGGTCCTTTCTGAAGCCTTATCTCCTAGGGTCTCAGGGCCAGCCTATTTCCCTAGAGATCTCACTTCTATTCCTTCTGTTCATTTCTTGTCTCTAGGAACAGAGTCCTGCTTGATCCTCCCTGGCCCTGAGCAGGAGCAGGAATTTTTGGATGGGCTCCTGAGCTGTGGGTGGCCTGGCGGCAGGGCACTGGGCCAGACCTGGGGGTGGGACCTTGCCGTTGCCTGCCTTCATTCACAGCCGTTCCTGCTGCCAGCTGCAGGCACCTGTGTTTATTTTTCCCGTCTAGCTCCCTCCTTTGGCTGGGGAAGCTCTTTATCTGGCTCACTGGGATGGCTAGGACCCACATAGGCATCGCCTAGGCCTAGGACAGTGACATTGCAAGGGGGTGAAGATGGTCACCTAGAAACAGAGCCTATCACTGTGTCCCTTGGAGTCACACCCTCTCTGGTCATCCTCTCTACCCAGGGTAGCCCAGAGGGACATCATATGTTGGTACAGGTGGCTGGGGAACATGCCAGGTTGGCTAAAGCATACAAGCGTGTGGCAGCTCATGAGCTGCTGTGGGTATGTCGGCCGGCCTGGGTGGGTCATACCTAGAGAAAGGCCCCCATGGGCCATCTGTCTCTTACCTGGTGCTGGGCTGGCTGCCTGTGTGTGAGTCAGGGGGTCTGTACTGTGATGGGCGCAGTCACCCAGAGCTAAACACAGTCAAGTCAGACTTCTCAATACGATTTTTGCTTGGAGAAGCCACCCGCCGATCCATGAGATGGGTGAGGTCCATGTGGACCCTACCTATTTCACATTCCAGCACCAGACACAGACCATGGCTGGTTTACCTGAGGACCTCACGGTGACACACGGGGGTTGTCCGGAGTTCTCCGGTCCTAGCCCAACTTCAGCACCTCGTGTGACATTTGTTTCTTCAGGTCTCTTTGAGCCTCAACCGCTGTTCTGGAAGCTTGGATAAAGCAATAGACAAGTGACCAAAAGCAATTTTCTCCCTTCCTGGAGAAGAGAGTGGCGATGTGATGAATGTGTGAACTCAGAGATTGCTGAGTGACAAGGGCTAGTCCCCACACACTGGTCACCTCTCCGTCAGTAAGGACATTATCCTTCAGGTCCTTGCAGACTGGGTTCTGGGCTACCTCTAAATGTTTTCTGGGAGCAGAATACTGACCTGTTTCTGTGTGTTTAGACCATACTGTTCAACCTCTCTAGCCTCTGCTCTGTAAAGGAGGACAGTGACAGCAAGTTTGATAGAATAAGTCCCATAAGCCCTTAGCACAGGGCAACACTAACTGCTGTCACCTGTCACTGGAAAGTGACTAGACACAAGCAGACCTTCCCACCTACCCTGTGACTTGGACATTGTTAGCCCTTATAACACCATGTTGGACACCTGTTCTCTCTCTCTCTCTCTCTCTCTCTCTCTCTCTCTCTCTCTCTCTCTCTCTCTCTGGTTTATGAGACAAGGTTTCTCTGTCTACCCATGCCTGTCCTGGAACTCGCTCTGTAGACCAGGCTGGCCTCGAGCTCAGAGATCCACCTACCTTTGCCTCCCAGGTGCTGGGATTAAAGGCGTGCGCCACCACCTCCTAGCACATGTATTCTCTTAGCACACCAATTTACAACTTCTGACAGGGAACCTTCTGGGTTTTCAGTATTCATTTTTCCTTCAGTCTTGGTCTCTCATGCTCTTCTGTGTCTAAATTGGTCTCCATTGCTAGTCTGAGTTCTGATCCTGTGCCCATCTGCACAGCTGACTAGGCCCTCCTGGGTGGCCTGTCCCTGGGATCCTCTGTGGGAGACTCCAAGGCATGGATTATCTGAAACGAGGGTAATCGGAAACCCTCAGCAGCCTCCCTGTGGCCCTGGACAGTTCTGTCTGCCAGGCAGCCACTGTGTCGTGCCCTCTCAGCTAGCCTGGGCTGTGCCTGAGAAGTTCCTGACTCCCTAAGGCAGCACTGACGGTGGGCAGGGGCCGTCCAACATTAGAGAAGCCCGGAGTTCCCTGTCCTTCCCCAGCGTGATGCCTGATTTTCTTTCTGTCCGGCAGACACTACCCCAAGCAGTCCTTCACCATGGTGGCCGACACTCCGGAAAACCTCCGCCTCAAGCAACAGAGCGAACTGCAGAGTCAGGTGAGGGGCGGGCACTCTGTGGCTGGTGGAAGGGGAGGGCCTGTGTAACCGGATTGGGCAAGGGCACCTGTGGTCTCTGTGAGGCCTGAGATGCTGAAATCCCAGGCCTGTCTGTCTCCCCGCCCCCACCTTTCCTCAGTTACTTCACACTTCCTGACTCCTGGGGGTGGGTTCGGGGTGGGGATGCTGCCTTCCTACCTGAAGTTGGTTGGAGAGATGTGGGCATCTGTTACACTCTGCTACAGCTCCTAAAGCTTGCCTTTTCCAGGAAGCTGCCCCCTGTCTGCCACTTCATTCACACCCGGCACAGAAGGGCATGGAACCAACCAGAAACTTGCCAGTGTGGGTTACACAGCCTGTCCTCTGGCAGCCATGTCCCAAAACCTTTCCGGTTCCTTGGAGAGAGGACAGCGTAAGGGGGCGGTCTTCCTGACAGTAGAGAAGACGACATTGTCTGCCCTGGCTTGGAGAAGTCTCTGCCCTTTGGGGATATGAGCTACATTGAGCTAGGTGGTCTGGAGCCCTGAGACCTTATTAACTGAACCCTGCCTGGAACCAGCCTGGCCTGCCTCAGCAAGGATTAAAAGATTAAATGAGAAAATACAAGTAGGGGAATTTACTGGGTTGGCAAGGTGCCCAGGGTAATGCCAGCTGGGCCACAGGACTCAATCCTCATCCATGAGAAGTGGGGCGTCCCTTGTAGGACTGTTTCTGGTGGGTTTTTTTGTTTGTTTGTTCTGGTTGTTGTTGTTTTGAGATGATAATGTCACGTAGCCCTTCTAAAAAATTGCCTTGGGGCCTAGAAAGACTGCTCAGGGCCCCCGTCATTACATTTCGGGGACCCAAAGCCTCTGGCCTCTGCAGGCATCTGCATTCACATGTGTATAGCCACATGGAGACACATACACCTACATATAATTGAATGTTTAAAAAAAGTTCTTAGCTGGGCAATGTTGGCATACTTGGGAGGCAGAGGCAGGGGAATTTCTATGAGTTCCGGGACAGCCAGAGCTACACAGAGAAACCTTGCTTTGAAAAAAATCAAAAGCAAAACCAAACACAAAAAAAAAATTTTAGGAGTGGGGCTGGAGATACAGCTCAGTGGTTAAAAGCACTGATTGCTCTTCCAAAGGACCTGGATTCAATTCCCAGCACCCACACGGCAGCTCATAACTGTCTGTAACTCCAGTTCCAGGGGACCTGACACCCATAGCAAAACACCAATGCACATAGGTAAAAATTAATAAATTTAAAAAAATCTCAGGAGGAAAAGAAAGAATGACATTGAACTCCTCATCCTCCTGTCTCCCGTCTCCCAAGTTCTGGGTTGAGGTTGTACCACACCTGGTGGCTTTATGGTTTCCTATCCACTGCCTGCAGAGAACAGTCTCCCCGCTCTTAAAAAAACGCAAAATGGTCCCTGATGCTGCTGAGAACTTGTGAAACCTAACAAGTGATGTAGTACTTCCCTTTCTTGTCCTTGATGCAACTCCAGGGGTAGGTGGGAAGATAGCTCCCTTCCTGTCCCTGCTTGGGAAGTGAGTCTCGAGTTGCAGGCCACATGAGCGAGGCTGTGGGCTCTGGGCTCTGTCGCTCACGCACACAAGTGCGGTGCCTTGGGTGTGGGTAACCCTCCAGTGTGTTCCACCGCACCGGCTTGTCCCCAGCAGTTCCAGGGGAAGCCGCTGCCTCCAGCAGGCAAGGAGAGGGAGGGGTGAGGGGGGCAGGTGCCTGGGCCAAGCAAGAGAACTTTTTGTGTGTTTTCCTTTCTTTCTCTGTCCCACTCTAAGGAGAAATTCCACACCCTTGCCTGGTGAGCCCCGCTAGAGCTTCACCCTCAGTTCTTTTTGCTTCTGGAATCTGACTCCTGTGGGGTAGGGCCCGATATCAGGAACCAGTCAGCCTGCCTTTTACCTACCCCTGCCTCCGTATATGAGCACTTGGGCTGGGGTTGCTGTTGGGAGGGCTGTTCTGCTCCCCACACACAGATTTGAAGGTTCCTAGACTATCGGGGGCCTGATGTGGGCTCCAGTAGGCAGGGTAAGTAGGAACAATGTCTTTCTCGGAGGTTCTTACTAAGGGACAGGCCCTGCACATATATATCTGTGTGTGTCAGTCTTCACAACCATATTGTCAAAAAGGGAAAAGCCCCCTTTTTAGGGGGGGGGGCTTTCTCTATATTTATTTATTTATTTATTCATTCATTCATTCATTCATTTATTTATTTATTTATTTTTGCGCCAAGGTCTCACTCTATCCTTGGCTGGTCTGGAATCTGGAATTCTCTGTGTAGTCCAGGCTGGGATTCTCCTGCCTCAGCCTCTTGGATGCTGAGATTTTAGGTGTGAGCCGCCACCCCTAGCTTAAGAAGGGGTTGTTCCTATTATGTAGGAGGGGTCACTGAGGTTTGGGGAGGCCACGCTGATATATCGTTATTCTCTAGCCACGGCCCCCTTCTCCCTCTCTGTCTGCCTACTGGGGTATCTAACTCCTAGTCTCTCAATCTCTCAACACCACTTGCCCAGGGCTCGAGGCAGGTAGATTTTGAATTCAGCTGGTCGGGCCTCACAGCATGTACAGCTGGACCTCTTCTATAGGGCTGATTGCCCATCACACCAACTTACCGGAGGTTAACCCAGGCTGGCCTCAAACCCCGGTAATCCTTCAGACTCAGTCTCCCGAGGGTTGGGATTACTGGTTATATGCCACCATGCCCAACCAGGGTGTTCTGGAGGCTTGCTCTGCTGGGCTGCCAGGTGGAGCTTTGGGGTGGTGCCACACTGGGGATCTGTGTCAGGCAACAGGATGGGAGGCGAGGGAGTTGACCTTCTGCACTGAGGGCACAGCTCTATTCCTGGACCTGGGGACCTGGAGGAGGATGTGGAAAGGAGAGAGCCCGGTCCTCTTCGCGGCATGTGTCTCTCCCACCTCCTACCATCTGTGCAGTCTGAGGCTTTTTTTTTCTTTTTCCCCTCATAGTTTTTTCTCCCCCTCTGAGTAGTGAAATGGGGACAGAGACCCGTTTGCCTAGAAGCTGGGGGCTGGGCCTGATGTGAGGCTTGGAAGGACAGGCCTGCTTGGCTGGCTTGGTGATAGTTCTGTGGCTGCTCTGGGGGCAGCACTGCTTAGAGCTTTGTGTGACAGGCTGGAAGGAGAGTGGGAGCCTTCTCCCCTTCCCTGCCCTACCCCAGCAGGGTGTCCTGGGCTCCTTCCAGGGCTGGCTCCTCACTGGCCGGGCTTCATGTGTGGGTTCTTTTTCCTTTGGGGAGCTGCCCAGGCCATTCCAGCTTTGTTTTTGTCCCACTGCTGTATCGGCTCCCAAAGTGGCACTTGGGGTGTCTGGGATATCTGCAACCTCCCCAACCACAGAACTGCCCAGAAATGACATTCTGAGTGCTGCTGTCTAAGCTGGCATTACCCCCCCCCCTTCTCACTTGCAGCCCACCACGTGGAGGCGGCAGCTTTGGGGTGGGGCTGAGGAGAGGCTGTGTGTGTGTGACTGGAGTCCAAGCCCCCTCCCAGGCAGAAGTGCGGGGAGTGTCTCTCTGCATTTTCTTCCCTGACACCTTCTTAGAGTGTTTGAGGAAATGCCCTTGAGGGGAGGGAAGTGTGCTGTGCCTCTCTGCCATCATCTCGGGGCAGGGTTCTCACGCCTGTCTTGGATCCCGTGACCAGCGGGACAGCGGCACTCCCTGAAGAGTGCCCCTCTCACTAATGTGGAACAAAGAGGACTAGGGCCCTAGCTCCAGTGGTAAAGTCCTTGCCCTCTCCGGTTCTTGGCACCCAGGTAAAAAATGCCCGAGGAGTTCCTGCTTGTAATCCCTCAGTGGGCAGGCAAAGACCAGGGCATTCCCGGGGGCTCTGTCCTGATTGGTGAGCTCCAGGCCTATAAGAAGCCCTGCCTCGCCGGGCGGTGGTGGCGCACGCCTTTAATCCCAGCACTCGGGAGGCAGAGCCAGGCGGATCTCTGTGAGTTCGAGGCCAGCTTGGGCTACCAAGTGAGTTCCAGGAAAGGCGCAAAGCTACACAGAGAAACCCTGTCTCGAAAAACCAGAAAAAAAAAAAAAGAAGCCCTGCCTCAAAGGAGGAGGGTGGTGTCTTTGAGGTTGTGCTAGACACAGATACACACACACACACACACACACACACACACGAACGTGCATGCATGTACAGGAAACTTGAAAATGCTCTATTAATAGTTTGAGCCAGGCGTGGTGGCGTGCACCCTCAGGAGGATCGACAAGCCCAGGCTGTATACTGAGACCTTGTCTCATTCTTACCAGAGCCAGCGGCCTGAGGTTGAGTCTTAGATTACCACAACTAGCTGTGACTTGGGACTAGTTATTTAACGCCCTGCCAAGGGGCCTCCATGTGTAAAGTGGGGATCGTCTCCCCCAGGGTTGGCTATGGGGATGTTAGTATGTGTGAGGTGTCTGCCCTTCCTGGCATGGTGCCAGAGCTTGGTAACTGTTTCCTTCTACTGTTCTCTAGGAAGGGAGAGGAAGTGGATGCAGTGACTGTGACCCCTCCATTCCCAGCTCTGATCTCTCATTAGTTCCTCACATCTGTGGGTCTGACGTAAAGTCCAGCTGCTTTTTTATTCTACAGGAATGGGTTCCATAGTGTGGGTCTAACGCAAAAATGAGGTCATGGTATTACAGGAAGTGGGAATGGTTGGTAGAATGTTTGTTTCTGTTTTTTTTTTTTTTTTGAGACAGTCTTATTGCATACCCCTGGCTGGCCTAGGACTTACCCAGGAGTCCCTAGAGCTCAGAAAGAACTACTTGCCTCTACCTGGATTAAAAGTGTACACATGCCCCCCATCCCCACACCCCTCTTTTTTTTTTTTTTTTTTTTTTTTTGAGAGAGAGAGAGAGAGAGGCTTGCTATGTAGCACAGGCTGGCCTAGAACTTTCAATCCTGCCCAAGCCTCACTAGGATTACTGTGTGTAGCAAAAGCCGGACTTCTTATGCTGGATCATGACGGATGATGTGTCTGTATTCAATTCATTTCTTCTTTATCCGGTAAACACTGGTATGTACCAGCTCTCAGCTGGGATGAATGAGAGGGTAATGAAACCTACCTAAGAAAGGTAGATCTTCATGGATAGCACCTCTCTGGGCGTCATGCCCTGTGCTGTTGTGGGAATTTCCAGAGAGGGAGGCCTTGGCAGCACCGAGCAGGGATGGAGTCATCTGGTCAAAGTTCAGGCTCTATTGTAGCCAAACTGACAACTGGGTTGAGTGACCTGGCAGGCTGTGTCCCCACGGCTACCCTGTCATAGCTGGTGAGTCATCCAGACAAATGCAGGCACTCTGGCGTGGGTGAGGGGAAGGTCTCAGTGAGGGCCTCCCAGCTACCCCTTTTAGCAATAAAAAGCTCTCAGAACTTTCCTCAGCTCTGTTCTCCTGTTACGGCCAAAAGCTGCTTAGATAGAGCCACAGACTCCAGAATGAGTGGACTTTGAGAGACTGGCTAGCCAGCACTCCTTCCCTATACCCCAACCTCAAGAGGGGACCTGTAGCCACACTGTGGCACCCAGGCTTCCCTGCCTCCACCCACCCTGCCTCCACCCACTCTACCTTCTCTGCCTCCCACGCTGGGGGGGTGAAATGGATGATTCTTTCAGTGAGGAGGAAAGGCCATTCCTAAGCCTGGGAACTAGTTGATGTCATTGCGGTGTTGCCATGGTAACTGTCCCTGGATTAGGGGCCTGACCCTTGCAGAGCCAGGAAACAGGAGGGAGTGGGGCTTGGCATGGGCTCAGCGCATTAGCCTTGGCAAAGCGCTGGCACAGTTGCCCTCGTGTGCTGTGCGGCACAGTTGCCCTCGTGTGCTGTGCGGCACAGCACTTCCGCTTCAGCACTGGCGCCACCATTGATTTCCCATTTTACAGATGTGGAACCCGAGGCTTCAGAGGTTAAGATTACAAAGCAGCTTGGAGATTGGATTTATCAGTCCAAGCTCCTGGTTCTGAGCCCATATTTAGTGACCTGAAAGTCTCCCATCTTTTGACATGAAGGAGAGAGAATTTGATCTTATTGTGTAAACTGGGCTGGCCTCAAATGCATGATCTTCCTGCCTCTGCCTCTAGTCATAATATAACAGGCATGCATCACTATGCCCAGCTGTGTGTGTGTGTGTGTGTGTGTGTGTGTGTGTGCATGTATCAGATCTCATGATAGGTGGTTGTGAGCCACCATGTGGTTGTTGGGAATTGAACTCAGGTCCTCTGGAAGAGCAGCCAGTACTCTTAACCACTGAGCCATCTCTCCAGCCCCTTGTCTTGAACTCTTACCTTTCTCTACCTTTCAAGCGTAGTGATTATAGGTATATATGACCATCCCTGGCTTTTCTCATGGTTTTTTTATTTTTATTTTTTTAAATTTTTTAATTTTATTATTTTTTATATTTTTTTATTTTAATTTCTCATGTTTTAACTAATATCTGTGATGGTTCTTTTTATAGGAAGCTAAGGCTAGGTAGGACCCTTCTGGGTTTCTGCATTCTCCATTTTTCTTCTCTTTACAGATGTCTCCTTTCTGAAGTACCTTCTAGTTGTCATGTGCTGTTTCAGGCCTCCCTAGGAGGGTGGATGTTAGGCACTCACCTGACATCCCTCTGGGTGGCCTGGGCCTGAACTTTTCTCTTATAACTTCAGGCGTTTTTCACAAGCCTGTGTCAGGCCAGGTCCATGTCCTTGTCTCATGTGAACCTGCATTAAATCTGCCAGATCTTTATGGTCTCGCTACATAGATGTATCCTAATCTAGCCGGTTGAATGCTGGATTACAGGCCTGAGCTACCAGGCTGGTTTAGGCCTTCCTTTTTATCTGCATCGAAGGAGGAAGGACCCACCTAAGTTGTGATCCTGACCATGGAGGACCTGACAGTGCTCACAAGCTGTGAGTCCTCAGTGCGGTAGCTTCCGTGTGACCGAAGACTCCAGGCATAGGAGCTGCCCGGGCTTCCTGGAAACTCCCAACATCCTGGCCCCTATGTCCTGGGTTGACCTGTTTCAGGATAGTGCAGCCACTGTAGAGGAAACCCAGGCAGCTGGTGAGGCCTGGAACAGATACTGAGGTGGAGGACAGTGGACATCCGAAGCCAAGAAACAGTTCTCTACCCTGGAAGTATTTCCAGCGTCTGTTCTGTTTTCTAAAATCCCCAGGGAAGCACAAGCTGTTCATTCTTCAGATTGTAGTTCCTTTAGTGCCGGGGAAGTCCTTTCTGTAGTATATCCTGAGTGCCTCTAGTTTTCCATAGAGTTCTTAAGAGAGGGGGCAGCAGTGGTGTGGTGTGGCTCTCCCCAGAGCTCGGACCCTGTTCTGAGGTTCTGCCTGCTCAGCCACCTCCCTTCTCAGTAGTTTCTTTTTTATGTAGCCCTAGATGTCCTGGAGCTCACTATGTTGACTAGACTGGCCTTGAACTCACAGAGATCCGCCTGCCTCTGATTCCCAAGTGCTGGGATTAAAGGCATGGACCACTACGCCTAGCTGATGCTGTCCTCTGGTGTCAGCACTTTCTGATGTCAGGACTTTGAGCAAAAGTGCCTCCATCTTTATTTTCTTTATTCTGTGTTTTAAGTGCTCACTGAGTTCCTCTGGAGGAGCAGCTAGTACTCATAACTACTGAGTTATCTCTCTACCCCAAGATGTTGCCTCTTTATGGGCGTTCAGTGTGTGGCCTCCCCTCAGAACCTTCTAGATATGTGGTTATTAGTGGGGTTATTATTGCTCTGACACTTTCTGGCTCGGGCTTCTGCTTTGTGTTGGGGGTTTCTGGCCAGGGGCCTCAGGCTAGGCATGCCTGTGCTCACATTTCACCTCACCCCAGGCTTTCCTCTTCCTTCCTGGCCTCCAGGTGCGCTACAAGGAGGAGTTTGAGAAGAACAAGGGTAAAGGCTTCAGCGTGGTGGCGGACACACCTGAGCTGCAGAGAATCAAGAAGACCCAGGACCAGATCAGCAACGTGAGCCCCCGCTCCTGTTACCCAGGCTCCCCTCTGCCCTTCCTCTCTCACCCTCTCCCTAGCCACCCGGTCTTGGCTCCTCAGGGGAGCCTGTGTGGCGGTGTCTTGAATAGAAGGAAGGGAGAATTTGGGGTTCCCAAGTGTCTTGTCTTTGCTCCCGCCTCTTTGCAAGGCATCTGCCCAAGTGGCATTTCCTCCTTAAAGAGACTGCCGTGTGTGTGTGTGTGTGTGTGTGTGTGTGTGTGTGTGTGTGTGTGTGTGTATGGGGATATTAAGTTACCTCCCACTCTCTAGAGTGGGGGGCCGCCATCACCCCTTTGGGGTGGTGGGGGTCAGCGTGCAGATTAGATGCTTGGTTTAGCATCAGGGTCAAAGCTGAGGTTGAGGGGGTTGACAAGCCTCCTGTCTGCGTCTGGGTGCTAACACTGCAGTCATTTCCGCCCTCCCTCGCCAGCCTCCCACCTCAGCTTGCTCTTCCTTCCTGTGTGAAAACCCAGCTGGCGTTGCCGCTGGCCCTACACCCTCTCCAGCCCCTTCAGAGGGTGGTAAAGTGACAGCCGGGAGCTAGAGAACAGGCCTCAGTTGCCTTCTGTGCCTTCTGTGCCTAGCCGTAGACTAGCAGCTTGTGTGGCTCTGACTTCCAGGGGCCTGATTTGGAGTATGTGGGAGTAGGGTGCTGCTGTGAGTGACCTCACAGGACATGGGCACAAGCCTGAGCACAGAGCTCTAGAACATGCCCAGTCAGCTGCAACAAGACCCCTATCAATGAAGGATGAGGCAGGCCATTGTCCTCATGTCTGTCACAGGAAAGGGTTCACCAGTGTCACCCTGGGCTGAGGGACTGGGAGTGGAATGGATAGGACCCAGATTCAGATGGCCCACCTAAGTCTCCACCCTCTGGGCCCCACTTGCTCTCTATCCTGCCGCCCTCATTAGCTAGCTGGGCTGTGCTGGTGAGCCATAGTGGAGGAGGGTCAGGTAGATTCCATAAACACAGGGCCGAGATGGAACCACCCCTGCCCCGGGGTAATAGCTTTCACATCCTGCCCTCTGTCTAGAAGAATCATTTCCTTTATTTAATGATCCATGCCTGTAATCCCTGCTCTTGGGAGGTTGAGGCAGGAGAGTCATGGATTCCAAGCCACTTGGAGGTTGAGGCACAGATCAAGAGGCTGGGCTCTCTAAGGAGACCTTGTGGGAAGCAAAGAAAACTTCTTGAAAGAGAGCTGAGGATGTAGATTCGTGGCAGAGCATTTACCCAGCATGCATCAGGCCCAGAGTGCCCTCCTCAGCATCAAAAAGAGGAAAAAAAAGGAAACTGCTGTCATAAGTGCTGTGGACTTGGGGAGCTCATTCAGACATTTTCTGTTCTTGTTTCATAAATGCCAGGGACCGTCTAACCCAGTGGGTTTTGCAACCCAGTTGTTGAGCTGAAGTTTAAAATGAATGGCCTGAGGGAATAATGGACTGCTTCTCCTGGGCTGGAGGGTGATTCTCAGAAAGCTTCAAACTTTGTTTGGCCCCCAGGAAACCCTCTTACAGTTGCCCTCTTCCAGCCTGGGCCTGACAAACACCCTGGAGTTTCCTTTCTGGCTCAGACCACCCAAAGGGTAAAAGGGTGTGTCAGGGAACTCCCTATTTGGAAAGAAGGGAAGTGGTGTGGCCTTGGGTGATTGGGAAACCGTGGAATGGCTCAAAGAGCTGGAGTCATGTGGCTTTGTGTCCTGAGACACCGCCAGTCAATGCTGCCAACCTCTGGGACATTCATTCATTGATTTACCCTGTGAGTTTGGAGACTCGTAGGAGGGAAGCAAGCCCTAGTCATCCCTGTGTCACTTTCTGGAAGATTTCCAGAATGTTCTGACACCCAGTCTGTTTCCCCTGTCTTCCTGCACCCTTTTATTGAACATTGGATGCATTAGTGCCTGAGGAGGTTTCTGGTAACAAAAACTGGCTGTGGCCAAGATATCCACACTAGAGATAGCATCTTATCAGCCACCTCAGGGCTGCAATTAGCTGATTGCCCTGGTTCTGAGCTGGGGGAGGTACCTTGATCCTAGCCTGGGCTTCCAGAGCGACCAGACAGCCTGAGCTGGGAGTTGGGAGGTGTGACTGAATGCTGGAAGTCTTTCTCTTGGTCCTAATGAATGTGATTAAAGTCGAGGTCTCTGTCAGAGCCCCCCCCCCCCCCCCCCCCCGCAGTCAGCTGGGCAATACCTTAGCATGCACAAGGACCTGTGGGTTCAGTTTCCCCATATGTACACAAAGGGTCCCCTGCCACCAGGGGAAACTGCACTTAGTAAAAATGCAGGCCCTCTATACCCCCAGCATTCCAGTTTGTCACCCCTGGACTGGAGCCCGAGATTCAGCGTTTGTCACCCCTGGACTGGAGCCCGAGATTCAGCGTTTGTCACCCCTGGACTGGAGCCCGAGATTCAGCGTTGTAAACACATCCCCTGGTGTACTGTGGTCCTCACTGAGAAAAAGTTATCACTTAAACTCAGAAGGTTTCACCAGCCCCTCAGTCAGAGGACACCAGACCTGGCTGTGTCCCAGAACTGAGGGAGGGAACTTTTTAACCACAGGCAGAACTGTGGCTAAGTTGTGCCAACCTCCAGCAGAACTCTGAGAAGGCTGCTGTTCAGAGCCACACTGTATTTTGGCTCCAAAATAGCATCCCTGTGTGTGGCTCGGCTTCCCAGATTAGCACCTAATGACAGGTGGTCTTTTCTGAAGGTCAGACTGTCCTGTAGAGATGGAGCCTGCCTTCACCAGCCAGAGCAGTTGAAAACCAAGTGCCTATTCTCCTGGGATGGTGATGTCTGCTTGGTGACGTGCGGTCTGTCCTGAGCCTTGTGTAAGGCACGAGGGTGAGAGAGACACAGGCATTCCGGCTGGAATGAGAGTTCCTGTCTTTGCATTCCACATCTGCTGGGCCGCTCTGAGCTTTGATTTACTCCTCTGTAAAAGTACTAGTAGTCATGTGACTGCAAGGTGAGCGTGCCTCCGTGATGAGCATTGTCAGTGGTGTTCAGAGGCAGAGACGCTTCTCTACATTGTGAGAAAAGAAGGGTCGTGAAGGGCCTGCGGGTGCAGCTTAGTGGCGGAGTGTGGATTTAGCATGTGCGAGGCTATGAGGTCCATCTCTAGCAGAGGGAGGAAGAAGGGAGGGAGGGAATTGCATATCTCACAATCCTGTCTTCACTGGAGGCGTGTCCTGGTGCTGTGCTGTGCGGCAAAGACTTTAAGTTTACATACGTGTTTGCTCCAGATCGCTGAGGACTTTAATGAGTGAGAAATGGCTTTCCTGAAGCCTTTGGTGGGAGCCTTGCTTTTTCTTGTTCACATGTCTATACCTCCAGCCCCAATTTTCCCTTTTTCCCCCCTTGCGAACCGAACCACACTGTAGCAGGTACAGTGAACAGACAGCTCTTCTCTCACTGTGCAAATCAAGCCTAGGGGAGACAAGCTGTGGTAGAACGTGTGCCTTACATTCATGAGGTCTTGGGCCTGATCTTCAGTTTCACTTAAAGAAAAAGAAAGAAAAAAGCCAGGCGGTGGTGGCTCACACCTTTAATCCCAGCTCTCGGGAGGCAGAGGCGGGTGGGTCTCTGAGTTCAAGGCCAGCCTGTCTACAGAGCAAGTTCCAGGGCAGCCAGGGTTACACAGGGAAACCGTCTCAGATGGGGTGGGACCTGAGTCTCTGATAGGAAGCCATATTACATGGTGGTTGAGAACTAAGGCTCTTATGTTAGTAGTAGATTCTGTTGTAGCCTATTTAACCTTCAGCCTTGGTTTCCCCATCTGTGTAATGGGGACAATAACGAAATGTTATTCTTGGGCTGGGTGAGAAAAGGAAAGGAGTAATATATTAGGCACCAAGTAGAACTTCACCCCTCCCCCCAAAGGGGCAGGTTTATGAGAGCAAGCTGGTTATTCCATTTAAAGCTTGATGTTACTGGCTAAGCCATGACACAGCGTCATGTGGGGGCAGACGGATGGCCAGTCAGACTTTTTTCCACTGCAGTCAGGAAGCAGGTGCTTCAGAAAGCAGAACATGAACCACCAGCCTTGGAGGGACCTTACTTAGTCACACCGAAGGCCTGCCCAATAAGAAAGAGTCTTTAGGCTCCAGTCACCAAACCCACATGCACAGGGACCTCGTGGTACAGTAGAGGCCTGGCTTCCTTCCACAGAGGCCCTGGACCTCATTTGGGCTCTTTCTCTGAGTTTGAGGCCAGCCTCGTCTACAGAGTGAGTTCCAGGACAGCCAGGGTTAAAAACAAACAATAACAACAACAACAAAAAAAAAAAACCCCAGAACTTTGGGGAGTGCTTACTGCTCTTGCAGAGAACGTAATTTGGTTCCCAGCACCCACATGCTGCCTTACAATCACCTGTAACTCCTGTTCCAGGGGATCCAGTGCCCTCTTCTGACCTCTGAAGGCACCGAGTATGTGGTACACAGACATACGTGTAGGTAAAACACACACACACACACACACACATAAAATAATAAAAGTTAGGGGGGAAAAAAGATCTGAGTCACAGCTGGGCAGTGGTGGCGCATGTCATTAATCTCAACACTCGGGAGGCAGAGGCAGGCGGATCTCTGTGAGTTCGAAGCCAGCCTGGTCTACAGAGCAAGATCCAGGACAGGCACCAAAACCCTGTCTTGAAAAACAAAACAAAACAAAAGTTCTGAGTCCCATGATTGGCAGGATCCTCTGGAGGACGTCGCTTTGCCTGTTTGCTTAAGAAACTACTAGGTGGGCCAGGAGTAATCACGCAGCTTCCCTATTTTGCTGGGGAGGAAGTGGAGGGCAGTGGCCAGCCTGAACAGGGCCTCGCTTTTCAGCCATGGTGCCCCATGCTTCCTCTCCTAGTTTGTGTATCTAGGCCCTCCCCAGGGGAGGGTGGTCCTATGATTATCCCCCATTCTGAGGGAGATAGAGGTACACGCAGTGTTTGGACAGAAGAAGAGAGAATGGTGACGAGGCCTGTAGTCACTCTGCCCGTGCTTGCTCTCAAGAAAAGGCCTGCCTGTCTGTCTGTCTGTCTGTCTGGGACTTTGTCCACGGTCCCAGTGAAAGTTCCATCATAGAGGTCTCCAAGTCTTTCTTCCATCTCCTCCTCTCTGAAATGGGAATGAAAGGTTGTATTCGTCTTGAACTATCACTTACTTAGTATGTGTGCTGTGGAGGTCAGAGGACAACTTGAAAGCCAGCCCCTGCTTAGAGTTTAGGGTGACTGTTGTCAGGGTCAGGGAGATAATGTGTGGGACACTTTGGTGACATTGGTGTGAAGAGCTGTGCAGATGTTAAGGTTGTCAATATATTTTTGTTGGTTTTTTGTTTTTTGTTTTGGTTGGTTTTTTGTTTTTTCAAGACAGAATTTCTCTGTGTAGCCCCAGCTGTCCTAGAACTTGCTCTGTAGGCCAGGCTGGCCTCAAACTCAGAGATCCCCCTGCCTCTGCTGGGATTAAAGGCATGTGCCACCACTGCCTGGCTTGTCGATAATTCATTGACGGAGGCAAGTGGCGTCTGTGGGTCAAGGGACGATGAGGATGTCTTGTGTTCAGGCTATCACTATTCAAGATGCCTGAGTCTTTGGGGTCTAATTTTATACGCATCTTCCCCTGGGTAGTAACTTTGATTATCTATTTCTTTCTATCTATCTATCTATCTATCTATCTATCTATCTATCTATCTATCTATCTAATTTATCGGTAGGGTCTTGCTATGTAGCCCTGTCGGGTTCAGAGCTCACTATCTAGACCAGACTGGCCTTCAAAGGTTGTGGCATCCTCCTGCTTCTGCCTCCTGAGTGGCTGGGTTTGTAAACATATATCACCATGCTTGGCTACACAAATGACTTCTAAGAAGTATGGCAGGTGGAGCTAATGTGGAAATACACATGTCCACATGCCTGCCTTGGGAACTGATGGGAGTAGGTGTCACTGTGGCCTCGCTTATAGATGAGGAAATGAGGCATTAGTAAACAATGCAGGTTGCCTGTCTTTCAAGAATGAGTTATGGGCGGGGCCTAGTAGCCCTGGAGCCTATAGGACAGTGATGGGGCCCTTTGTCCCCCAAGAACCCTTGTTGTGGAGGAGGAGTGTGGGCCCCACATGCACTTTTTAAAGCTTCCTCTCACCCCATCTTTAATGTAGAGCCCCACTCAGGGAAGGGCTCACATTCAGGGTCACCTGGCTCTGCAGCTGGACACTGCAGACCTGTTTCCTCCTCTTCCTCACTTCCTTTCTTGGTTATTGGCCATGGAGCAGGGTCCTTAAGGAACTGGAGCTGGAGAGGTCCCCCTTTACCCTGTGTCTGTGCATGCCTCACGCCTGGGTACCCTTCCAGGTGGTATTAGGAGTTTACCCCGTGGAGTTTTTAGTCCAGCCTTATCTCAGACTGTTTCACCGTTTGAATGTGTGTCCCTGCTTGGTCATGACGGAGGAAGGGAGAGGTCTTGGTCTCTACCCAAACTCTGAGAGTCAGCAGTACTCTGCGGCATCTAGTGGACACTGCTCCCACACTCCATGTCCTGCCGGCTGCTGTCCTGCCGGCCTGTCAGCCCACGCTGCAGTATAACCATTATTTAGCCAGTGGTGACCCAGGTGTCCCCAGTTGGCCACGGCTCTGTGCCTCTTACTGACTGTGCACAGAGAATGCTCAGAGAGAGGGGGCGCAGCAGAGACAGCGCGGGGCGTGGATGGCCAAAGCCCTCACCGCGACTTCCGGAGGGAGCCCCGGCTTGCTCGGCTTCTTTTCTGTTCTACGAAAATCAGCAGGCTTTGCCCAGCTCCCTGCTTCTCCCTTCCACTGCCATCCTCCAGGGTTAGGAGAGGGCGGGGTCCTGGTAAACAAGCGAGAAACAGCCTTCCAGGCAGGGGCTGAAGCCCCCCTAGGATGGGACGGTCACCATGCTGTTCTCTCAGGGTTGGGAACAGCTGTTCAGTGTGTCTCTGCCTCCTTCCTTCTGCCCAAACCCGGGCCTTCTCCTTTCCCTTCTCGACCTCCCCACCAGTTTCCTCTGTGGGAGAGCAGGGAGGAGACCTCACTGCGGCTCTTCAAGATGGGAGGAGAGGATGTGTCCCACGAGGGAGCAGGAAGGACACTGAGAACCTCTGGCCTGCTGCTTCTCTGACTCATATTTTGTGGATCACTTTTTTTTTTTTTCCGCATTTTACAATATACATTCTGTAATTGTATAGTGATGTTTCTGTGTCGTCATTAAGGTAGTGTGTGCTTTGCCAGGGTTGTGCTAAAGTCACTCAAGGGAGTATTTGTCGGCCTTTTGTCAAGCCCAGCGGCTGGCACAGCCACTGTGTCACGTGTTGGTCCTGTAAAATGAGCAGCCTGTGATAGTAACTGAGCCTGGGCACAGGGCCTGGCCACAGCAAGGACCAGTTAATAGGAGCGACTATGGTGGTTAGGATTGACCATAGTGGGAGCTAGAAAGGTCCAGCCCCTACCACATGCTCATACAAGGGGGAGCGCTCCCTCCTCCGTCTCCTAGTCTGTGTAGCCAAGGATGACCTTGAACTTTGTGTCTGCTTGTTTTGAGACAGTCTCACTATACAGTCCTGGTTAGCCTGGAACTGGTTATGTAAACCAGGCTGGCATCAAACTAAGGGCCACCTGTCCCTGCCTCCCAAGTGCTGCTATTAAAGGTGTATCATGCCTGGTGTTGTGCAGCATGGGGGCTTTGTGCACACTGTACTAGACCAAGCACTCCATCAACTGAACCACAGAACCAGGCTCAAGATACAGAGCCAGTCCTTGCATGGACTCTTCATGGCTGTTATCTCATTGTACCCTGTAGTAACTCATTGCATACACATCTGGTGATCCTTTTTAAGAGGTTTAACTAAGCCAGGAAGCAGGTGAACATCTGTTAAGTTCCAGGGCAGCCTGGTCTGTGTGGTGAGACTTTATTTCAAAAAAAGAAAAAGAAAGGTTTAGCTGAGGCTTGTTGTGGTTAAGTTACTAAGACAGCTGGTACTCTTTCTGTAGCTCTCCAGGAGACTCTCGTGTGTGTGTGTGTGTGTGTGTGTGTGTGTGTGTCTGTCTGTCTGTCTGTCTGTCTGTCTCACTGTGTTGCTCAGGCTGGCCTGGAGTTCCCAGCTCCTCCCTCCTGCCTCAGTGGCTAGGATGACAGGCACCGGACCCAGCTTGAGTGGCACTGGGAGCGGACTGGTTGGCTTGCCACGGAGCCCTTCACCCATTCCTTCTGCAGATCAAATACCATGAGGAGTTTGAGAAGAGCCGCATGGGGCCCAGTGGAGGCGAAGGTGTGGAGCCAGAGCGCCGAGAACCCCAGGACAGCAGCAGCTACCGGAGGCCGCCAGAGCAGCAACAACCACAGCCTCACCACATCCCGACCAGTGCCCCAGGTGAGTGCTAGCCTGGGCGCTGGGGAGGGCAGGAGGGGGCCCTGAGGTCAGGAGAGTGGGCAGTGAGAAAGTGCTGCACACACACACACAGAGGCGTCCATGCATGTGGGACTGTTCCCTATAATTGCATTCCCGTCCCTGCTAAGGGTGTGAGTGCAGGAGATCTGGAAGAGTAGATCCCAGTATGAGGAGCATATGGCCCCCATGAAGGTCCAAGACACTAAGTGCGCACCTAGCCATAAGCCTTTGTGGGGGGTTGCTGAGCAAGGCTGGGGTGGGCTTGAAAGTTCATGCCTTTGGTTTTATAGGACATGGGGGAGTGGGCTTGGCGAGATCCCAGGGCATGGGGGAGTGGGCTTGGCCTGACGCTTTCTGAGTCCTGCCTCTTCCATCTTCTAGTCTACCAGCAGTCCCAACAGCAGCAGCTGACTCAGTCCTATGGTGGCTACAAGGAGCCCGCAGCCCCTGTCTCCATACAGCGTAGTGCCCCGGGTGGCGGCGGGGTGAGTATCTGCCTGGAAATGAGAGACCCTGGGGTGAGAGAGGTCACAGCTGTATGCACCTGTGTGTGGGCACACACACACACACAAAGATAAACACTAAGGCTGTAGCTCAGTGGTAGAGCACTTCCTAATATGCACGGGACTTTGGGGGTCCGTTCCCAGTACCGTATCCCTTCCCCCCCAGAAAACAATAATGTACTACCAGCTCTTGTGTCCTGGTGTAGGCAGGAGGTAGCCTTTTGGTGCCGGCTTGAGCCAGGCCTATGGGAGGACTCATCAGGTTTTTCTGGATGAGAAAATGGGCAGCAGAAAGAGCTGGCTGTCGTTGGTGAACATGCTGGCCGTGACGTTCTAGGATACGTCCCACTAGGGTGCCCTAGGCTGATCTCCATGTCAGAGTGGGAGAGAAATAAAATAGCCTGGGATAGATGACACCAAGAGGCTGTGTGTAAAGGATAAGGTAGTGAGTGGCCTGTCGTATGCAGACAGCAGAGACAAGCTCTAACATTTCCCAACAGTCCTTATTAGAGTAGAGGAATGAAATGGTCCAGGGGGAACAGCAGGTACAAAGGCCCTGTGGCAGAATATCCTTGGAAGGGTCAGGATCCTGCAGGAAGGTGCAGGTTCCTGGAGACAGGAAAAGGAAGTAGATGAGGTCAGGCCCTTTGGGGACTTTGGAGGCCAGGGGGAAGACTTTGTGACCAGTGTGTTTGACTTTCGCTTTATGAAACTCACCCTGGCAGTTGGGTGTGGGTGTAATCTCAGCACTTGGGAGTTTGAGGCAGGAGAATTACTGCAAGTTCAAGACTAGCCTGGCTACATAGCTAGACCTTGTTTCAAATGTTCGCTTGTTTGTTTTAAAGAAAGAAAAGACAGTTCACCCTGGTGCCTGTGTGGGGAAAGACGCCGTAGCAGACTGAAGGGCGGGAGTGTTGGGAGGTCGTGTAGAGCATAGCCTTAGGCTGCAGGCGGCAGCTCAGGTTGGAGAGGACAGTCAACAGACACACCAGGATCTGTTGGCATGTCGTGACAGGTTTGGAAGGCAGACACTCTTAGAAGCCTTTTGTCCCCCATTTGGGACTGAGGTCAGACTAACATTGGTTTCAAAGGGAGACAGTGGTACTAATAACCCTTCAGATAATAGTGACTAGGCTGTACCTCTTTTTGTTTTGTGGTGTTGAGAATCAAACCCAAGACCCAAGCATACCAGGGATTTTATTTAAGACAACTACCTAGTCCAGGCTGGCCTTGAACTCAGGATCCTCCTGATTCAGTCTCTTGAACGCTGAGTTAAAAATCCTATTTCACCATGCCCAGTATGGCATATCACATTTTATTTTATTTTTGGTTTTTTTTTTTGTTTGTTTTTTGTTTTTTGTTTTTTCGAGACAGGGTTTCTCTGTGTAGCTTTGTGCCTTCCCTGGAACTCACTTGGTAGCCCTGGCCAGCCTCGAACTCACAGAGATCCGCCTGGCTCTGCCTCCCGAGTGCTGGGATTAAAGGCGTGCGCCACCACCACCCGGCTATTTTTGGTTTTTTGAGACAAGGTTTGTCTGTGTAGCTTTGGCTGTCCTGGATCTCGCTCTGTAGACTCAAACTCACAGAGATCCACCTGCCTCTGCCTCCCGAGTGCTGGGATTAAAGGCATGCGCCACCACCGCCCGGCTGTCATATCACACTTTAAAACTGTTATCTTAGCGTTGAGTCTATGGGACTTTCCTGCTGACCTGTGGAAACAGGTACAAGAAACTCCATGGCAGAGCCGATCCCTAAGCCCCATCTTCTGGTTCATTGTTCTCCTGAGGTCCCTGAGAGGTAGAGAGAAACATGGGGCCTGAGAGTCGCTTGGTGGAGCACTTGCCTGGCCCAGGTGAAGGTCTGGGTATGGGAGAGCCTACATCTAGTACCCAGGCTGACTGTTGCCTGTGCTCCCCAGAAACGGTACCGTGCAGTGTATGACTACAGTGCTGCCGACGAGGACGAGGTCTCCTTCCAGGATGGGGACACCATCGTCAACGTGCAGCAGATCGATGACGGCTGGATGTATGGGACCGTGGAGCGCACCGGCGACACAGGGATGCTGCCAGCCAACTACGTGGAGGCCATCTGAGCCCTGTGCCGCCCCACCCTCCGTCTTCAGTGCATTCCATGGCATCACATCTGTCCTGGGGCCTGACCCATCCACCCTTCAGTGTCTCTGTCTTTTAAGATCCGCCGCTGCTTCTTTATCCCCGCCCCTCCTCCAGCTTCTTTTGCCAACCCAGGCCTTGTTCTGCCACTGTCTCGGGCTCCTTCCTCTGGCAGGTTTTCCCTTGGACCAACCGACTGATTGATTTTTCTCTCTGGATGGAACAGGCTGGGCACTCTGGGGAGGGTGGGCTCACAGGGCTGACCTGAAATGGGAGACCCATTAAAGAGATCAGATAGTCCAGGCATGGTGGCACACACCTTTAATCCCAGCACTCGGGAGGCAGAGACAAACAGTTCTCTGAATTCAAGGCCAGCCTGGTCTACATCATGAGTTCCAGGACAGCCAGAGAGAGCTATGTGGTGAGACCCTGTCTGGGGGAGGGGAGGATTGTTAGCTCCCAGCTTCACTTCCTGCCTTAGGCCCTTCAGAACCCCTGGCCTAGCTCCTCTGACACCCTATAGCCTAGGGCTGGGGTGAGCCCCATACTCCTCCTACCTCCAGGTGGGGTTCCACACATTCCTGGGGGGAGTGTGGGGGGTTACCGAGGCCTCAGTTATGTCGGGACCAATGTAATGAGTTTACCTTTCCACTAGTCCGCCCTCCTGACCCCGTGTGTGTTCCTTCACACACTGAGTGTGCCGTCCTGCCCACGCAAACCCGGGGTGGCCAGAGAGCTCCTCGGGAAGCACAGTTTGGGTCAAGTTCTTGCCTTAGTTCTAAGGGCAGCGGCAGCAGGAAGGAGGGGACAGGGTGGTCTCCCCAGGCCTATTTGCTTCCACCCCCCAGCCTCCAGGGACTCTCTTTATCTCCCTGGCTGGGATCCTGCTGTGAAGGGTAGAGCAAGGGATGCCTTTGGGACTTGAGTTAACTGAGCTGTTCCTTCCTGCTCCCCTGGGAAGAGGTCTCTGCGTCTCCTATGGCCTTCCCTCCCTGGAACAAGGCTGGATGGGGCTTGGAGCTCTGTGAACAGTCTCCTGGACACACAGGAGGCCTCAGCCTTTTGCTCAGTCACTGGGGAGGTGGGAGAAGGCTTTTCCTGTCCTTGTGTCTGAGGCTACAGAGTACAGTAGGACCAAGTCACCCCCACTGTGGCACCTCCCTCAAGGCTCTCCTGTCCATGAAACAAGGGAGCGAGTCCCGGACGCCAAAGCTGGCGGCACCATCTCTGGACTGGTGCTAAACTCAGGTTCCTCCTTTGCATCTGGGGCCTGGGACAGCCCTCACGCGGCTCCATTCATCTCTGGGTTTTCTTGTCAGCTCTCCCGGGTCCCCCGACTCTCGTCTTGACTCCGAGTCTTGTATCAGGCCCCTTTGCACACAGACCCTACCGCAGGTGAGGCTTGAACCTGAAGGCACTGGTCAGGCCAGCAATGCGGTCAGTCGTCCAGACAACCAGCCTTGATGGATTAGCGAGTAACCACCCTCCTGCTTGGTCAGTCTCCTCTGACCCTGACCTGGGCCATGGCAAGTAGGAGCAGTATGGGGAGAACTTCGTGGAAACATTTTAGGAGCCCCTGGGGAGGCACCAGTCCATTCCATTTCCTTTTCATCTCAAAGCACAATGCGGTTCTGGGGACCAGAGGTCAGGGACTCTTGCTCTTGGAGGGCCTGTGCTTGGGAGGTGCCTGATTGCAGTCAGGTGAACCTCCCTTCCCAACATGTCAAGCCAGCTGCTCCTCTACCGCCCTAGAAATGGGGGAGGCCTTCACACACCTGCAGAGGCAAGAGGAACTATCCCTTGGTGCTGAGGGCCCCAGCTGGAGTCCATATTCTTTTTCTAGAAGCATCCACTCCTAGAAGAGCACAGGATCCCCAAGCCCATGATCTCTTCCTTCATAAAGGTCTTTCAGCCAATCAAAACCCAGGAAAAAAAGCACCTTGGCTAGACTGTGAACTTAACTTTTGTGGGCCAATCCTGCAATGAAAGAAGCCCCGTGGTGAGGGACATGAATTCTCCCCAGACTGCTTCCTGTTTTCCGCCCTCGTGTCCCTCCAGGGAACATTTTTATTTGTTAATAGCTGGACACAAGACAAAAAGTACCACCCCACAAAGCCTGTATTTAAAAGGAAACAGAAGTGGCCCTGTGAAATTCGCCTCTGTCCGACATTTCATCTGTGGTGTGTGTGTGTGTGTGTGTGTGTGTGTGTGTGTGTGTGTGTGTGTGTGTGAAGCCACCCACTCATCTTTTATATGAGGTTGTCAACTTTCTTTGATCTGTTTGGTCCCCTCCCTCCTGGCCTCGAGCTCGGGATCAGTTCTTTCTGGCCTGTTATGAATCTGAACATTGACTTGAACCACAAAGTGAATCTTTATCCTGGTGACGCAAATAAAAGTCTAATTTTTACCTGCGGACTGGGCTTCCTCTTTGGCTCTGAAGTAACTTCTGTGTGTGTCCTGTCTGCCAGCGGGCATTGACAGTGAGCTCAGTTACCCCCCCAAAGAGAGGAATGACCCAGAAACCAAAGGGTAGCTGGCTCTTCATCATGCCTGCTTCTTGAGGACATACCTCAGTTCTCCAGTGGCTTCCAAAGTGACAGTTCTGCCCAGCCTGGGGTTCTGTTCCATGCAAGGCTGGCATTCCCTGAATTCTGAGGCTCCCCATGTTGTCCCCTCTCTTCGATTAAGCATCCTCCCTCCTAGGGGACTGTCATGGGTCTCATTCAAGTTCTTGGTCTCGCCGGGGCATGGTGGCACACCCTTTAATCCCAGCACTTGGGAGGCAGAGGCAGGTAGATCTCTGTGAGTTCAAGGCCAGCCTGGGTTACAGAGTGAGTTCCAGGAGAGCCAGGACTACACAGAGAAATGCTGTCCCAAACCCCCACCCCCAAAAAAAGAAGTTCCCTGTCTTTGGCTATGGGCAGGCTGCTCTACAAATGTTCAAGCCAGCCAGTGAGCTCAGCCCAAGCTTGCTCTAGCCCAGTGTGTACCACCGCCATGTTTGAATTGTAAAACGATAACAATTAGGACAGCCACAGTGCCGCAGAGCCTGGATAAACCCACCATAGAGTGGCCTAGCAGGCAACACAAGCCAGACTTCCCACTTTCCTGTCTCATCTCCTCCCAGCCCTGTGATGGCTTGTCCCCAGCCAGCCTGATTGCAGTACTGCAGCCAGCCTCTGTTCAGTGGGCCTGGGAAGGGACCTGTGGTAGGCAAAAGGCACTCCTGGACCCTGGACCCTGGCTCCTGGTCATCCTCCACCTGCCTGGAGGCTTGGTGGAGGGGGCATTTTACTATTGGGGCTACACAGGAAGTATTCTCTGGCCCCAGGGGAGCAGCAAGTGAGAGGCAAAGTGGGAAATGTAATCAGAATGGCATGCTGAACCCAGCAGAACACTGGTGTGGGGAGTGCTCCAGGTCCGGGGAGTTCCCACAAAGGCAGGTCCAGCAGTGTCCCCCCCGGAAGGAGCTGGCTGGCACCTTAGAGTGCCCAACAGCATCAGAAGAGCCTGCTCAGCTGGTATTGATATGCCTTGCTGGAACTGTCACTTGTCACCTGCTGGACTGTCTGCTCAAGGAAGGCTCCTCTTCTGGGAGTGGCCGGGGCTCCTGAGGCCTCGTGTTAGAAGGGGGTTCCTAATATCTCAAGGCTTGGGCCCTTCAAATAAATTGTTTGGGGTGAGGCTAAGGATGTAGACCTCAGACTTGGCCTACAGGATTTTTCTTCCTTTTTATAATAAATAGTTGGTGCACACACACACAGCAGAAGTCAACAAAATATCTCACTGAGGAAGCATGGGCTTTTTAACGTTATTTTTTTATTTATTGTGCATGCTTGTGCAAGTATGTATGTGTTTACACCACAGGACATGTGTGACACCCCAGGACAATTTACGGGAGTCAGTTCTGTCTGTCCACCATGTAGGGCCCAGGGCTTGAACTCAGGTCGTGAGGTTTTGTGCAAGGTACTTTTACTCTCTCAGCCCTGCTGTTGGGCCTCATATCACTGACTTTTAATAAGACATCCATCTTTGCTCCCTTAGAAGAAACCACTTGGAAGCTGACTGGAGGTCGAGAGGTGGAGGCAGAGGACTCCAATCAAGGCCAGCCTGGGCTACATGTGACTCTCAAAGCAAAACAAAAAACAACAAAAAGGAAAAAAAAAAACCAACTTAAATTTGCATTTCTAGACACTGTCTACCCAGGAGTGGGTGTGTAGGTTCCTCAGTCTTCTCTGAGGATGACACTGGGCTAAACTCTCCGAGGAGACAAAGTGAGTATGGGTAAAGACAGAACAGAAAGGGTAGAGGAGAGACCTCCTGTCTCCCAGACCAACAAGACAAGCCAGTGTGAGGTGGACTCAAAAAGAACATGGAATTAGGCCAGGCAGTTGTGGTGCGTGCCGCTATTTAAAATCCCAGCACTCAGGAGGATCCACAAATGGAGTTCCAGGACAGCCAAGGACTGCTACACAGAGAAACCCTGTCTTGAAAAAACAAAAGAGAGAAAGGATATGGGTTTAGCACTGTGAGAGCCTTGCCTTGAGTCCTGCCCACAGTTGACAAGCTGTGAAATATTGTAAGGCAGGCTCCTGACCATCTCAGAGTCCAGGCTATAACAGACTTCAGAGCGGTTGAAATCACCCCGTGCGCAATCCCTGGCACAGCGTAAAACTTGCGTCCATGCCAGGGATGCCCCTGAGACCACATGAGACCTTCTTCCGTGTTCCCCTTTGAACTAGCAGATGACCCACACAACTGGTAACAATTAGTTTTCTGAGATAAATTGCTAGAGGTGTGAGAGGAAGAAGGAAGAGGGCAGGCAGGAGAATCCGTTCCTGAAGGGTCAGTAGAGATCCTCCACTCACACCTCCCCGGGCAGCCCACTCAGTGCAGAAACTGTATCTAAATACAGAGAGCGGTTCCACACAAAGGGGCGGGGCTGGCTTCCTGGGAAGAAATCGAACCTCTCCGGTTTTGCCTGGTCTAAAAGTAGCTGTTCCCTGGTTACCCACCGTGGGCTTTGTGATTGGCTGACTGTGATGATGGAGGTGGAGAGTAAGCTGCTGATGGAGTTGCAGCATCCTTTAGCCTCAGGTCCCCCGGAGGGGGAGGGAACAGGAAGCGGGAGGGAATAGGAGCCATTTCTCTGCACTGACCGACCTCCACGCTTGCAGCTCGCATTTCCCCGGAATCCAGGCGACTCCCCTGCTCAGTATTGCGCCATGCTGGATATTTTCATCCTCATGTTCTTTGCCATCATAGGCCTGGTGGTTCTGTCCTACATTATCTATCTGCTCTAGTGGCCTGGAGCTGCAGGGGCTGCGAGGGGGAAGGATGGAGCTGAAGCGCCGAGCATCCTGCTTGCTGACGCACCGGTGGATTTTTGCTTCGGGTCATTATTCGGGTATTGATTCAAAAACAAAATGAAAAGAGAGCTTGTTTTTGTATCTATTTCTCAGACACATTGACGTAGCATTTCTTGGATCAATCTGAAAAGAACAAGAAAGGCAAGGTTTCTTTGGGAACCAATTTAAAATGTGATTCCTTAAAAATAAACTTCACAATGCACTGGGCTTTAGGTAGGAGGGGAGAGAGGGATGTAGATGGTGGCGAGGGACTATCATATCCTAATTTCTTTTTCCAGGTAGATGCAAAACCAAGTTGTATGTTTTCTACTGGCGATGACTACAGTACATCCTTATGTATGGGGCAGGGTGGTTTCCAAAACTGCTAGCATAACTGCATTCATTAATTCACTACTGCTGGCACAACTGCATTCATTAACTCACTAGTAACTCATTCCCACTTGAGAAAAATAGCAAATGAAGTTTACTTGGGGTAAGGTCTGGGGGAGGTGCCCACTTTTCCCTGCTCTGGAACTTGGCATGGAAGAGTAGGGAGGCCTCTCAGATCTCTCCATAGTTCCTGACCAGTAGAGGTACCTGTCTGCAGTTCCCAGCTGAGCACTTTGTTTCTGGGTTTCCCACAGCTCCGGTATTGTCCCGTCCAGCAAGAGGGCTCTGCCCAAGAGCAGGAGTCCGGAGGCCCAACTGACTTCTTCCAATGTGTCCGGATGCGGCTAACCCTTGGCAAGCAGGGGCTCTGTGAGGCAGAGGCACTCCTGGGGACATCAGGAGTTCAAGGATGCCACTGGCAGCTGCTGCATGTGTTTAAGCTGTAGACAGGGTGTACTGAAAATGTGGAAGGTTGAAATGTAGAATCAGTAAAGTCACAGTGGAGAACTGCTCAAACGTTCACACGGGCAGCCTTTCCCTAGGTCTAAATGCAACTGCACACGATGCCAACATTTTCTTTCCTTTCTGTTTCACGAGCAGGCATACCCTTGTGAACTCAAGGGCAAATTCAGCTTGTCTTCTGTCTCTTCAATGTCTTTATAGACCGTACAGTCTGAGTTGTGCGGACTCCCTTGATCTGCAGCCTCCCCGCAAAAAACCCTCCATTTGCATTCTTAAAAATTTATCATTTCTTCCCTCCTTATCCCATTTGTCCCCAGCTTCTTATTTGATGAGAGATATGGTTGTGAAGTTCTTATTCTTTGTGCCTACCTATAAAGCATTGAAACAAAATGTCTATATTAATTTAGGAAAATAAAGTTTACCCCTAAGGCAGGGGGGGTTTTAAAACACTTTTTGATTGTTAAATGTTCCTTTTGTTTTAAAAAAACAAAACAAAACTGTTTTCATATTTCTTTGACCAGTTAGGGTTGGGGAACAAACAAACAAACATGTTTTAGGATACAGAGTAGATTTGGCCTGAATCTGGGGTGTCTATTATTCCCTTGGAGAGAGACACCATCATAACTGTTCTACACTGATTTTCTTTTCTAGCTTAAAAATAAACAAGGAAAAAGAAGGAATTAATAGTTTTTTGTAATGCTATTTTGTTCAATTGCTATATTTATTTATTTGGGTTCTTGAGACAGGGTTTCCTCTGTGTAGCTCTGGATGTCCTAGAACTGGCTCTGTAGACCAGGCTGGCCTCAGACTCACAGCTGGAGAGATGGCTCTTTGGTTAAGAGCACTGGATGCCCTTTCAGAGGAATGGGGTTCAATCCCCAGCAACCACATGGTAGCTCACAACCGTCTGTAACTCTAAGATCTGACACCCTCATATAGACATACATGCAGGCAAAACACCAATGTACGTAAAATTTAAAAATAGCCCGGCGGTGGTGGTGCACACCCTTAATCCTAGCACTTGGGAGGCAGAAGCAGGCAGATCTCTGTGAGTCTGAGGCCAGCCTGGGCTACAGAGTGAGTTCCAGGACAGCCAGAGCTGTTACACAGAGAAACCCTGTCTCAATATAAATAAATAAATTGAGGGAAGGAGAGAGAGAGATTGAAGTTTGTGCAATGTATGTCACAAATTTGCATCTTAAATGGCTTTCTGGACAAGCCTGCATGTGGTGGTGAACCTGTAGTCCCCGAGGTAAGAAAGGAGGACTACTTGGGCAGCTAAGGAAGAACTCATCTCTTCATATTCTTTATTTTTGCAGTGCTCAGGCTTGAACCCAGTGCCTCATCCATTCCAGTCAAGCACTCTACCACTCCACTAACTCAAGCCCAAGACCCTCACATCTTACAAATAATAATGGCAAAAATGCAGACAAGATATGCTGTTGTCTTGGTAACAGAATAAATGCCCTTCTGTACGACATTTAAACTTTAGGGCTTTAGTTTGTTCCTAGACTGGAAAAGATGTCCTATCCCTTCCCATGTTAAAATTTTAAGACTCACAATCAGAGGAGGTGCCGCATGGCTCTGGTCCCAGCACCCGGGAGGCAAAGGTGGGCAGACCTCTGAGTTGAAGCCAGCCTGGTCTACCGAGTGAGTTCCAGGACAGCCAAGGTTACACAGAGAAACCCTGTCTTAAATCCTAGCACTTGGGAAGCAGAGGCAGACGGATTTCTGTGAGTTCAAGGCTAGTCTGGTCTACAAAGCAAGTTCTAGGACAGCCAGGGCTGTTAAACAGAGAAACCCCGTCTTGAAAAACAAAAAAACAAACAAACAAAAAATCTAAAACTCTTGTCTAATCTTTGGAAATGATATCTCTAAGAGCAGAATCCCTAGACAATTTTAGTAATTTACTACAGTCTCTCATCCTTCCCCAAATGGCTTTGTTCCAGGCAGGGTCTTGCTATGGAGCCCAGGCTGGCCTCAAACTCAGTCCTTCTGCCTCAGCCTCCTGGGTGCTGAAATTAAAAGGTGTGTGCCCACCTTAACACAATACCTAATAATGAAAATTCAACTGCAAGATAAATTTGAGGAGAAAATATGTTTATTTACTGCAAATATTATTTGGGCTAATTTGCCTGTGGTGTTAGCACATTAACAAATAAAATGTTATGTGACAATGTGGACCTAAGTAATTCACTAATGTAAAAAGCATGGCCTCAAACACTGATATATTAGGAGTGATCTTCAGGGGCACATTACACTCTCAAGTATTTCTCTGACTTCAGCACAATCTGACCATTTCAAACTCCAATTCCTTCCTTCCTTCCTTCCTTCCTTCCTTCCTTCCTTCCTTCCTTCCTTCCTCCCTCCCTTCCTCCCTTCTCCTTCCTTCTCTGTTTTTTTTTCTTGAGATAGGGGTTTGTGTGTGTGTGGGGGGGTGTCTTCTCATGTAGCCCTGGCTGGTTTCACACTTGAAGTCCTAGCAGCCTCTGCTTCCCAAGAGCTGGGATTACAGGCCTGAACCACCATGCTTGGCCCAAACTACAATTTTCTACCAAGACAGCAGTTCTGTACCCTTAGCTAAGCAAGTATCAAGACTGAAAGGAATCCAAAGTACAGAGTTAATTATGGTGGCTCAATCTCTATGGTGTAGTCTCTAATCAGGCTCACTCTGAAGTTTTATGAAGCAAGTTCTTCAGTCTGTACCCATATAGAACTGGAACACCTTGTCAGTAATTCAGTGAGAGGGCAGAGGCTGATCTCAGTCGTACGTCAGGTCCGTAAGCCGCTAGACATGGGCACAACATAAAAACAGAAAGATTACCCTGTACTTTTTCTTTATTTTATCTTGTATGTATGTGTTGCACACCCGAGTTTATGTCTGTGCACCATGTTCCTGCAGGGGCCAGGGAGGTCAGAAGAGGGCATCAGATACCCTGGAATCGGAGTAGAGATGGCTGTAAGCCACCATGTAGGTGCTGGGAACTGACTGAATCTGGGTCCTCTGCAAGAGCAGTAGATGCCCTTAACCATGGGATCATCTCTCCAGCCCCAGACTAGCCTTTTTTTTTTTTTTTTTTCCTTTGAGACAGGGTTTCTTTGTGTAGTTTTGGTGCCTGTCCTGGATCTCACTCTGTAGACCAGGCTGGTTTCCAACTCACAGAGATGCGCCTGCCTCTGCCTTACGAGTGCTGGGATTAAAGGTGTGCACCCCCACTGCCCGGCCTTAGACTAGCCTTTTTAAACATGCTTTTTATAAAATACAACATCATAATTAAAAAAAAAAAAACCATTCTGTGTGTGTGTGTGTGTGTGTGTGTGTGTGTGTGTGTGTGTGTGTACATGGGTACCACAGCCTGTATGTGGGAGCCTGTTCTCTCCTTACACCTGTGGGTCCACAGGATCAAACAGGCCTTCAAGTATGGCAGACAGGCACCTTTACTGCTGCACTATCTCATCAGCTGGCTCCATAGTTTTAAGAAATAAGCTTTGGCCAGGCATGGTGAAATCCCAGTTCTTGGGAGTCAGAGGCAAGGGGGTCTCTGAGAGTTCAAGGCCAGGCTGGTCTACAAAGCAAGTTCCAGGACAGCCAACGTGCTGTTACACAGAGAAACTCTGTTTCAAAAACCAAAAACCAAAAAGAAAGAAAAGAAAGAAACTTTGGAGAATTGTTACTTTGTGCCTACACATCCATGCAGTAATACACTCAGAAATAACAGTAGCTTTCTGTTGTATTACTTGTCTCACTAAATAGCCAGGCTGGCTTCATCTTCCTGTTTCAACCTCTTCAGTGCTAGTATTGTTTTGTTTTGATAAACTTATTTACTTTTAAACTTTCTTTTATTATTATCTCATGTATATGGGTGTTTTGCCTGCATGTATATCTGTGTACCACACGGTGCCTGTTGCCCATGGAGCAGAGGCCAGAAGACAGTGTCAGATCTCCGGGAAATGTAATTACAGACAATTGTGAGCCAACAAGTGGGTATTAGGAATAGAACTCGGTCCTCTGTAAGAGCAGCCATTGCTTTTAATTGCTGAGCCATCTCTCCAGCTCTGATAAATTTATTTTGCCCAGCATAGTGGCATATACCTTTAATCCCAACACTTGGGAGGTAGAGACAAGTGCATGGTCTATGAGTTTGAGGCCAGCCTGGTCTACAGAGCAAGTTCCCAGGCCACATAGTGAGACCTTGTCTCAAAAACCAAACCAAAACATTTTCTTTATTTTTGTTTTTTTGAGACAGGGTCTCTGTGCAACCCTGGCTGTTCTGGAGCTCACCAGGCTGTCCTGGAACTCACAGATATCCGCCTGCCTCTACCTCATGAGTGCTGGGACTAAAGATATGTGCCACCACTGTCCAGATAACATTTTATTTTTTTAGACTGTATAGACTGTATCCAAGCTCTGTCCAGGTTGGTCTCAAGCTTCTGGGTTCAAGTGATCCTCTTGCCTCTCGAATAGTTAGAAAAAAATTATTTATTTATTTATTTATTTATTTATTTATTTATTTATAATTCCAGCTGGCCTGGAATCCATTACATACCTTAGGCTGGCCTTGAACTTGCAGCAATCCTCTTGCCTCAGTCTCCCAAGTACTGGGATTACAGGCATGAACTACTACTGTGTCTAGCTGGAGAATACTTTATTTCATATTTAAACTACATGTATATCGGCATTCTGAAGCACAATTAAAACACTGAATTTTGTAGTTGGTTTTTTCGAGACAGGGTTTCTCTGTGTAGCTTTGGAGCCTGTCCTGGAACTCACTCTGTAGACCAGGTTGGCCTTGAACTCAGAGATCTGCCTGCCTCTGCCTCCTGAGTGCCGGGATTAAAGGTGTGCACCACCACCACCTGGCTTAATATTTTTTTTTTTTTTTGGTTTTTCGAGACAGGGTTTCTCTGTGTAGCTTTGCGCCTTTCCTGGGACTCACTTGGTAGCCCAGGCTGGCCTCGAACTCACAGAGATCCGCCTGGCTCTGCCTCCCGAGTGCTGGGATTAAAGGTGTGCACCACCACCACCACCACCACCACCACCACCACCACCACCACCGCCCGGCTAATATTTTTTTTTTTAAAAAACATGGTTTTACTGTGTAGCCTTGGCTAGCCTGGAACTTGTAGACCAGGCTAGCCTCAAACTCATAGAGATCCACCTGCTTCTGCTTCCCAAGTACTGGAGTTAAAGGCTTGCACCACCATGCCCAGCTAAAAACACATGAGGATCACTTAGCTATCTTGGGCAATATCCTGGGTTGCGTCTGCCCCCTTCCCAACTGAAGGGAAGGAGAAACGGAAGAGACAGACAGACACTGAAATCTTGTAGTTTCAGGAAGTTGCTAGTAACACACAATATTTAATTGTTTATTTAGGGATTTGGAACTGGTGTTAAACTAATAATCAAAACATCTTTATTTTAGTAGCAATTGGAATAATGCTTGGAGAGGTCTCTGAATTAAAGAGAACAGTGTACAATGTTGTTCTACTTACAGATTACTACTCAATTTGAGTAGTTGCTAGTAAATGAAGTTAATCTTTGGATGCTACACTATTAAGGATAAGATAGATAAATCAGAAATGTCTGTAACACAGTTTTTAGACAATTCCCTGGGGCCTGTGCTGTATCTTAGTAGTAGAGTGTATCTCTGGCATGCCTCAGGCCTGGAGCTTCATCCTCAGCATGGAACAAACAGAGGTGCAGGCCTGGGCTGCGGTTACTGGTGAAGTGCTTGCCTAGCATGTGCAAGGTGCTGCCTTCAGTCCCCATCCCCGTGTTTGGAAACTGAGTGCTTACTTTTGTGTTGCTTTGAGACAAAGTCTTGCTGTGTATGCAGTTCTGACTGGCTTGGAACTTGATATGTATAACAGGCTCACTTCAAATTAGCAGCAATTTTTCTGCCCTTGCCCCTACTCCCAAGTGTTGGGATTATAGGCATGCAACCAGCTCTAACAATTCTGTTTTTAAAATCACTGTAGAGCTTAATTGATAGCTTATCCAGGCATGGTGGCACAAATCTTCAGTTTCGGTATTCAGGAGGCAGAGGTGGATCTCTGTGAGTTTGAGGCCAGCCTAGTCTACATAGTTCCCAGCCAGCCAGAGCTACATAGTTAGACCCTGTGTAAAAAAGGAGAAAAAAAAATTAACAGTTTAAAGAAAGAGAAGTACATTCAAGAAAGTTAATGGCTGAAATAATAACAAACTCTAAACATATTCGAAATATTCCCACTTTAAACTTAATTTTATTAAGATGAATAAGAAATTAAATAAAGTTTAACAAATACAATATTAGGTATCAAAAATGTTTAGCACAACACAATGCTTTTGAGATAACAGTGCACACTGCTAGTGGAGTGCTAATAAGGTTTCCAGTAAGCACAGAGGCTGTCAAAGGCATATACAAATCTGCAATCATGTGATTGAGTACTACTTACATAAGGATGCTGACCTTGACAATAATCCCACAAAGAGGATAGTGTTTATTTCTTAGATATAAAATGGTTCTGCCATTACACCTCCTGGGCACCTCATGCTGGCTCTGCTCTCCAAAGGTGAGCAGTTACCCTACAATAAAGTCCTGCAAGTGCAAACAGAGTAGCCTAGGAGAAGGAACTTACAAGCAGTTGCTGATGAGCAATGCTGAACTTTGCCTCTGGAACTCATGAACTGCTACTTACTGACTGAGGAGACAGAAGGCATTATCTACAACAGTGTGAGAGAAATCTATGGCTTCACATGGTTAAGATAGTCATTATAAGATAGAAACTTCAGTTTCTAAAGTAAGTAGTAACATGTTATGCTATGTGTACAGAAACAACAACACAAGCAATGTAGTGATGGAGAAGGAAAGCCTACCCTATAAACCGAAGCCAAAGGAGGCCAAGGGAAAAGACATCCTGGGGTTCTGGATCTCCAGTGATCATGGAGACTGATCTGGTTTGGACAGACAGGAGAAATTGTCTGGCTGGTGGAAAATTCGCAGTTTTTGTGACTGTTCTAGTTAGTTCTAGGCTAGTCAGTTCTAGTGTTTCAGTCTACTCATTTTCAAATGGTCCATTTTTTGTGGTTAATCAGACTGCCTGTTACTTAAACCATCGAATAAATGCTTCCTTCAAGTTAATGTCCCTCTTTAAAACTCAAAATCACTTTATTTTTTATGACAAATGTACTCAGCAAAATCAACTGGATCACTGAATTATAGCAACCACAGATTTGTTTCCAAATTTATTTTATCTATTAACATTTAAATGGAAAACTTGTCAATTTACTATTTAAAGATAGAAAAAAAGAAGCCAGGCAGTGGCGGCACTCGACTTTAATCCCAGCACTCAGGCAGGTGGATCTCTGTGAGTTCGAGGCGAGCCTGATCTACAGACAGAGTTTCAGAACAGATAGGGCTACCTAGAGAAACCCTGTCTTGAGAAACCCTGTCTTGAAAAATAAATAACAAAACAAAACAAAACAAACAAACAGGGAAGGAAGGAAGGAAGGAAGGAAGGAAGGAAGGAAGGAAGGAAGGAAGGAAGGAAAAAAGGATATATACTGCAGTCTTAGGCTAAATTTTTTTCTGATCCAAATTCTGGACAAGAGAGGATAATAATCAAGATTAACAAAATTATGTGAATTTGAAAGAATTTATAGCAGTGAGTTATGCCAACAAAGGTGCAAAGAGTCACAGATTCCAATAAAAGAAACTTTAAATTATCCAGGATTACAGTTCAGTAGTAGAATGCTTATCTAGTGTGAGTTAGCTTATCTAGCTCTAAGTTAAATTTCCAGTACAGAAAATAAATTGTTTTCATTAAAACATGCTTCTTTGATAAAATTTCTAAAAATAACTTTTGTGGAGACTTATGTAATTCAAGGAATTAAAACAAACTTCATAATGACACATTTCTCTAAGAAAATAAAATTATCTTTTAGAAAAAAATTTATATTTACTCTATTTGTGTGGGTGTTTTGTCTGGATGGATGGATGGATAGATAGATGGATAAATGGATGGATGGATATTCACCATATGTATGCCTGCATAGGCCAGAAGAAGGCATGAGATTCCCCTGGAACTGGAGTTACAGATTGTTTTAAGTTGCTATGTGGGTGCTGGGGACTGAACCCAAGTTCTCTGTAAGAGCAGACAGTAGTACTCTTAGCCCTATAAAATGAAGTTATCTATTTATCAAAATCTTCAGAGCTGGATGTGGTAGCTAATGTCAACTTGAAATCACTAGTGTTTTGAGAGGTAAAAATAGTAATTTTTCCAAAGTGGCTATGGGAAATCAGAGACATAGGAAAAAAAATCAATGCTCTGAGGTGTTACTTTGCATTCTGGTACTTGCTGTTACCATAGGCTGCCCAGGCTAATTGAAGATCATTTCTTCAATTGAGCTGAAGAAAATGAATAAGGTTTATAAAAGCCAAGGCCAGCCTGGTCTCCAAAGCGAGTTCCAGGAAAGGCGCAAAGCTACACAGAGAAACCCTGTCTCGAAAAAAACAAAATAAAACAAAACAAAAAGAATGTTTTCCCCCCTAAATCTTCAAATAAACTCCGGAGGGGGAAAAAAAATCTTCCCACTAGTAGAATTATAATTGGACAACAAAAAGGCAATTAATTTTGATCCTTCCACATTGAAGGTGTTATCACAATTCTTATTTCTCCACAATTTTCACTACTCCTCAGTCCTATCCAATGTTCAGAGCCCTTTTGCTAAAAATCTATGGATTTTCTTTACACCCTGCCACCGAAGATAATTTCCTTATCTCCCAGTGTTCTGAGGAAAAGAGGACAGCCCCTGAAAAGTCCAGTGGGAAGGTGATAGTGGGCTAGGGATCCAGCTCAGTGGTAAAGTGCATGCTTAGCATGTACAAAGCCCTGTATTTGCCTGGAGGGAAGGCTTCAAGAAGAGAAAGCCAGGGCTCCAGAGGCCCCTTGCATTATACTACCTTCATAGGAAGTAGAGGTGAAGGTGGGTGGTAGGTCTACTAAATGGGCCTAGAGTTCTTTGGGATCCACAAACACTTTCTCTCCCCCTGCCCCATCTTCTCTCTTTGGCTACTCTAACCATGTGTGCTTTCAGTTCCCATCATCAAACCCGACTTTCTGGGGCAAGGGAATGTCTTACCAAGAAGGGGGAGTCACTTGTGAAGATTGTTTTGGCAGCAGAAGAGCTATTTACTTTCATTATGTTTTTCTCCTGCTTGCAATTCTCTGCTCTAATCCCCAGGGAAGTTACAAGATGATTCCATTATCTGAAGACTATATAGCTCACATACACACACCTTCCTCTCTTTGTAGACCTTTTGTGTGATTGTCTTGCAGGAAATATATGTATATGTGTCTCTATGTATAAAAAGATACATATATATGTATCCACACATACTTATTTTGGAATTTTTTTCTGTTAATTCATACAAAATATAAATGAAATATAAAATTTATTTTGTAACCATATGCTAAGAAGGTGGTAAGGAATGTGACTTACATAATGCACATTCTAAAACACAGTATTACAAATCCTCACAAAACATTTGGGCCATATTTGCCCAGCCGATGCAAAGTGAACAGATAGCACGAGTTAATGAATGTGAATCTGTTCTTAATAAAGCCGAGTTAGCTTTTGCTTCAAAGAGCCACACAAACAGGTTGAGCTGGCTGCAGATTCTTGGACAGTTAACATTCTGCTTTGGTTTGATGTTGAGTTTACCAAGATCTGGAGAGGCAGAGCTTGTTTTCCAGAAAAGTAACAACACATTCTTGGATTTGCCTGTTATTTTACATTAATCAGAATGAAACAGTTACAGCTAAAATCCTGTGCAGCTGGAGTTTCTGGTAATTAGATTATCAAAAGTCCAACAGGTGCTACCCTTGGATGTGAAAAAGTGCCACTCTCCTAAGCACTAGTCTGGAGACACAATCTTTAAGTGACAAGCTTCTTGACTTAGGAAGAGGAGGCATTCATGGTCAAATACAGCACCTCCTTATGGAAGTTCGCCTGAGCATGCAGAAGATGGAACAAATTCAGGAAGCCTCTGTCATCGTCATCACGCTCTCCTGTGACACATACACAGGAACAGATAGCAGGGAGAGGGAAAAGTTAAACATTTTAACACATGGCTTAGGAATGTAAGATGTTCTATGTGTTTATAATAATATTTAAAGAGAAGAATTTTTGTTGATGATCTTTACTAAGCCAGGCATTAACCACTAAAGCCACGAAATTGGACACTAGATAGAAAACAGGAAAGGACACTGGTCTAAGCTTTAGTATCTTTTAATTTATGACCTTGGGCAAGTCAGGTTATTTCTATGTTTTCTTTTTCTCATCTATAAAACAGGGCTAATTAGGAGCTGGAGAGATGGCTTATTGGTTAAGAGCACCAGCCAATTCCTTTTTGCAGAGGACCCTGGTTCGATTCTAAGCACCCACGTGGTGGCTCACAATCATCTGTAACTCCAGTTCTAAGGAATCTAACATCCTCTTCTGACCTCTGCAGGTATCAGGCATGCACATAGTGCACAGACATACATGCAGGCAAAATAAAATAATAGCAAAAGCCAGGTGGCAGTGGTGTACACCTTTAATCCCAGCAGTTGGGAGGCAGAGGCAGGTGGATCTCTGTGAGTTCCAAACAAAGCTTTTTTAAAAAACAGCAGGGTTGGGGCTGGAGAGATGGCTCAGTGGTAAAGAGCACTGACTGCTCTACCAGAGGACCTGGGTTCAATTCCCAGCACCCACATGGCAGCTGTCTGTAACTCCAGTTCCAGGGAATCTGAGACCCTCATATAGACATACATGCAAGCAAAACACCAGTGCACTGAAATAAAAAAATGAGTAAAAAATAAATAAAATAAAAAAAAAACCCAGCAGGGTTAATTATCATGTTGGCCACCTAGTAAACTAAATTAGTATCTGTTAAAACCTACATAAGGCCCTGTGTGGTAACGTATGCCTTTAGTCTCAGCATTTGGAAGGCAGAGGTAGTTGGCTCTCTGTGAGTTCAAGGCTAGCCTGGTCTACATAGAGAGTTCCAGGCCAGTTAGGTTTACATAGAGAGAGAGAGACTCTGTCTCAAAAAACCACAATCAAACTCCCAGCTCCCAGAGTTTTACTATGTAGCCCAGGCTGGCTGAAACTTCAGCTCACCTGCTCAGGCTTGAGTACTGGGACTATAGGTGTGCACCACCAAGCCCAGTTAGCTGCATCTGAGGCTGAGACCTGAAGGCACTATCACTCACTCCTATGAACTGTCTACACTCTTACTTACCAGACATAATAGGCTGCAGCATTTCCATGGTGACACAGGCAAAAGCATTTGCCACGCTCTGCAGGAAGCTCTTTCTCTCTGCTGCAGTGCTGAAGACTTTGCAGACTTTTTGCATCATTCTAACTGTCCAGTCCATGCAATATAGCTCTTTCTCACACACCTGATTCAGATGCACAAAGCACTATTATCAGTCTTCATGTGAAGAAAGCTGTAAAGCTTAAAGTGGTAGTGACAATGACAGCTTATGATTTAGCACAGTTTATTACATAGGGCAGGCTCATGATGTAGCATAGTTTATTACATAGGGCAGGCTTATGATATAGCATAGTTTATTACATAGGGCAGGCTTATGATGTAGCATATTTTATTACATAGGGTAGGCTCATGATGTAGCATAGTTTATTGCATAGGATACCCACTGAGTCTGCAAATGGGAAATGCTTAGTAAGTGAATAAAATGGAGTGTGATGGCACATGCCTGTAATCCCAGCACTCAAATTCAAGGTCACCTTTGCCTACATAGAGAGTTTGGGGCCAGCCTGGGCTATATAAACAAACCTGGGGCTTTGTAAGCACCAGGGAAGCAGCTCTATTGCTGGGTCAAGTGAATGCTAAATAACTTGCTAGAGAAAAATTTAGTTTACTTACCAAAGCCAAAAAGACTATGAGCCTCGCAAGCTCAATGGCCCGTCCGTTCACAGCTTTACTGGCCATGAAAGTGAAGCAGATGTTGTTCCCACTCAGGATTAGGAGGCGTGCATTATTCTCCAGAAGCCACTCCCGGGGAACCACTTTTATTAAAGGAAGAACAGTATTTAATGAGAAATTACACAATTGCTGTAGTAAACATCCAGTAAAGTAAATATTATATTACTTTACTGGAAATGTAATTAGTGCCAAGGGAAATACTCAGAAACAATGTTTTAGGTTTGTTCTTTCTTTTCTTTTTGAGACAGGGTTTTTCTGTGTATTCCTGGCTGTCTAGGAACTCACTCTATAGACTAGGCTGTCCTCAGAGACCAATCAGAGACAGGGACCACCCCATGTCATGGTGCTTTACCACTGTGCTGATAGTTTAGTCAAAGTAGTTCTACACATACATCAGCAGGCAAAGTGACATCATAAGTAAGGATAAAGGCCTTGTAAACGTCAGAAGAGTATGTATGTGTGAGAACTTGTAAAATGAGAGTAAGCAAACTCATTAAACTATGAAGTGACCTAATAATATTATGTAAAACTGGGAATTGAATCCCTCCTGGGGAACTGCTGGCTACTGATGGATGCTATGAGCTGGAGCCACTGTACTCAATTGTGTACCCACGGTGAGTCTACCAGGTTGCCAGGGACAGTTCTACACCCGTGGTCGCGTGGACAGCTGTAGTCGGATGTTTCCTGTCCCGACCACCTGGTCCCAAATAAACACACAAAGACTTATTTAGCTACAAATTCTCAGCCAATAGCTCAGGCTTATTACTAACTAGCTCTTATAACTTAACCCATTTCTATTAATCCATGTACTGCCCTGGGCTCGTGGCCTTTACCTCTATCCCATTTTGGGTGTCCAACTTGCTCTCCATCTGGCTGGTGACTCCTGACTCCACCCTTCTCTTTCCTATCATCCTAAGTTTGGTCGCCCCGCCTATACTTCCTGCCTGGCTACTGGCCAATCAGTGTTTTATTAAACCAGTTCAGTGACAAATCTTTACAGTGTACAAGAGGATTATTCCACAGCAAACATCCTGGTTAAACTTCAGTGAGTCACAAAACAAAATGAAAAGACATGACAGAGAGAAAGTCTTATAGAGAGGAGGAGGGGAGTTTATAGGAGTGGGAGGGAGCTAAGAGAGGGTAAAAAGCAAGAGTAATCAGAATGCATTATATAAATGCATGAAATTGTCAAAGAACAAATTTAACTTAAAACATTGGAAATTGAGATAAACACATTCTTTTTTTTCCGGTTTTTCGAGACAGGGTTTCTCTGTGTAGCTTTGTGCCTTTCCTGGAACTCACTTGGTAGCCCAGGCTGGCCTCGAACTCACAGAGATCCGCCTGGCTCTGCCTCCCGAGTGCTGGGATTAAAGGCGTGCGCCACCACCGCCTGGCTGATAAACACATTCTTACACCACATGTATTTACATACTCCACATACATACGAGCACATACACAAAGCTAAACATGTTTTGGAGCAGTAACAAGACATACTTAAAACTACATATTGAGCAATTAGTGATTTCTAATACACTCTTTGTTACTTAGAGAATTGTCTGTATAACTTTATAGCTGTATTCTAACACTAAATTTCTATTACTCTATATTAGTAAATACACACTTTACCTGATAGCTCATCTACAAGACTGATAACATCATCTGCCGTCCACTCCTTGGTACTTGTGTCATAGAGTAACTTAATGGCATTAGCCAAACCTTTCAAACTGGATTCGTCTGTGGGTCCTTCTACCATTTCCTGCCAAATCACCTGCCCTGGATTGAAACAAAAAGTAGGCTATGACAGAACAGATTGTTTGTGATAAAGACTTCAGGATTTGTTTAGAATGGAAAGGATTATACAATCCCATTACTTATATAAGCTACAGTCATCATTAAAATGTCAATTCTGATATCATTATAAATTTGAGTTTCTCATTAACTGTGATGAAACACAGCAATAATATCTAAACCAAGTAACTAAAGTAGTTTGAACATGAAGAATATTGCTTTTGTGACTCTCCCCTGAGATGCTTGTACCCATGCTTTGGTAGGTCTTCCTTTCAACAATTCTTCTTTGAGAAGCCCACACCCATAAATTGCTGTGTTACTTTCTCCTAAGAAAGAGTTCTCTTAAGTCTCTGCTTAAGCCTATATTAACATATTTTTTAAGTTAATTTTTTTGTTACTAGGTATTACAATGTGGTGGTACTGTACTCCCCAAAATATTGTGTACCTTAATAAACTTATCTAGGGTCAGAGAACAGAAAAGCCACTAGATACTTAAGATAGGCAGTGATAGCACACGCCTTTAATCCTAGCATTCCCAGAGGCAGAAATCCATGTGTTCAAGGATACACCCAAGCATGGTGACTCACGCCTTTAATCTCAAAAACTGAGCCTTTAATCCCAGGGAGTGATGGTCGAAAGCAGAAAGATATATAAGGCGTGAGGACCAGAAACTAGAAGCATTTGGCTGGTTAAGCATTCAGGCTTTCGAGCAGCAGTTCAGCTGAGAGCCATTCGGATATGAGGACACAGAGGCTTCCAGTCTGAGGAAACAAGATCAGCTGAGAAGTTGACCAGGTGAAGTTAGCTGTGGCTTGTTCTGTCTCTCTGACCATCCAGCATTTCACCCCAATAACTGGCCCCGGGTTTGATTTTATTAATAAGACTCTCTAAGATTCATGCTACATATATTATAGCGTTTTTGTTTGTTTGTTTTTTGTTTTGTTTTGTTTTCGAGACAGGGTTTATCTGTGTAGCTTTGCACCTGTCCTGGAACTCACTCTGTAGCCCAGGCTGGCCTTGAACTCACAGAGATCCACCTGGCTCTGCCTCCTGAGTGCTGGGATTAAAGGTATGTGCCACCACCGCTTGGCGCAGGTTGTTGTTTTTTTAGGTTTTGTTTTATATTATTTTATGAGTATGAGTGTTTGCTTGCATACATGTCTATGCCACATGTGCATGCCTGGTGCCAGCAAAAGTCAGAAGAGAGCGTTGGATCACCTGGGATGGGAGTTACAGATGATTGTTAGTTACCATGTGGGTGCTGGGAACCAAACCTAGGCCTTCTGGAAGAGCAGTCAGTGTTCTTAACCACTGAGCCGTCTCTCCAGCCCTTTATATTAACATATCTTTAATAAGTCCCAACTCTCTTCATAAAAAGAACAGTGCTTCTATCTATTTACTATCTGTATTATCCTTTTCCTGCGTGAATGTGCATGCATGTGGAAGCCAGGGTGTCATTCCTCAGGCATCATTTACTTTTTTATTTTTTTATTATGATTTATTTTTGAGACAGAGTCTTTCACTGGGACCTAGGGCTCACTTATCAGACTAAGATGGCTGGCAGCCTGAGGGAAATGCCCATTGCTACATCCTCAGTGTTGGGATTACAAGTACAAAGCCACTACACCCAGCTTTTTACCTGGGTGTTGGGGGTCAAAGTCAGCTCTCCATGTTTGCACAGCGAGCACATTACCCACTGAACTCTCCCCCAGAGATGACACTACTCTGTAATACAGATTGGAATGTCAACTGCTATAATTTCACTAAAATCAAGTAAAATCTACTGGCATCCTTCTGGAAAGGAGCTTGCTTCTATTAGCATCTTTCAAACATTTGCATCACAACAGAGCAGCTCAATCACTTTCTATTTGTTTATTGCCAGTCTTCTCTGTGGCTTTTACACAACAACATTTTAATTTCAAAATAAAACTCCTGGCTGCTAGCCAATATGCATTAAAATTGGTTATGTACTGATAAAAGTGGAATAAGGAAATGGAAGATCATTTTTAACATTAATCCAAGCACAATTTGGGTAACAAGCTTTTTAAAAAGTCAGATTAGTCGGGCGGTGGTGGCGCACACCTTTAATCCCAGCACTCGGGAGGCAGAGCCAGGCGGATCTCTGTGAGTTCGAGGCCAGCCTGGTCTACCAAGTGAGTCCCAGGAAAGGCACAAAACTACACAGAGAAACCCTGTCTCGAAAAACCAAAAAAAAAAAAAAAAGTCAGATTATGAATCTGAAAACCTAAAACTAAGTAAATCATCAATTTGGGCCTCTGTTTTGTTTCTCAGCATCATCAGTTCCCTCCAGCAGCAAACATAACCTCAAGTTACATTCACGTTTAAGATGGGAAAGCAGCACTTTTAGGTAAATAAGAGATGACAGGAGCCAGGCAGTAGTGGCCTATGCCTTTAATCCCAGGACTTAGGAGGAAGAGGCAGGCAGATCTCTGTGAGTTCAAGGCCAGCCTAGTCTCCAGAGCAGTTCCAGGACAGCTGGGGCTACAGAGAAACCCTGTCTCAAAAAGCAAAAGAGAGAGAGAGAGAGAGAGAGAGAGAGAGAGAGAGAGAGAGAGAGAGAGAGAGAGAGAGAGAGAAAGAGAGAGAGAGAGAGAGAGAGAAAACAGGAATATACCTGGTTCTGACTCAGAGCAGAACAATTTCTGTCTTGAAGCTCAGGGTATGCACAAGTTAATGCAGTATGTTTTTGAAACTGTGAAAGCACACTTTAAACACTAGCAATGATGGACCTGAGTAAAGACAAAAGGCCTTCCTTGGACCTTCAACATGGCTCAGTAGATAAAGGTGTAAAGGTGCTTGCTGTCAACATGATGACCTGAAGTCCATCCCAGAACCCCACAGTATACAATGAGAAGTGGTTCCTGTAAGTTGTCCTATGACTTCCATAGACATGCAACATTACACACATGCACATACACACACATAAAATAAATAAATAGATGGTATTTATTTATTTTTGAGACAAAGTCTTACTGTGGTGGTTTGAAAGGTATAGCCCCCAGACACTCATGTGTTGTTTGAATGCCCATAGGTAGTGGCACTATTAAGAGGTGTGGCCATGTTGGAGGAAGTGTGTCACTGTGGAGGCAGGCTTTGAGGTCTTATATGCTCAAGCTATGCCCGTGTGCGACACAGTTCACTTCCTGCTGCCTGAGGATCAAGATGTAGAACTCTCAGCTCCTTCTCCAGCACTGTCTCTGCCTGCATGCCACCTGCCATGATAATGGACTAAACCTCTGAACTGTAAGCCAGCCCCAGTTAAATGTTTTCCTTTATAAGAGTTGCCATGGTCACAGTGTCTCTTCACAGCTAAAGAACCCTAACTAAGACACTTACTATATATCTCTGACAGGTCTGGAACTCTATGTATCAGAATACAGTCCAAGAACGGAGTCACGTAAGGAGAATTCTGAGTGCTTGTGAGAAAACTCCAAGAAAACAATCCAAGTGTCTCAGTTTCTTCAAAATCATGAAATTTTGAATTGAATGTGTTTTCATGCTCTTCCCAGGTGTAACAGACAGGAGTGAGTTTATTTCAGATTATTATTACAATTAACAATAGTTGTTTATATGCCTCTATGAAAAACATGTTTTTGCCATGTGTGGTTTACCCTTGTGACTGGACACTCATGTGTCTTTTTTTTTTTTTTTTGAGACAGGGTTTCTCTGTGTAGCCCTGGATGTCCTGGAACTCACTTTGTAGACCAGGCTAGCCTCGAACTCACAGAGATCCACCTGCCTCTGCCTCCCAAGTGCTGGGATTAAAGGCAAGTGCCACCACCTCCTGGCAGTAAGGTTTTTAAAAAGCTTTTCTAAAGCAAAAGTAATTAACCAGGTATATAACACACATCCCTCAAAAAAGAAATGGTGCTTACCATCTTGAGGAGCTGTTGGTCCAAAGATAATATATAGCAATCTTGCCTGATTCACCATTGGCCATGGTTTTAATATTCGTGTCAACCAAAATGCAGAATCACTTCGTTGTGTCCAGTGATCAAGTAGGACATTCCTACAGAATAGTCTAATCCTTAACTCTAGTTTTCGGGAACTTCCTATAAAGAAAAGGTTGTAAATAATTTTTCTAGAAAGGTAAGTTGCATACTGGATAATGATCAGAGCCAGGTATTAACCACCATGGTTAAAGAGAGATCATAAACTGAGTGTATAAACAGGAAGTCACCAGGAAGTAGAAGGTGCCCTAACTTTATAGTTTGACTATCTTCTGTGCTTATTTTCCTTATTTAGCTTCAGTAATTTGAATAATGGGTAAATTAAATCCATGCTCAGTTTTACCAGAATCTTATGTAGTTTTAGATTTACATATTTAGACAGGGTCTCATGTATCCCAGACTGGCCTTGAACTCATTTTGTGGTTAATACAAAACTTCAGATCTTCCTGCCTTCACCTCCTCAATGCTGGGGTTACAGGTGTGTTACTGCACCCAATGTATGTGGTGGCAGGTATGAAATGCATCTTCAGCCAGATTTTGGATTTAAAAGGAAATAAATACATTTTTGGTTGTGAGCCTAGCCTTTAATGGCTGAGCCCTCTCTCCAGCCTGGAAATAAATATAAAGACCAGACATACATTATCCACATACTTTGTACTGAAAGTGGTACTCCACTTTCTTCCACACAAATTTTTAAGAGTTATGATTTATTTATATTTTTGGCTTAATAATTTTTCAATTGACTCATATATGTCTGTGTACCACATGTGTGCAGTTTTAAAAAATTATTACATTTTTAAATTTTGTGTGTGCCTACATGTATGTGTGTATACGTGCCATAGCATGCATGTGGAAGTCAGTTCTCTGCTCCCCCATGTGAATCCTAAGGAACTCAGGTTCAAGCATCTTTATCTATCAAGTAAACAGCCACAATTTTAGCTTTTTGTGACTGGTTCTGATATAGCCCAAAATGGCTACAAATTTTGTATATAGCCGAGACTAGCCTGGAACTTCTAATCTTCTTGCCTTCTCTTCTAAGTGCTGAGATCAGAGGTATGAGCTAGGCCTGATTTTCTTAAGTTTATTTAATTAATTACTTATCTTTCAAATAGGGTTTTGTGTTTCCCAGGCTGGCCTTGGACTCAGTATATAGCTAAGGATGACTCTGAGCCTCTGATCCGCCTGGTTCCAACTCCAAAGTGCTGGGATGACAGGCATGAGTCACTGTATCAGTTTTATTCAATGTTGGGGCATCCTAGGAAAGTATTCTACCACCATCTAAACTACATCTCCAGACCCCAAATTGAGTCTTAAAGCATGAGACAGAAAGAAAGTATTTAAGAAAAATGAGAAAATGAAAAAGGTTCCCAGAGGATACTACAATTGCATAAAGGGCATTGGAGACACAGTGAGTAGAAAGAACAATATGCTCAAGTCTAGCTAAAACAGTGGACAGTAAGTTTGACTATTTTTGAGACGGAATCTCTCCATGCAGCCCTGGCTATTCTGGAACTCAGTATGTAGACCAGCCTGGCCTCAAACTCACAGAGATTCATTGACTCTGCCTCCCTGAGTGCCGGGATTAAAGGTGTGCACCACCACCACTGCCTGGCTCATCACTTTTTTTTTTTTATAGTGAAATGTTTCAAGGTGACACAAAAGTAAAAATACAGTAACAAATACAGTATGCAAATCAAGTTTAGTCAAAGCTTTACATCTTTCTGTGCTTGTTTCGGGGTTTTTAAAATAAGTAAGTATTACAAATGTTGAATTTTTAGTTTACCAATTCCAATCACTTTCCCCAGAAGAATCACCATCTTGGATTTGGGGTCTGTCCTTGTCCCTTCTATGATAGTCAGGCTTCTCCAGAGAAACTACCAATAGGAAGCAGATCACGTCCACATGGTATCCTAGTTTCTGTGGTGCTGGGATGGAACCCACTACCAAGCGAGCTACATTCCAGCCCCTCCACAACTTGTTTTATGTATACTTTTGAACTCTACCTCTTCTTAACATTTCATCTCTATACTATTATCTTTGAAATGAAGCTCTTTACCTGGTTTGTTACAGACAACAGTCTGCATCTTACGGGAGAGATTAGTCAACTCACATAAGTAGTTATAAACACGATGGCACTCAAGTTCATCCCAACCAGCTGTTAAGGTCTGAGGAAAACAGAAGAAACATTTGCACAAGTTCAGACACAAATTGGAAGGGTAAGCTACTACTTCCTAATAAAAATAGGCTGTTTGGCCGGGCGGTGGTGGCGCACGCCTTTAATCCCAGCACTCGGGAGGCAGAGCCAGGCGAATCTCTGTGAGTTCGAGGCCAGCCTGGGCTACCAAGTGAGTTCCAGGAGAGGCACAAAGCTACACAGAGAAACCCTGTCTCGAAAAACCAAAAAAAAAAAAAAGAAAAAAAAATAGGCTGTTTGTAGTATATGACCTAGGTGATATGCAATTTTTACCCTCAATTCACAAGAAATCTATATAATCACAACCTAGAAATTCTCCAAAATCTTGCTTCTTTTTTGTTAGGAAGAAAGTTGTTTTTGTGTTTTTTTTTTTTAAATAATTTATTTATTTTTATTTCATGTGCATTGGTGTTTTGCATGTATGTCTATGTGAGGGTGTCGGGTCCTAGTGAGCTGCCATATGAGTTGGGGAATTGAACCTGGGTCCTCTAGAAGAGTAGTCAGTGTTCTTAACCACTGAGCCATCTCTCTTGCCCCCCACCACATTTTTTTATTTTGTTTTTATTATTTTTGTTTTGTTTTGTTTTTGCTTTTTTTTTTTTTCAAGACAGGGTTTCTCTGTGTAGTCCTGGCTGTTCTGGAACTCACTATGTAGACCAGGCTGGCCTCCAACTCAGGGATCTGCCTGCCTTTCCTAGTTTGTGTGCCACCAACACTCAACAAATTTTAAGGTTTTTATAAATTTATTTTGATTTTTGAGTATATGTCTCTGTGAGGTTATGCCACATGAGTGAAGGTGCTTATGGAAGCCAGGAGAGTTGTAGCTACAGACAATTGTGAGCTGCCCTGTTACGGTGCTAGGAACCAAACTTTGGTGTTCTGCAAGAGCATCAAGTATTCTTAGCTGATGAACCACTTCTTATAGCCTTCTCAGTTTGGACCTCACTCACTACTGTACTATGAGTGGTCTCAAACCCGAGATCTGCCTGCAGCAAGTCTAAGTAATGGAACTCTAGTCCTGGTTTTGTGACTCAGCTTTTAAACTTAAATTAAATCAAACTAAATTAACCAATTATTAATTTATTTTTGTGTATATGTGTGTATGAGAGAGTGTATGTGACCACAGAGGACACACACATAAGGGGATGTTGGGTGTGCCTTCTACATGCTCCTATTCCTTTGGGACACTCTCTCACCAAATTTAGAACTTGTAGTTTTTGGCTATGCTGGCAGCCAGTAAGCCCTTTGGATGGGATTAGAGGTCACCATGGCAATGGAAGCCTTTTACTCGGGTGTTGAGGATTTGAATTTAGGTCTTCAGACTTAACATATCAAGTAATCTTACCTACTGGACCATCTTTCAGCCTCTGTGGCTTAGTTTTACAGTAGACTGTCTAAGACTTTTACACTTGTCATTTTGATATTGTTTACAAATGATAATGATCTCATTTTAATGTGATAATTGACTATAACTTGTTTGTTTTTAAATAAATGAAAAAAAACAGACAAAATTTAATAACTGTCTTGAATATATAAAAATGTACAAACATATAAAAAGGAGATTTAAGTAGCATACAATTATATAAATTCATTACTCATGTAGTTTATTTATCTATCTATCTATCTATCTATCTATTTATTTATTTATTTATTTTTCAGACAAGGTCTCACTTTGCAACTCTGGCTGGACTAGAAGTCATTAGGTAGACCAGGCTGGCCTCTGCCTTTGCCTCTGCCTCCAGAGCACTGGGATTAAAGGAGTGTGCCACCACTCTTAGCCCCCTATATAAATCCTTAAGATAATTAACTGGATTTCAGTGGTTTAAAAAAATAATCTTCTGAGACAGTGAGGCGGCTCATTAGGTAAAGGTGTGACACCCAACCCACAGGGTGGAAGGAGCACCAGTTCTTACAAGTTGTTACTCTGACATTGACACAAATACAAATTAAAAACATTTTTGATTTATTTTATTTTATGTGTATAAATGTTTTGCTTGCATATATGTATGTGTACCATGTGTGTGCTTGATCCCCAAGAAGGTCAGAAGAGGGCTGTAGGACCTCCTACAACTAGAGTTTGGATGGGTATGAGTCACTATATGCATGCTGGGAATTGAACCTGGGTCCTCTGGAAGTGCAGTCAGTGCCCACAACCGCTGAGTATCTCTCTAGACCTACACACATTTAAAAAAAAATAATCTTCAATCCCAGTACCCCACAATTTAACTTTATTCCTTCTAGAATGAGAGACATTGCTAAGCAGTGATTATTTCTGGTGAAAAGAAATCAGTAGATGGGAGCTAGGCCTGGGAGGGAGACTTTTTACTTTATATATTTTGTTCCTTTGGAATTTTACATGAATGCATATCTTAACACTTAATCCAAAGATAGGAAGTACAAAACAAATGGAAAAAAGTAAAAAATCTGTTTTGGAAGACTGTTAGTAGGAAGTCCCAGAGTCTGGGTACATAAGAGCTGGTGGCTGGGAGGCCGGGATACAGCATATGATTCTCAGGTATAGTCCTGAGGAATGTGGTAAGAGCCTAAGGTGGTTATAAGTTGTTTTTTTTTTTTTTTTTTTTTTTTAAGATTTTATTTTATTTATTATGTATACAGTGTTCTGTCTGCATGTATGACTGCAGGCCAGAAGAGGGCACCAGATCTCATTAAGGATGGTTGTGAGCCACCATGTGGTTGCTGGGAATTGAACTCAGGACCTCTGGAAGAGCAGTCAGTGCTCTTAACCGCTGAGCCATCTCTCCAGCCCCCGGTTATAAGTTTTAAATTAGATAATTCATGAAGACTGTTTAGGACAGTGTCTGGCATATATATAAGGCTTAATAAATGACACTTTTCATTTTTTCTCTTTATAAGAGATTAGTAGATATTCTTGACATAATAAATTGATTTCTAAAGTCACATTTCAGGAAATTAGTCCACAAATTTAAACTGAAAATATCATAAAAAAGCCAGGTGTAGGGGCTGGAGAGATGGTTCAGTGGTTAAGAACACCAACTGCTCTACCAGAGGACCCAGGTTTAATCCCAGCACCCTTTCTGTAACTCCAAGATCTGACACCCTCACACAGACATACATACAGGTAAAACACCAATGCACATAAAATAAAGATAAATAAATTGTTAAAAAAAGAAAGCCAGGTATAGTGGTGTACTCCTTTATTCCTAGCACTTGGGAAGCAGAGGCAGCAAATCTCTGTGAGCTGGAGACCATCTTGGTTTACATAATGAGTTTCAAGACAGCCATGACTACATAGTGAGACCTGGACTCAAAAAATAAAATAAAATAAAATTATAAACCCATGCACACATATACTACCTTTAGTCTTTTAAGTTGGCTAAGGGCTTGGGTTGCAGCTCTGAGATAGAGTGCTTACCTAGTATGCCTAAGGACCTAGGTTCAATCCCTAGCTCACAAAAAACAAACAAAATTCAAGTACCTTTATGTAGAGTAAATAAATGCTAAGCATTTCTCACCAGTTAGAAAACCAAACATATTCTTAAACAAATTTTTACAGCGTTATTTTGCTTTACGATTACTAGAGTGTCTATTAATGTACACAGGAATTCCATACTCTACTTGTTAACATTCAAAATCATTCATTAAACAATGTACCTGTAAAAACATCCCATAACATGGTAATCCTACACATTGCAAAGGAGCCGAACAGCCACTGAATTTAAAACAGGAAACCTGTAGAGAGAGCAACTGTTAGTGGATCTATAAAATAACTTGATATTCAGGTTTACTGGAGATAGCTTTTTGTTGTTGTTGTTGTTGTTGTTGTTTACAGGTTTACTGGAGATAGCTTTTTGTTGTTGTTGTTGTTGTTGTTGTTGTTGTTGTTGTTGTTGTTTTGAGACAGGGTTTGTTTCTCTTTGTAGCTCTGGCTGTCCAGGCCTGCCTCTACCTCCCTCTGCTGAGATTAAAGGCATGCACTACTATGCCTGGCTACTGGAGACATTTTGAGACAGGGTCTAGCTCTCATTAAAGAAACTCTGCAACAGAGACCATTGCAGAAAACCTCAAAAGATCAAAATGCAGAGGAACAAGTGATTCTGTGGTGCCCAGCCCCACCTGATACATCTCCAACACAAGAGATCATGTAGGGAGAAGGGATGGAAAGACTGTGAGAGTCAGGGGAACAGGAAGTCTGCTGTGAGAGTGTGTTTCCTAGAAATACTAGGAAAACTATACCCATGAAGTCATGAAATCATCAGCATGGCTGCCTAAATGAGACCTGAACAAGGAAGACACTAATAGACACGCTGACATGGAAGGGGGAAATCTCTTGGGACCCCAAACCTAGACAAAAAGGGCAACTAAGGAATGCTGAGAGCAGGAGAAATAGTCTTCCCAGAGAAGAGGCACCAAACTGGTTATCTCATAACAAGTAGTCAGCCCTGAAACAATGTCTATACAATAACAGTATATGGACTGGGCAGGCTGTATTTATATATTTAGGAGTGTGTGTGTGTGTGTGTGTGTGTGTGTGTGTGTGTGTGTATAACAGAGGAAAAAGAAGGCATGAATTTGAGATAAAGAAGGGGGTATACATGAAGGGTTGGGAGAAAAAAGGGAGAAATGACATTATTATTATATATATATATATATATATATATATATATATATATATATTTTTTTTTTTTTTTGGTTTTTCGAGACAGGGTTTCTCTGTGTAGCTTTGTGCCTTTCCTGGAACTCGCTTTGGAGACCAGGCTGGCCTCGAACTCACAGAGATCCGCCTGGCTCTGCCTCCCGAGTGCTGGGATTAAAGGCGTGCACCACCACCGCCCGGCATTATTATATTTTAATTTAAAAAATTATTAATAAAAAATTAGTGTTGGGCATGGTGGGCACACCTCTAATCCTAGCTCTTGTGAGGCAGAGGCAGGCAGAATCCCCAACATCCATGTAAAAACAGCTGAGTGTGGTAAGGTGAGCCTGTAACCGCAGTGCTGGGGATGGGTTTGGAGAGGGACAGGTGGATCTCCAGGGCTCTCACGTCTGCCAGACTAGCTGAAACAGCAAGCTGGAGCTCCTTATGTCTCTAAAACATAAGGTGAAGCCAAGTGTGGTTGAGCACACCTTTAATCCCAGCACTCAAGATGCAGAGACAGCCTGACCTCCATGAGTTTGAGGCTAGCCTGGTCTACATAGAGTTCCAGATTCCCTAAGACTACATAAAAAGACCCTGTCTCAGAAATCAAAAACCCAAACCAAAAACCAAAAACCAAAGAAAAAAAGAAAAACTCCTCTCCCAAAACAATAAAGAAACATTAAGTGGAGAGGCTGGAGGGATGGCTCGGCAGATTAGAGTACCTGCTGCTCTTGTAGAGGACCTGTGTTAAGATCCCAGAACCCACATGATGACTCAACCATTCATAAGCTCCAGTTCCAGGGGAACCTATGCCTTCTTCTGACTTCTGCACTCACCAGGCATGTGCAAAGTGCACATATATACACTCAGGCAAAATATTCATAGTGGAGGGCCAGGTTTGGTGGCACACACCTTTAATCCTAGCACTTGGGAGGCAGAGGCAGGTGCATCTCTGTGTTTGAGGCCAGTCTCAGAAACAACAACAAAAATGTAGAGTTTTCTGACATCAGCTTGTGGCCATGATATGCACATATAGGTACGCACGCACGCACGCACGTGTGTACACACACACACACACACACACACACACACACACAATTTCAGCACACATACAATTTCAGCCTAAGGGTATAACTCAGTTATAGTTATATAGCATACAAGAGGCCCAAGTTTCATCCCCAGCACAGCAAAACAAATTAAAAATCTCAAATCTTTATTGTTTAGTATACTTACATAAAAAGATTTTAACACTTAGAAATTATTTCATTTTAATAAAATACCTAAATCATTATTATTTTTTTCTTTTGAATCTCATTAGCGTTTAAAGGAAAACCACCCAGGGCAGGCAAGCTATAAATCTCAGCAGCTGAGGAGAAGAATGGAGGAGAGAATGAAGAAAGGCCATGCCATTTAAGCTGGCAGAGGTCTGCCACATGTAGACAAACAAATGGAGAGGAGCCAACTTTAGAGAAAAAAAAAGAGGGGGAGCCCACGGGATCTGAAAAAGCCTGCTGAGGCTGTGGAAGAAAGACAGAAGAGGAAAAGCTGCACCATTCTGACTCCTCAGCCAACTTCATGGTGGCTCATAAGGACTGCTTTGTTTTATTTTTGAGACAAGGTCTTGAACTGGTTATACAGCAGAAATGACTGTATAACCTTGATTTCCTGATCCTCAGCCTCTGCCTCCTGATTGCTGGGATTGCAGGCCTGTGCTACCACATCCAGCTTTTTGTTTTTGTTTTTTGGAGGCAGGACCACCTATCTCAAGATGATCTGGAACTCATTATGTAGCTGAGGAGCAGGACCTTGAATTTCTGATGCTTCTGCCTCAGTCTCCCTAGTGCTTGGATTATAGGCCTGTGCCCCTGTGCTGAGTTTAAGAGGTGCTAGGGAACAAATCATAAGCAGACAATCTATTAACTGAGCTACAGCCCCAGCCCCTAAGTCACCACTTTTATGTTGTTGTTTTGTTTTTGAGACAGGGTTTCTCTGTGCAGCCCTAGCTGTCCTAGAATTTGCTCTATAGACCAGGCTGGCCTCGAACTCACTCACAGACCCGCCTGGTCTGGTGTACACCACCACCCAGCCTCTAAGTCACCATTTTAAACAGCTTGGGCAGCTGTGAGAGCGATGACTCAGCAGGTAAAGTGCGTGTGTCACAAACGTGAGGGCTGGATTCAATCCTGGAACCCACGTGAAAAAGAGGACTGCCAACCGGGTGGTGGTGGCTCATGACTTTAATCCCAGCACTCGGGAGGCAGAGGCAGGAGGATCTCTGTGAGTTCAAGGCCAGCCTGGTCTACAGAGTGAGATCCAGGACAGCCAGAACTGCTACACAGAGAAACCCTGTCTCAAAAAAAAAAAAAAAATTCCCCTTCGAAAAAAGGAAGTAGAGATGTGCACCATGGTATACACACCCTGCCACAAATAAAAATAAATATTACAAAAAAACCGCTAACTGCCTTATTATTTTTGTATGGTATAAAATATATTGTAATTTATTGATTTTGGATTTTTGAGACAGTGTTTTTCTGTGTAGCCATGGCTGTCCTGGAACTTGCTTTGTAGACCAGGCGGGCCTCGAACTCAGAGATCTGCCTGCCTCTGCCTTCCGAGTACTGGGATTAAAGACGTGTGCCACCACTGCCCAGCTTTACTTTGAATTATCTGTATGTGTGCAGGTATTGTGGGTGCCTGCAGAGACCAAAGGTGTGTGATCACCTACAGGTGGAGTTACAGAAGGTTATGAGTCATCCCACTAAGGTACCGGGAATCAAAGCTGGGTCCTCTGCAAGAATATTATGCGCTCTTAACCACTGAGCCATCTCTTCATATGTTTTTCCTAAATGCATATAACGATGATAAGCTTTAATTTATAAATCTGATCTCTTTTTTTGTCTTCCATGGGCACCCATAAACAGAAACACACACATACACATAGTTAAAAAGTAAAATAAATCCTGTTTTTAAACGATAGATTTGGGGCTGGAGAGATAGCACTTGCTTTCCTTGCAGAGGATCCAGGTCTGACTCCCAGTATCGACTCACAACTGCCTGTAGATCCAGTGTCAGGGGATAGGATGCCTTCTTTTGGCTTCCATGGGCACCAGGCACACACATGATGCATATGCATACATACAGGCAAAACATTCATACATATAGAAAATTTAAAAGATAGGCTTATGAAGACTATATGACATTAGTGATAAATTATCTTCACTGGGAATCAAGAACATGAACTAATTCTGGCATATGATCTTACTTCTGAGAGGATCTTGTGAATGTACTTTAGTCTGTCCTTGGTGGGAAGCAGCAAGGTGCATCTTTTAAACAGTAGACCTGAGAAAGGAAAGAGACATAAAATGACAATGAAATTAAATAAACTTATCAATAGCATAGTGTAGCAGGCTTTCTCGGACCACTAGTTGCAAAATCATGACATGGAGACTTATTATTAGTTATAAATGCTTGGCCTTATCTTATGCTTGTCCCACTAGCTCTTATAACCTATTTTAACTCGTTTCTTTTCATCTACACTTTGCCTCGGGGATTTTACCTTTCTTTTATTCTGTATGTCCTACTTTCCTGCTTCTTCCATGTCTGGCTGGCTGGTAGCTGCTGGGCTGGCCCTGGGCATCTCCCTCTCTTTCTGCCTTGTGTCCCGCACCCCCATCCCTTAGATTCCTCCTCCTATTATTTTCTCTGCCTGTTAGCACCACCTATCCGTCTACCGCCTAGCTATTGGCTATTCAGATTTTTATTAGACCAATCAGGTGCCTTAGGCAGGCAAGGTGAAACAGCAATATATCTTTACATAGTTAAACAAATGCAGCACAAACAAATGTAACACATCTTTACACAGTTAAAGTAATATTCCACAACAGCACAGTACAGTATTCCCTTAAAATTAAGTATGCTGTATCACTGTGGACTATGATCTAGTTTTTATACAAATATTTTGGAGGAAGAATTAAAAGTAATATATAGTGCATGACAGTCACCAAGTGGTGTTGATGTCCATCTAGCTTTGGTAAAAGCCAAAAACTTGTGATACAGATAATATATGACACATATCAGAGTACTTGATTTAAAAAGATACAATAATAAGGCAAAAAGATATACTAGGCAAACTTTATCTTTATTCTGTAGGAAATAGATTCTAGTATCTCTTGGGATTAACGTTATACCAACAAAGGAAAACATTATAAAAATTGTGTAAAATATAGGAAGAATAGGAAGATTTTGTACTTCTTTATCCAAATAAAAAAATTTAGCTGGGTGGTGGTGACACACACCTTTAATCCCAGTACTTGGGAGAGAGGCAGAGGCAGAGAGATCTCTGAGTTCAAGGCCAGCCTAGTCTATAGAGCTAGTTCCAGGACAGCCAAGGTTACACAGAAAAACTCTGTTTTGAGAAACCAAAAGAGGGGAAAAAATAATAAAAAATAAAAATTTAAAGTCATGGGACTGGAGTGATGGCTCAGTGGTTAAGAGCACTGACTATTTTTCCAGAGGACCAGGGTTCAATCCTTAGCACCCACATGGCAGCTCACAAACTGTAACTCCAGTTCCAGTGGATATGATGCCCTCTTTTGGTCTCTAAGAGCACTTCATGCATGTGGTACACAGCCACATATTCTGGCAGAAACACCCATACACACACAAAATAATAATAATAAAAAAAAGCCATTCAGGAGTAGTGATGCATGCCTTTGATCCCAGAACTTGGGAGGCAAAGGCAGGTGGATCTCTGTGTTTGAGGACAGCCTGGTCTACATACTGAGTTCCAGGCCAGCTAGGGCTATATAGGGACTCTGTCTCAAAAAAAATTTTTTTTAAAAATGTCATTAAGTGTTTAAAATTTCAGAGGTTAGAAGTTAGTTCTGCTCACATAAATTATATTTTTTATAAATTTGCTCACATATTGGATTAAATACCTGTCTCTCTCCAAAGACTGTAGCTGGAAGTTTTCCTGTGTCCTGCCTGGCCCTGACATCCCAGTGGCTTAATAAATAATCATTCAGAGGCTTATATTAATTATCAGCTGTATGGCATATGGCTCCAGCTTATATTAGCTAGCTCTTTAAACTTAATTCAAACCAATTCCTATTTATCTAAGGCTTGCCACGTGGATCCATGCCTTACTGGAACTTTCACATCTTCCTTCCTCAGTGGCAGGATCATGTCTCCATCTTTCTCTCTCTATCTCTCTTGGAATTCCCACCTGGCTGTAAATTTTCTTGTCATAGGCTAAAACAGCTTTATTTATTAGCCAATGGGAGAAACACATATTCACAGCATACAGAAAGACATCCTACAGCAAAAGACTTGTACTATTTTTTCTCTTCTTTCTTTTTTCTTTTCTTTTTTTTCTTTTTTTGAGACAGAGTTTCTCTATGCAACCTTGTCTCCTGGAACTAGCTATGTAGATCAAGTTAGCCTTGAACTCATAGAGATTTGCCTGCCTTTGCATCTGAGTGCTGGGATTAAAGGTCTGCACCACCACACTTGGCTTTATGTGTATGACTTTTATGTGTATGAGTGTTTCACCAGCATGTGTTATGTGCACAGGGCATTGGATCACCTGGAACTAGAGTTATAGACAGTTGTGAACCACCATGTAGGTGCTGGAAACCAAACCTCCTAGTTCTCTGCAAGAGCAGCAAGTACTCACTCCTAGCCACTGAACTCTCTCTCCTCTAAGAGAGTTTACAGAGCGTGTATGTTAATGTGTAGGATTCTGTGTCATGACATTGAAAAAAAAAAAAAACCTTCCAATTTCTCAGTAAGATGTTATTTGAACTATACTGGAGGAAGTGTATGATTTATTTCCCCTAAGTATTCTGCTTTCCTAAAATGGCAATACATTGTTAACATTCCTGTAAGGACAAATGGCATTCACTAAAAATGGTGTGTGTGGTAGGGAAAGATACACTTGAATATCACCACTTTCTCCAGTTTTTACTCTTTATATAATATAATCACCACTTCTCTACATTTACTCTTTACATAATAAAATGATTATATAACCCTGAAGATCTATAGGAATCAAGTTTATTTTTAGAAGTTGCTATGTTTGGGTAACACATGACCAGAATTGAATTTTAAACATAAACCCTCCTTATTTTTCTTATAGGAAGTTATTTTCAGAGTCTGGCTTTAGTCTGAGTTCTTTTCCTTTCATGTTTTGGCATTGTGTCTCATGTTATATCATAGCTGGGACTGCAAGCTATAATTGCCTTTTTTACTGGAAATCTCCTATTTTTAAGGGTTGCAGTTTACCATAAAACCCTCTTGTTTAGCTGACTTTTTTTTCTAAACACAGGTACTCTTTTTCAGAGACCAATTTCTTTTAAGTTCTCCCAGGAAAATAATGTCAGATGCAGTATTCTTTCTACACTGGCCATCTGTTCTGTTCAGTAGGAAATGCAAATTAAATTTATAATCTTCAAAGTTAAGATTCTGAAAAATGTTACTTTAATATCTAAAAACAGGAACAGATCAGATAGGAAGGAAAGCATGGGAGAATGTTGAGTGTGTCAAACATTTACCAAAAGAACCAATCACAAAGCATGTATCTACAAAAAACTGAATGGAAAATTAAAGCTAATATATTAATCAAACATTTTTTGAAGATTAGGTATTAAGATCAACCTTTATATATTTTTAATTGAATTACCCATATAATTATTGTTTTTTGTTTTTAATGTAGTGCTGAACATGGAACCTTGGACCTTTTTTATTTATTTGTTTGAGACCATCTCAGGTAGCCAAGGCTGGTCTCATACTCACTATGTAGCTGAAACTGGCCTTGAATTTCTCATTCTATGGCCTTCACTTCCACAGTGTTGTGATTAATAAGCTTGGGCCAGTAGGTAGGCAAGTACTCTACCACTGAATTTAATTCCCAGACAATGTCATTGGGTTTGCTTAAGCAGCTAAGATTTGATTAGGAAAATAAAAATTCGTTTGGACTGAATCCAAAAGAAAATCATCCAATACTTGCCCCATTCGTTCCAGGCTTTATCAAATCTACTTCAAAACATTAAAACCAACAACACTGTTTTCATTTTTTAAAAAAAAGACTTATTTATTTGTTTATATGTTTTCCCTCCATGTATGTGTGTGTGTGTATATACATACATACATACATACATTTTATATATATATATATATATATATATATATATATATATATATATATATATATATATATATACCTGAGGCAGTCAGAAGAGGGTGCTGGATCCCCTGGAACTGGAGTTACAGACAGTTGTGAGCTGCCATGTGGGTGCTGGGAATTGAACCCAGGTCACCCAGAAGAACAGCCAGTGCTCTTAACTTCTGAACCATCTCTCCAGCCCCAGACTATTTTCTTTCCTTCTTTTCTTCCCTCCTTTTTTTCTTTTTCTTTTTTTGTGCATTGTAGACTGAATTTAGGTTCTCATCTCATGCATGCTAGGGCATGCTCTGCCAATGAGTCTCTCTAAATGGCTCAGGTTGGCTTTGAACTCTACAGTACAGGCAGACCTTGAATTCATAGTCCTCTTGCTTTAGCCCCCCAATTAACTGTTACTACAGGCCTAAACCACAAGCTGTTATTGAGGAATTTACATATTACTTCTCTTTTTTTTTAAAGCTAGGCATTCTTGTGTTTCTAAAAGACAAGATTCACTCAACTTACTATCATATCTTTATTTAAATCCCAATAGCATCCTGATATTTGGTTTTATCGCCATGATTTGGTTAATTATATTTTAGTTTCATAGTTAAATTGGTTTCATTAGTCAAACTGAAATTAGAATTTTATTTCAGCACTCTAGGGAAAATGAAATCAATGAATGGAATAAAAGATACAAATTATTTTATATCAAGAGAAAAAAAAGGATACGGTATTTCCTTTGATAAGGTAAATTTAATTACAGTATAATATAATGACTTATTAGTAAATATGTAGAATACTTAAAAAAGATCACAGATTTTGATAAGAGAATGATTTTCCAGTAACATGTCTAAATTTATACTTTTTTGTTTGTTTGTTTGTTTTTGAGACAGGGTTTCTCTGTGTAGCTTTGCTCCTTTCCTGGGACTCACTTGGTAGCCCAGGCTGGCCTCGAACTCACAGAGATCCGCCTGCCTCTGCCTCCCGAGTGCTGGGATTAAAGGCGTGCGCCACCACCGCCCGGCGATTTAAACTTTTTTTTGTTTTGTTTTGTTTTTCGAGACAGGGTTTCTCTGTGTAGCCCTGGCTGTCCTGGAACTTGCTCTGTAGACCAGGCTGGTCTCAAACTCAGAGATCCATCTGCCTCTGTCTCCCAAGTACTGGGATCAAAGTCATGAGCCACCACTTGTGGTGATATAGTGTGCATCAAATTGTGGATATATTTTGTACCCTAATAAACTTGCCTGATGATCAGAGGACAAAGTCAGCTAGATTAGACAGAGGTCAGGCAGTGGTGGTACACACCTTTAATCCCAGCAATTGAGATCTCATGCCTTTGCTTGGGAAGCACACGTGACTTTAATCCCAGGAAGTAATATGGCAGGGCAGAGAAAGGTATATAAGGCATGAGGAAACAGGAACTCACTCTCTTTAGACTGAGGATTTCGTGAAGATAAGAACTAGTGGTTGGCTGTTCTGCTTCTCTCATCTTTCAGCTTTCACCCTGATACCTGGTTTGAGTTTTTTATTAAAAGACCATCTAAGACTGGAACATCAAATAAAGCTTGCCTGAGGATCAGAGGACAGAGCCAGTCAATAGATTAAACATAGAAGCCAGGCAGTGGTGGCACACATCTTTAATCCTAGCACTCAGGAGGCAGGGATCTGTCTGGATCTCTGTGAGTTCAAAGCCACATTGAACTACATGAGATTGATTCAGTCTAGGAGAGAAACAGACACACCTTTAATCCCAGTACTGGGAAGCGCGCGCGCGCGCACACACACACACACACACACACACACACACACACACACACACAGCTTCAATCCCAGGAAGTGATGGCTGGTCAAGAAAGATATATAAGTATCTGTCCCTTCTCCCCAGGAAGAGGTTTCATGAAGGTGACTATAAACTCACTATGGCCTTGAACTTCTGATCCTCTTGCTTCCACTTCTTGAGTACTGGAATTACAGGCAAGTGCCATAAACACCCAGTTCATTTGGTGCTAGGGATGAAACCCAGGGATTCACGAATGCTGGGCAAGCACTGGCCCAACTAAGCCACATCCTCAGTCCTATAAAGTTTTTTGGTGTGGAGTCACACCTTTGTCCAGGTTGACCTAGAACTCAGGAACTCACTATGAGGTACAGGCTGGGCTCAAATTATGATTCTCTGGTTTTGGTTTTCAAATGCTAGGATTACAAGTGTTCAGCTTTCATCTTTAAAGTATATAGGACTACTGTTAAGATCTTTACACTGAAAATAAAAATACCATAGAAAAAAAGAAAATCTCCAGGAAATATTCTACAAGTCACTACCTTACAGAATTATATAACAAAATATAGTTAGGGTGATTCTTGTTGCAGTTTGCATTTCATAAATTACCTAGAGCTCTGTAGTGATCTAGTAGACGAGTCTCTTCTTTTGTGCCAGACAGATCAAGGTTATGAAAGTTCTGTATTAAAAGTCTTCTACTTCCAGATGAGGTTGAGATATAATTAATGATGTGCTGGCTGACTGTTTTGGATACCATGCTTAACATGCCAATATCCTTCACTATCAAAAAAATAAGTAAATTTAAAACAAGAGCAAAACAAAGAAATAAACATATAAAATATGGGTGCACATGATTTAAATCAGTTAGTATACTCTATTAACTTATGTTAACTCACTAATAATACAAATGACTTAAATATAAAATCATCACCATTAGTATAGTCTATTAACTTACAAATTACATAAACCTAGTGACAGATGTGTTGACTCACAGCTGTAGTTTCAGCACTTGAGAGGCTGAGAAAGGCAAATTTTCAGGTGTTGGAAGCCAGAGTAAGTTCTAGGACAGCCTGGGCTATGAGTGAAAGCCTCTTTCAAAAAAACAAAAACAATAAACAAACCTAGTGCTTAAAAAGATCTTAATACTGTCTTAAATCTAGTTCTCAATAGAAACATGGTGGGAAATAACAATCAAGCTACCATATTATTACTATTCAGATAATTTAGAGGTGGTAGTAGTTGTTCTGGGTTTTGGTGGTGGATTTTGTTGTCTTTTCTTGAAACAGAGTCTCTCTGTGTAGCCCTGGAACTCGCTCTGTATACCAGGCTTGCCTCTGCCTTTAAATGCTTCATTTAAGTGCTGGCTGTTGATTTTTTTTTTTTTTTTTTTTTTTTTTTGAGGCTGGATCACTCTATGCAGTCTTGTCTGTCCTGAAGCTTGCTATGTAGACCAGGTTAGCCTGGAAGTCAAAGAGATACTCTTGCTTTTGCCTCCCAAGTGCTGGGATTTAAGGCATGTACCACCATGCCCAGCAAGGTTTTTCTTTGTTTTTGTTTTTTTGACAGGATCTTGTTATGTAGCCCAGGCTGGCCTGATATTTGTGATCTTGCCTTAGCATCCTTGGTGCTGAAATTATAGGTGTGTGCTGTATCCTGCCTACAATTTCTTTACAAAATTTGAACATTATTGTGGGCAGTCCTCATGGTAATGCCAAGCCAGCTGGGTTTTGTAGTCTCCTAAGTAAACTATTCTGTTGAAAAAAGAGACAGAGGAGAGGGAGCAAGAATGGAACTTTACACTCAATCTTAGCTAAAATACAGAGAAGTGGTTGGAGGACCCTTAGAAAATAAACTCGGGCTGTAGAAATGGCTCAGAGGTTAAGAGCACTGGCTGTTCTTCTGGGTGACCTGGGTTCAATTCCCAGCACCCACATGGCAGCTCATAACTGTCTCTAACTCCAGTTCCAGGGGACCTGACACTCTCAATGCACAAAAAATAAGGTTAAATAAATTATAAAAAAAAGAAAGAAAGAAAATAAACTCTTTATGAATGTTATCAACATTCCTGAATGGTACTAACATAGCTGAATAAAGAGAGCAAACTAATACTTGGGGAAAATTATAATATTCTAATATCTTAAATAACATACTTCTATCCCACAAACCTCACCTGACAAATATCTTAAAATTATGTGGAATATTTCCAATGGTAAGACCTTAAAATTTCCAAGCGTAGATAAGAGTTGAGGATCTAAATCTGGGGTGTTGCAAAAATAGCTGGGTTGATGGTTAGTACGTTGTTTACATTTCTGGTTGGGTATCAAAGTGAAACTGGTATTTACTCTGGAGGCCATCTTTTCTTATCCCATGGATTTATCCTGGTTAGAAAAATAAAGCACAAGACACAAAGAAAAAGATTAAGGCAATGAAGTTGTTTTTTTTTAAGTTAGGAGTCACACTTTCTGTTCTTTTTCCTTCTTGTGTTGCTGATCAAACCCTGGGCCTCAGGCATGCCAGATAAACACTCCACCAAGTGAGATACAGTCCCAGCCTAAGGTGCACACTTTGATGGGCAACACCTGTCTTTCCACATTACAAAATATTTACTATGATGTGTAATTATGGTACACCCATCAGGAGTCTACTTATCCATCTCAGCACTATTTGAAAAACTTCCTAAATCCTTAACATCTTTTGGCATCCTATCTATTTTTAAGTAGAATAAGACTTTTAGTAAGAAAATAAGCATTTAAAACTAGGTGTGGGGGCACATGTTTGTAATTCCAGAGGCGGAAGCTAAAGGATCACAAATTCAAGGCCAGGCAGGGTTGTTGAGACCCTGTGTGAAAAACAAACAAAAAAAGAAAGAAATGAAACATGTAGTTGGATGAAACATATTCTAAGAAAAGAAAAAAGCAAAATAGGAAAGTGGTAAAAGATTTAATATAGTTTAACTTGTGGGCAGACTTATAGACTAATATAAAATAAATCCTCTTGCAACCTGAATTCACTGTCCAATATGAATTTTGATAATTATGAAGGAACATGGTGGAGGAGGAAAGAGAAAAAAAATTGACACAAAATACATTACAGCATAAAATATACTCAATACCTATGAGGGATGGAGTGCAGCTCACTGACAGAGTAATCACTGAGTATTTCAGCCCCTGGGTTTAATCTCAGCCTTACAAAATTAAAACAACAAACAAAGCCCTATAATGCAACATCTGTCATCAGTATATTTCATTTATTTTTTTTTTTTCAGAGAGGGTCTCTCTCTCTCTTAGCACTGGCTGTCCTGTAACCCTCTGAGTAGATCAGGCTGGCCTTGACCTCACAGACATCCACCTGTCTCTGCCTCCTGAGTGCTGGGATTAAAGGTATGTGCCATCAGGCCTGGCTTACTTTTACAATTTTAGTAGACTAAAAATACCAAAGTATTAATGTAGCTTTAAATATTTGTAGGAATATTTTTATGTTTCATTAAAACTGAGTACTTACAGTCTTCTGTTACAAACAATGAAAACAAAGAAAAAGAGATATTTAGAGCAATTTGAATGTATCACCTCTAACAGATTAAAACTGGCAGTGATACTATTACAGATTGTGTGCTGAATACACAAATAAGCAGTGACATTGAAGTTTTGGAAATTTCTATTCAAATCAATTATTTTTATTTTTATTTTTTGGGGATAGGGTTCCTCTGTGTAGCTTTGGCACCTTTCCTGGAACTCATTCTGTAGCCCAGGCTGGCCTTGAACTCAGAGAGATCTGCCTGCCTCTGCCTCCTGGGATTAAAGGTGAGTGCCACCACCCGGCTCAAATCAAATATTTTTTAAGGAGATTTGGGAATAGAGTTTATTGCTGTGGCTGGTCTCAAACTTGATATATTCCTGCTTCAGTCTTCCAAGTACTGGGATAAAAGGTATGTTACAACTGCATCTTGCTTAAAGTTATAAGGTTACATAGGAGATGAATAATACATTTCCCTCCTTTCCAGTTTTTGTTAGTAACAGTTACAAATAAGTCTTAGGAAAGGCATATGCAATTTGATTTTACAGTCCTTTCTTAAAGGGAATTTGTTAAATATGATATTAAAATCACTGATTATTTGCTTATACAAAACAATAACACTTTAAAGGCAAAGTAAGCATCATACAGTGCTTTTGTGTCATTCCATTGTTCTAGTTAGAAAATTGTTTGGTAAATATGTGTATAACTCCAATTTAAGTTCTCTGAAGGAGCCTGAAGCAACAACTGAGACATTCTGTCAAAGAGTCACCATATTGAGCAAAATATAGTTTCTCCCTTCTATACAAACAACTAAGAACCACACCCATACTTACTATCTTGTAATGTTAATTCTCAGTTTACATCAAGTCAAAATTAGTTACACATTTGAAAACACGACAAAGAACTTTACTTCTCAGTTAAAAACATTATCTGAACCTCCATGAAGACTAGAACAGCAAAGCGGGCAGTGGTGGCACTCTCCTTTAATCCCAGCACTTGGGAGGCAGAGGCAGAGGAGTGTCTCTGAGTTTGAGGCCAGCCTGGTCTACAGAGCCAGTTCCAGGACAGGCAGAGCTTCGAAGAGAAATCCTGTCTCAAAAAAACAGAACAACAACAAAAGGACTATAACTATATTTTGCTTCACCTTCAGTGAAATTTTAAATTAGTAATTGTAGAAATAATAACTAAAGTCACACAATATGTCCAATGCTTATAAAATATAGCTAAATGAAAGACTGCATTTGGTGTTTATATTATTGTGAAAATGAAAATTTAATAATTTATGTATTTATTTTTTAAAGGTAAGTATTCATACTATATTGTAATCTTATTACAATTTAATTATACGCCAATACATGTTTTTCTACAAGAATATGTATTTTAGCATCTTCATGAAATTCCAAGAGGAAGAATTCTGACTGAATTAATCAACAAAGTTGTTTTTAAATTTAACTTTTTGGTTTGTTTTGTTTGTTGAGACAGAGTTTCCCTAGGTAGCCACAGCTTACCTCGATTTTACTCTGTAGACCAGACCAGCCTCAAACAGAGATCCACCTGCCTCTGCCTCCCGAGTGCTGGGATGAAAGACGTGTGTCACCACTGCCCAGATTAATTTTTAACTTTTAACAGAATTTTAAAGTATTTTCACTATAATAAAATATAAATTTGACCTAGTTTCTGATTTGTGCCTCTTCTTCCAGGAACTTCTACCCTAGTAAGGCTAGGGTGGGGTTTGTGGACCCTTCAAACACTCATTGACCACCTCCTCCCAAGGGTCTTTATCATCCACTAAGGGTGTAGACATACGTGTGTATATATAAATTTTAATTTAAATCTCTGAAGGACTAAAAATAACTGGCCCCAGTGATTTGAAAACTTAAGTCTCAACCAGGCAGTAGTGGCACATGTCTTTAATCCCAGCACTCAGGAGGCGGAGGCAGGCAGATCTCCGAGTTCGAGGCCAGCCTGGTCTACACAGTGAGTCTCAGGGCAGCCAGGGCTACACAGAGCAACACTTTCTCGAAAAACAAGAAAACCCCAAACCTTCAATCTCGTATTTTCCTCCCCCAGACCGAGTTTAGAGGTGGAGGAGGGCAGGCTTTTCTGAAAGTACTAACGCTGCCCACCAAACCCTTCCCGGTTTCCTCCTCGCTCCCTAGGGCACGAAGCTCCCAAACCCACATGACAGTAAGATAGTTTTTCCCTTGGGGACTGCTGGCGTCGAACTCGGGAACCTCCTGCCTCCCTCAGCCTTCGGGCCAGCTCGTCCCACCCACCATGGTGGGAGGGTCTAGGGCCTGGACGTCGTCCCTGCCCCGCTGTCCCCTTCCGGAGGAGGGGAGAAAACACCAGCAAAATAGCGGGATTGGGCGTAACGTTCCGGTGCCGGCCCTAAACGTCCCTACAGAGGTCAGGAGGGGCCCGTGGAAGAAATGGGCCAACACGGAACTCAAACCGGACGTGCTGAAAACCACGGCATCACTTCCACAAGGAAGGACCGGGGCGGGGGGAAGAGAGAACACTTTTTACCACAGATTTCGACAGTTTTCCGGCTACAGTATCACGGGGCAGTGGGACTTAGTCGTCTCGACCTCCCATCCTCACATCTCACAACACTTAAGAGAGGAAATCTCCTCAGGCTTTTCCCGCCAGAGACGACGGCAGCCTCCCTCCTGCTCCGCTCCGCTCCGCCCCGCTCCGGAGCTGCGTCCTCGGCTCTCGGGCGCCCCCCGCGCCTCAAGTCGATTTTAGAATTCTCCCAGGAGCCCCCGCGGGGAGGCTCCGCCCCCTCATGAATACCAAGCAGCTTGGGCTCCTCGGCCCGCCCCTCACGGAACTCGGAGCCCTCCCAGGAGCCCCCGCGGGAGGAGGCTCCTCAGCCCCCTCAGGAATGGCCGGCAGCCCCGGCTCGTCGGCCCTCTCTCCTCACGATACTCGGAGCCCTCCCAGGAGCCCCCGCGGGAGGAGGCTCCGCCCCCTTTCGGAGAGCCAGAAGCCAGAAGCTCCTCTGCCTTCCCCTCATGAAAACTCCACCCCTTCCCGGGAAACACCCCAGGAGGCCACGCCCCTTCGCGAAGAGGCTCCCATAGTGCCCTCCTCCTCTGGAGTAGTGTTCACAGCGAGGCGCTTGACGCGCTGGCCGCGCCACCACCATTTTAAGCACCAAGTTGTGGACCACTGTGGTCAGGGAGGCGTGAAGGTGTGAAAGAAGAGTTCAGACTTGGGAGAGTCACATGCCTACCGCTCCACTTAGTTCTCTCTCTCTCTCTCTCTCTCTCTCTCTCTCTCTCTCTCTCTCTCTCTCTCTCTCTCTCTCTTCCCCCTCCCTCCCTCACCCCCCTCTGCCTTCCCCCAGGCAGGGTTTCTCTGTTGTGGTAGTTTGAATGTAACTGACCCTCATAAGCCCAAAGGGAGTGGCACTATTAGGAGGTGTGGCCTTGTTGGAGTAGGTGTGGTCTTGTTGGAAGTGTGTCACTGTAGAGGCAGGCTTTGAGATCTCATATATGCTCAAGATACCACCCAGTGTCTCAGTGTACTTCCTGTTGCCTGCCTATCAACATGTAGCAGCTATCTGTAGGGCCCTGGTCTCCTCCCATATTGAGTAAAGCCGTTGCCTGCTTGCTGACCTTGACCAGATGTCCTCCCTATGCTAATTCCTTGCCGGTATCCACCCTCCTGAATGCTTTAAGGAAGTTCCTTGTTTGTGTATCCTGCATATTGGGCATTAACAGCTTAGATGCAAGAATGTAGAACATTCAGTAGCAAACTTCTGCCCTCCGGGGATCCACCATTGTGCTGTAAGCCTGTATTTAAGGTTTCCTCCCTCTTTCAATAAACGGCATTTGGCATTCGGCATTCTGCTGAGGCAAATGACCCGCTGTCTCTTGTCCCTTATTTTTTAATCCACAGCCCCTCGCTGGGACATGGTGAACGGGTGACAGTAACGCGGGCGTTACCGTTACAAATGGAGGTCTCACCGAGACCCGAGAAAGAAGGGACAAGCTGATGGACACCCGAAAGGTAAGGCTGGCCAGCAATTTAAAGAAAAAAGAAAAGATGAGGGTGAATTGAAATGGGTGCAGCTAGCTCACAGTCAGTTGATTGGACTGTTGAAGCAGGAAGGCACCGAAGTTAAGAAAGGGCAAGACAGCTAAAGATTTTAAATAAAAAAGGAAATCTTCCCAATAGAGAAGAGGGAAGGAAAGGAAATTTCCCCTTAGAAAAGGGAGAAAAATTTTAATCAAGAAAAAAGGATTTTCCCGGTAAAAAGGGGAAAGATTTTGAAACTAGGCCTAAAGATTGGGGCTCTGTAGAGGAAGGATGAAGGAAAGAGAGAAGCCTCTTCCCAGTGGTAATGGAGGAAGAAAAGACTTTTTCCAATTGTAGAATTTTCAGGATAGCTGAAACTCTGAGCTCTTTCTGCAGTGCAGCATCTGAATTACTAAGAATCGGCAGGTAGGCCTCATTGCTGCTGGCTGAATAGCAAGAGAGCCCAGAGGTTAGAAGTTCTGCTGTCTGTTTGCTTATTTTGGTTCAAATGCTTTTTATTTCTCCCTCAGAGTGGGAATAATTCAATATTTAGGATCCCTTCGTGGGAAATGTTTTTCTGTTTTTCCCTTATGGGGGGAATAACTCATTAGGTAGTCCCTTCATGGGAGTAGGAAGTTTAAACATGAGTTTGTGTGTGCGGGGCGCGCGCCCAGCGGCGGCAGTGGCGGACAGGTACAGGCCGGTGGGAGGTGGAGCTGCAATGGAGCGCGGCCCGGGCGGGCACCAGCACTAGAGCCTGGGCACTGGACGGAGCCAAAGCTAAGCCACAGCTTCAGCTCGCTCCAAGTGAGCAGAGGCCCAGGAAGGGACTAACGCTAAAAGTTTAAACAGAAATGTGTGTGTGTGTGTGTGTGTGTGTTGCATGTCCAGTATGGCTGTGGTCAAAGGCACATGCTGCAGCAGCAGTGTGTGAGATAGCCCGGAGCAGTGGGTGGGCAGGTATGCCAAAGCAGGAGGTGGAGCCACAAGGCCAACAGAATGGACCAAGCCAGCAGAGTCCAGGAGAGGGACTAGCACCTAAAAGTTTAAACGGGCCTAACTTCTGGTGAAAAATGGTTTCGGTCAGACATGGAATGCTAAGTCAATGCTGTTGAATTTCCAGGGATATTAATTATTCATTGTATAAAGGATGTTCTGTTCTTTTGATTGTCTTAATAAATGTTTGGATTCTCATGGTAAATAAACTAAGGAACAGAATTCATAATTGTGAACTATATATTAGGTATGCTCTTGTCTGTTGATCATTACTGAAAATTTGGCTCTGCTCTTTAAGTTGCTTTCTAGAATTCTATAGAAGTATAACACCTGAAATGGATTGGGTTGTTAACTTATTAAATAATGTTGCTAAGATAAACCCATAAATAATAATCTCTTACTGATAAAGAGGTTACAAAATTATTTTTCCAGTAAATAAAATACAAGTAAATTGTTTGGTCCACATTGTTAATATTTGGCAATTTACATTAATGTTACTTGGAATCTATGAAAAAGGATCCTCTTTTTAAGATTTTATAAAAATACTCAGAAGTATTACCTAAAGTTACCTCTTAATCCTGTAGAGACTGTATTTAATGCTTTTATAATTGGTATATGTAAAAAGGACCATGAAAATAGAAGCTGGTGATAAAATTGCTCGATTAATATTGCTTTCATATTTTAATTGCAAAATGGCACCTATATGTAGAACTGGAGGCTTTGAAAGTATAGGAAAAAGGTGTTTTGACAAACAGTTATCAATGATAAACAGCCTAAATTAAAAATAAAATTATATGGGATTGAGATTAAAAGATTACTGGATTCTGGTGCTGGGCATATCTATAATTTCATAAGAATCCTGAGATCCCAACTGGCCTCTACAAGAAGTCAGGAAAATGGCGGCTATTACAGGATCTTAGAGCTGTAAATAAAACCATGCTTCTCATGGGAGCAACACAACCTGGCTTGCCTGTTCCTGTGGCAATTCCTAAACATTGGCATTTAATTGTGATTGACTCATATGGATGATATTTTATTGGCTGCTAAAGATAAAAAACTTGTTTTTGATGCCTTTTCTAAATTACAAGAGGTTCTTAGCCTGGCTAATTTACAGATTGCCCCAGAAAAGGTACAGGTATCTTTTTCCCTATCATTATTTAGGTCATGAATATTTTGTTTTTCTCATTCACCTACTGCAGCGTTTTGGCAAACAGGTTCTATTCTATGGGTACATTCCCCAGCTTCTCCAGCAAAAAACATCACTCCTTATCCACAGGCTATTGCTCAGATTATATTTAAGGGACTCAAGATCAGTGTTCAAACTTTTGGTAAGGAGCCAGATATTGTGGTGACCCCATACACCCAGTCTCAAATAGCATGGTTGCAAGCTAATGATAATGATTGGGCCATATTAACATGCTCCATGCAGAGTCGGTTTGATACTCACTACCCCTCCAATGATGTGTGTCATTTTTTTAAATTGCATCCTGTTATATTTCCCAAGATAGTACAGATGACTCCTATTCCTCAGGCCCGTGTGGTATTTACTGATGGCACTTCACATGGTTTTGCTGTGGTAATTTCTGGTAACATAGTGAAGAGAATGAAAGTTCAGGGCACTTCTGCCCAGATGGTGGAGGTACAGGGACTGTTGCTTGCTTTACAGATGTTTTCTGATGAGAGTGTAAATATTTATACTGATAGTCAATATGTGGCACATGCCATTATGCCTTTGGAGACAACAGCCTACATACCATCCATTTTTCCCATTCATGAATATTTATTGCAAGTGCAAGGACTCATATGGTCCCGCTCACATAACCTTTATGTGGGCCATATTAGAGCTCACACTCAATTGCCTGGACCTCTAAGTGAAGGTAATCAGAGGGCTGACGCCATTACTCGTGTGGCTGTCACATTAGTTTGTTCTGCCTTTGATAAGGCTACTCAGTTGCATCAACGTTATCATCTTAATGCTGGATCTCTTCGTCATCATACAGGCATAACCCGGGAACAAGCCATCCAGATAGTTAAATCATGTCCTATTTGTGTTGAATTTTTACCTGTTCCTCATTTGGGAGTTAATCCCCGAGGACTTTTACCTAATCATGTGTGGCAGATGGACGTCACACACGTACCTTCCTTTGGAAAATTACAATATGTCCATATGTCTATTGATACATATTCTTCTCTAATTTTTGCTTCTGCCCATTCAGGGGAAATGGTTAAGGATGTAAAGAATCATTGCCTTCATGCTTTTGCTTACATGGGCGTGCCAAAATGCATAAAGACTGATAATGGTCCCGCCTACAGCAGTACGGGATTTTCAAAATTCTGCCAAGACTTTTCTATTGTTAATAAGACTGGTATTCCTTATAATCCTCAAGGACAGGCTATAGTAGAACGCTGCCATCGTACCTTAAAAACATATATTTCTAAAGTAAAAAGGGGGGAGCTAGGGGCTCATCTCTCCTCTCCACATTCTATTCTTTCCCTTGTTTTATATATTTTAAATTTTTTATCGGTGGATTCTGCTGGAGTATCCGCTGCAGATAAGCACTGGAGGGCTCCTGTTGCAAATCATCCTCTGGTGCGATGGAAGGACCTTTCTACTGGCACTTGGAGGGGACCCGATCTGGTGTTGGTGTGGGCCCGGGGATCTGTTTGTATCTTTCCACAGGACAATGAAATTCCTCTTCGGGTTCCTGAGCACTGTGTGCGCCCTGTGGCTGCTGCTAAATCCCGACATGGCAGAGACCTATTGGGCCTTCGTAAAAAACTCTCCCCTTCTGATGCCAATGGGGATTGAGAGCCCAATACGGCCAGCCTTGGCAAACATTATTGTAAGCCTAGGAAGTGTAGCCATGTGGTTGGATTCTTCAGAAGGTAATGTATGGTAACCTTTTTTCAAAAATGTTGAGAATGTGTCACACCTTGGAGATTAAGGATAACCATGAAGGTCACTGACCTCTATTTGTTAACAGTAGCATGCCAGCTAAGCCTTTTCACATTTTGCAACCCTCTTCAAGCTGGTGTAGTACCTACTTTTCAGGAATGGCTCTGTGCAACATTTATTGGCCTCCTGAAATTCATCTAGCCTCTTTTGTAGACATCTTAAAATTTGTGAGCCTGAATGTAGCCATTTATGAGACCATTAGTTCTGCTCCTTGTTTGCTGTTTTTGTTTTTGTTTTCTTTATGGTTCTTAGTTGTTCTTTTGCAGACCTGCCAGCCTAAGTAGTGCTGGGATGAAGAAAAATGGGCCTTGGTGGTTCGTGTTCCTGGATCTGCGTCCATGCCAGTGGACCGTGACAGTTAGACACAGATGATGCTCACACGCTTCAGAAGAGACACGGACATCGATGTTGCCATTGTTGCTGTTACAGCGGTGGTGGCCACTGCTGCTACTATTTCTGGGATGGCTATTTCATAATTGGGTTCTACAGCTAGCACAATGGAGACCCTGGCAGCAAAAGTAGCTACCACAGTTAGTTAATCTTTCATTCTATTGGGCATGATAAATTTAATTCAACAGTTATATACATTTAAATTGGCTTTGAAAGTTGCAAAAATTATTTAAACTCAAGTTCCATTTGTGTATGGGATACCACCTTACAAGGACTCCAATTTGCAGTAAGGCTCGTTTAAGAAGGGAATGGCTCAATCGCCTTTAGCCTCCTGGCTATGGGTGGGTTAGGACTACTGTTGGTCTTTTCTGGGTCGCACAGATTGCAAGCCCAGCGCCACTTTGAGATCTTTGGCAACAGTTTACTCTATAGCTCACGTGGTTGAGCCTGTATGATAATGAGTATTCAGAGACGGGTAATGCTTGGGGGGCGCTCACCAACCTAAGACAGAGCACTTGCGGGGCCTGGGCAGGTGTCTCCATGACGGGTAAGGTGACCTGCTGACGTCCCACGCAACCTAAGTCAGAAGCTCATTTTTTAGTAAAAAGGGGGGACCTGTAGGGCCCTGGTCTCCTCCCATATTGAGTAAAGCCGTTGCCTGCTTGCTGACCTTGACCAGATGTCCTCCCTATGCTAATTCCTTGCCGGTATCCACCCTCCTGAATGCTTTAAGGAAGTTCCTTGTTTGTGTATCCTGCATATTGAGCATTAACAGCTTAGATGCAAGAATGTAGAACATTCAGTAGCAAACTTCTGCCCTCCGGGGATCCACCATTGTGCTGTAAGCCTGTATTTAAGGTTTCCTCCCTCTTTCAATAAACGGCATTTGGCATTCGGCATTCTGCTGAGGCAAATGACCCGCTGTCTCTTGTCCCTTATTTTTTAATCCACAGCCCCTCGCTCGGACATGGTGAACGGGTGACAGTAACGCGGGCGTTACCGTTACAGCTATCTGTCCAGCACCATGTCTGTCTGCATGCCACCATGTCCCACCATGATGATAATGGATTGAACCTCTGAATTGTAAGTGAGTCACCCCAATTAAATATTTTCCTTTATAAGAGTTGCCATGGTCATGGTGTCTCTTCACAGCAATAGAAATCCTAAGACATCTGTGTAACAGCTCTGTACGTCCTGGGACTTGCTCTGTAGACCAGGCTGGCATCAAACTCACAGAGATCCACCTGCCTCTGCCTCCTGAGTGCTGGGAGTGCTGGGATCAAAGGCACGTGCCACCATGCCCTGGGCCTGCTTCTCTTTTTCTATCATGTGGGTTCTTGGGATGAAACACAGGTCATCAGGCTTGGCAACAAGTGCATTACCAACTAGTCATCTTGCCAACTCCATTTGTCAATTCTGACTTTGCATTATTTTGAAGCCAATTATTTTTCTCTTGTCTGATAGGAATACACAGTGAATATAAAGATCATGAATGGTAAAGATTCAGATTTTATCCAAAGTGCTATGGGAACTTGTGGTGATATATTGTGTACCCTAATAAAATTTGCCTGAAGATCAGAGAACAGAACAAGCCACTAGATTAAACATAGAAGGCAGGCAGTGGTGGCACACACTTTTAATCTCAGTATTTGGAAGTCACACACCTTTAATCACAGCATTAGGAAGGTTGAGACAGGAAGTGATGGCTGGGCAGAGAAAGGTATATAAGGCTTGAGGAGACAGGAACTAAAGGCTGTGCCACAGAAGCATCCCTTTCAGCTAGAGTCTTTTGGGGCTGGAGCCTTTCGGGTGAGGACTCAGAGGATTTCAGTCAGAGGATTTGTGGAGTTGGCGAGGTGAGATGTGGCAGTGGCTTGTTCCTTTGTCTCTCTGATCTTTCAGAGTTTACCCCAATATCAGGCTCCAGGTTTTTATTTTATATTTATTTATTTATTTATTTATTTATTTATTTATTTAGGTTTTTTCCAGACAAGGTTTCTCTGTGTAGCTTTGGAGCCTGTCCTGGGACTCGCTCTGTAGATCAGGCTGGCCTCGAACTCACAGAGATCCGCTTGCCTCTGCCTCCTGAGTGCTGGGATTAAAGGCATGTGCCACCACTGCCTGGCTAGCTTAGTTTTTTTTAAAGGTTTATTTATTATGTATACAGTGTTCTGCCTGTACCCCATAAGAGAGCACCAGATCTCATTACAGATGGTTGTGAGCCACCATGTGGTTTCTGGGAATTGAACTCAGGACCTCTGGAAGAACAGCCAGGGCCCTTAACCACTGAGCCATCTCTCCAGCCCCTGTAGTTTAATTTTGATATTTATAAACAGCAGATGAAATATTACCTGAAGGAAGGCATGGGTTCAAGTCTGTCATTCCATGTACATGGGAGGCAGAGGCAGGAGATCTCAAGTTCAGTATGGCGGTTTTTCAGAAAATTGGGAATCAATCTAACTGAAGACTCTGCCATACTACTCTTGGGCATATACCCAAGAAATGCTCAATCATACCACAAAGATACATGCTCCACTATGTTCATAGCAGTATTATTCGTAATAGCCAGAACCTGGAAACAACCTAGATGCCCATCAACTGAAGAATGGATCAAGTTCAAGGGCCTCTCTAGAAGATACAGGGTGAGGTCAAGGCCAGTCTAAGAAAGTTGGTAAGACTCTGTCTCAAAGTAAAAAAAAAGAAAAGAAAAGAAAAAAAAGAAAAAGAAAGAAAAGAAAAGGAAGGAAGGAAGGAAGGAAGAAAAGGCTGGTGTAGCCAGGTGGTGGCACACGCCTTTAATCTCAGTACTTGGGAGGCAGAAGCAGGTCTCTATGAATTTGAGGCCAGGCTAGTCTACATATCGAGTTCCAGGACAGCCAGGACTACCCAGAGAAACCCTGTCTTGAAAAACAAAACAAACAAAGGCTGATGTAGCTCATGATACAGTACTTACCTAGCATGTATAATGCTCTTGCTTCAAGCCCCATTACTAACAAAAACAAACAACAATCAAAAAATGAAAAAAAAAAGCTGATGGGGTCTGAACTAGCCAATTTCAAATATTTGTTCATTTATTAAGCTTATTGATAAAGATTTTAATGAAAATTATAGGTATAGAATAATAGGTTGTATTATTCCCATGGCTTCTGGCTCAGTGTTTTCTGACTGTCTCTAATTAAATACAGCTTGATCTCCAAGGTCTGCCTCTGAGTGGCTGCATTTGAGGTCTTCTGCCTTTTTTCCCCAGACTCTTCCTATTTTCCTCTAAACTGGATTCCTGGCTGTCTCCTTGCTGTACTGTTCAAGCCAAGGTCTCCACTTGGGAAGCTCTCTCTTCCAACTCCATATTTTGACACCCTAGAATATCCTTTAAGGCTACTGCTTGTGGAAGAAGGTTCCCTAGCTCAGCAGTTAACCGAAAAGCTTTTTAAAAAATGTCAGCGTCTTACCTTCTCTCTCTATTTTGCATTTAAAGAAATATTTTTTTAAAGATTTATTTATTTATTATATATACAATGTTCTGTATGTCTGCAGGCCAGAAGAGGGCACCAGATCTCATTACAGATGGTTGTGAGCCACCATGTGGGTGCTGGGAATTGAACTTAGGTCCTCTGGAAGAGCAGCCAGTGCTCTTAACCGCTGAGCCATCTCTCCAGCCCTTAAAGAAATATTTTTAAAATCCATGACAGACCAAAGTACAGATACCAACTAAGTCTAGCTTGATGAACCTGTTGGGTTGGAGCCTCCAGCTCGCCCCTGCATGGTCCTGGAAACCCCATTCCTCTCTGTCTGTCTGTCTGTCTCTCTGTCTGTCTGTCTGTCTCTCTCTCCAAACCCTGCCCACTCAGAGAGTTTCCAAACAAAGGAAAGGCTCCAAAAAGCCCAATTCTGAATTATTGGTGACTATTGCAAATTCTTTCCTTCTCCACTAGCCACTAGTCCCCATCTAAGCACTCAGCACTGTGTGGCCACCAGCTGCTGTTCTGCTCATGCAGCCACTCCCCCCTCTCTTCCTAAGCCAAATTCTTCACTGTTGATACGGTTTATAACCTTATGATAACACCTCCCTCCACCAAGGTCCTTGCTGCTGCTACTCTCCCACCTTAACTTGTTGTGTGATATTTTGTTTGTGTTCTGACAAATAAAACTTGCCTGGAGATCAGAGGACGGAGCTAGCTTAACTAGTTAATCATAGAGGACTAGCTAACCGTAGAGGCTGGATGGTGGTGGCTCATGACTTTAATCCCAGCACTTGGGAGGCAGGGAGAGGAAGTGATAAGGCCAGGTGGAGACAGGATCTTGGGCTTTTTTGGTGGGAGGATCTGAAGAGGTAGGAAGTCACTGGTGGCTGCTTCTCTTCAGCTTCTCTGATCTTTCAGGTTATTACCTTGATATCTGACTAGTTCTGCTCATGCTTCATTGACCCTTTCCTGTCCTGACACTGCCTAAGAAACTGCTGAATTAAACTAGCCTGTATACTTTAAGATGTCTTGGCTTCAGAATAAAATTCATAAAATTTTATATATTCATTTAATTTTATTCATAATTTGGAAAAATTATGCTTGTGTTTCCACAGGGGAGAAAATATATGGTTTCCTTCAAAATTAAAGATCAGATTTGACTGGGGGCAGAGGGGACCTCCTAAAGATCTTGGTTACAGACATGAGGGAAAAAGCCAAGACTACAGAGCCGGGTGGTGGTGGCGCACGCCTTTAATCCCAGCACTTGGGAGGCAGAGGCAAGTGGATCTCTGTGAGTTGGAGGCCAGCCTGGGCTACAGAGTGAGTTCCAGGAAAGGTGCAAAGCTACACAGAGAAACCCTGTCTCGAAAAACCAAAAAAAAAAAAAAAAAAAAAAAAAAAAGCCAAGGCCACAGGACAGATGATGTGTATGCTGATCCCTCTACATGAAGACAGTCCTGAGACTGGATGACAAATGTCACAAGTAGTTTTCTCAGGACTTGGTCATTATCTCAAATTTTTCAAGATAGATAGTTTTTGGTCATTCAGATTTGATGGGTTATAAATATTTGTCATCATTTAAGGGGGTTGGTTACACATTATTATATTGGTCAGGGTAAGAAAAAAAACTACTACTAGTCTCAAGTATTTCACATTGGTATGGATTTTCATATATTGATACAAATTTAAGGTTATTTTTGCTATTATATATATTTATACATATTTTTACTTTTGTTCAAAGTATTGTACCTATACAATATTCTAAACCACTAAAAGAAATCACAAGAAAGACTTGGTGAAAGTTTTCATGCTGTCTGAAAAGCAAGAGAGAAATCAGGAGACTAAAATAATAAAAAGAAGGGAAAGAAGAGTTAGTCTAAAATAGAAATGTCTGCCTGAACCAGAGGAGGGAGCAGAGATAGGAAAAGCCTGACCCCAGGATGTGTATGAAGTTGTAGAAGGCCAGAGGGGATGTGAACTGTATTTGCTTGGGTTTTTTATACTTGCAAATAAATACTGAATTAAAAAAAAAAAAAAAAAAAAGGAGCCGGGCGGTGGTGGCGCACGCCTTTAATCCCAGCACTCGGGAGGCAGAGCCAGGCGGATCTCTGTGAGTTTGAGGCCAGCCTGGGCTACCAAGTGAGTTCCAGGAGAGGTGCAAAGCTACACAGAGAAACCCTGTCTCGAAAAACAAAAACAAAAACAAAACAAAAAAAATTCAAAAATTTTTAAAAATTAAAAAATTTTACTATGTAGTGAAATTATTTATTTTTATGTGTACAGATGTTTTGCCTGTGTGTATGCCTGTGCACCACATACATGCCTGGTGCCCACATGGACCAAAGATGATGTTGGATCCCTTGGGACTGGAGTTATGGACAGCTGTGAGCTGCTATGTGAGTGTGGGGAATTGAACCCAGGTCCTCTGGAAGAGCAGCCAGTGCTCTAAACTACTGAACCATCTCTCCAGCCTTGCAGTTATATTTTTGGTTTGCAGTGGCTTTAGCAATATGTAGCACCAAACAAACAACAATAACAACAGTAAAAATAAAAACATATATAAGCCAAGAGTGTGTGGTCCAGGGGACTGTTTCATACAGAGCCTTAGAGTGGTGAATAGCTTTCATCCTGAAATAGGTTTTGGTATAAAAATGGCTTTACGGGGGAGCTGGAGAGATGGCTCAGCGGTTAAGAGCACTGGCTGCTCTTCCAGAGGTCCTGAGTTCAATTCCTAGAATCACATGGTGGCTCACTACTATCTATCATGGGATCTGATGCTCTCTTCTGGCCTGCAGGCATACGTGCAGACAGAGCACCCAATCCAAGAAAAAAAAAAATGGCTTTATGGTAGATAGAAAGTCTTTATTTTTTCAGATGAGATCACCAAATTCTAAGAATGTAAATGTCTTTCCCAACGCTTTCAGCCAATTTGAGCACTTTAAATTTGGATGGAAAATGGTATTTTAAAAAAGGAAACTATAAAATAATATGTATAGAATTATGCCGTGCAGTATAACACTGTACATATTATTTTATAGTTGTAATGTGCTGGTAATCCCAGTACTTGGAGGCAGAGGTGGGGGAGGGGGGTATCTCTGTGAATTCAAAACCAGCCTGGTCTACAGAGCCAGTTCCAGGACAGCCAGGGCTACATAGAGAAACCCTGTCTCAGAAAAACAAAACAAAACAAAACAAAAGATTAAGAGAAATTTATGTTTTTCTATGCTTCATGTCTGAGTTTTCTAAACTTGCTCCCAAGCCCATAATGTTTTATCTACTAGGAAAAGTATTTAAACTATGTTCTGTTGTACATTACCACAAATGGAAGAGATAGGGAAGCGTAGGAAAGTATTTTGGAATATTTTTAAATGAATGTCATCATAAACTGCAAGAAATGAAAGTATTAAAATATGGGGGTCAGTGACAGCTGTCTGGGAATTCACGGGGCAGTGGGACAAAGAGCACGGCACTGAGTGGGCACTGGGTGTGGCCTGCTTTCCCAAGGTCTTTTCCTGGCTTTCTTTCAAAAGAGCTCCCTTCCCAACACACATTTTTAGAAAAATATAGGGTTTGTATCTTGAGGTAATGGGAATTCAAGAACTCCGTTCAGAAAGTCCACTCATTCATTTATGCACGCATTCATTCATCTTATATATTAATGCTACGGTGGGAATTCTGGAAAGAATGTGTTTTTGTTTGTTGGTTATTTCATTTGTTCTTGGAGACAGGGTCTCATTATGTAGCCTTAGCTGGCCTGGAACTCACTATGTAAACCTGTGCTGGCTCACAAGGTCCACCCTTCTCTCTCTCCAAAGTATTGGGATTACAGGCATGTGCCACTGCTCCAGGCAGGAGTTTGTTTTAAAATTTAGGAACTGGATGTGGTGTGTAGAGGACTATATCTCAAAAAACAAAACAACAAAATGAAACAAGATAAAAAGCCTTAGGGACAACTAGCTGGGTGTGGCAGTGGCATTTGGAATGTGGGTCAGGAGGGCAAAATCATTCTTAACAGGCAGAGGCAGGTAGATCTCTGTGAGTTCGAGGCCAGCCTGGTCTACAGAGCAAGATCCAGAATAGGTACGAAAAAACCACAGAGAAACCCTGTCTCGAAAAAACAAAAAACAAAACAAACAAACAAACAAACAAACAAAAATCATTCTTTACTATGTAGTGAATTTACAGTCAGGGTGGGATGAATAAAAGACCTATCTTAAAACAACAACAACAACAACAAACAAACAAACAAACAAAACAATCCTTTTACAATAAGGAAATGAGTAATCTGTCAGGGAAAGGTGGTGCATACCTGTTAGAAGTTCAAGGTCAGAGTCTGTTACATAATGAGTTCAAGGGTGGTGTGTAGAGGACTATATCTCAAAAAATATAGTTGGCTACGTAAGATTGTTCCCAAACAAGCAAACCAACAAACTCCCAAGAGTCTGGGGAGATGGATGAAGGGGTAAAACACTTGCTATGTAAACATGAGAACCTGAGTTTGGGCGCCAGCACCCACGTAAAGAGCTAGCTGTGGCTGTTAGTTATTATCATGCAGCGCTGTGTTATTCATTAAGCGGTTCTGTTTACTGTGCGAGAAAAGCCACAAGACACAACAAAATCCACTATAAGAGTTTATTAGGGGAAGGAACAGAGGGGAATGTGCTTAGGCCTATGGAAGATTGTGCAGGGAGAGAGAGGAAGTGGGGGGAGGAGTCTGTGACCCGCTTTTTATGGATTCCCCGGCACATGCACATATGGGCTCACATAGCTATGCCACGCATGTGCATAGATCATGTGATCACACTGAGCACAAATCACATGACCATGCAGTGCATGGATTACGTAGGATGTAAAGCCCTGGAATGGCTAAACATCTTGCCTGGCTACTGAACAGTGCACGTGTGATCATGTAGCTAAGGGAGTGGTCAGGAATTCAAACAATAGCAACGCACTATGAAACCCCAGAGCCAATGGGCAGAGATAGGCAAATCCTGGGGGCTAGCTGGCCATCCAGTCTAGCCCAAATGGTGAGTTCCAGGCTCTCTGAGAGACTCTGTCTCAGAAAATAAGGTGGAAAGCAATAGAGGATATCTGACCTTGACCTCTGGTTTCCACATGTGTGTGCACAGAGCACACATTTGTATATATAACATATGTACATATAGGGCACACACACACACAAAACAACAGCAATAGGCACTGAAAAGATGACTCAGTGGTTAAGAGCACCGGCTGCTCTTCAAGAGGTCCTGAGTTCAATAACCAATAACCACAAGGTGGCTCACAACCATCCGTAATAGGATCTGATGCCCTCTGCTGGCAAGCAGAGCACTCGTTCATGAAATATAAATAAATAAAAAATTAAAAAACAATAACAAAAAACAACCTTCATAAAATGACCAGTACAATTGAAAAAAAAAATAACAAGATCTGAACAGACACCTACCTCATTAAAGAAGATACACAAATGGCACATAAACTTGAAAAAATGTTCTATATTAATAGGTTTTCTGTCCTCCAATAATAGGTTTCTCTGCTGACGCAGTAAGCCAGATCAAGCCGAACTGAAAAAAGTATAAGAACAGGTTTATTTGAGCAAAGGAACTCCTGGATGGGTTCTCCAGTCCCAGAGATCGAGACTGGAGAAGCCATGCTCCCAAACTAAAGCAGGGAGATTGTATAGCTTGTAGGCAAGGGGTGACATTGTGTCTTTCACAAGCTAGGTTTGTGCCCAAGTATGGTCAAAAGCCGAATGCTTTAGGCAGGGACATGGACTACTGGAAACTACAGGGGAACTGGGCTTTTTGGTGCCTTCCCTTTGTTTTGGAGATTTTCTGAGTGGGCAGGGTTTGAAGAGATGGAAATGGGGTTTCTCAGACTGTACAGGAGCGAGCTGGAGGTTCCAAATGAACATATATCATGTTATAAATATTGAAAATTTAAGGTGCCTGTTTCACAAGCATGAGGGCCTGAGTTGGGATCCCCAGAATCCATGTGAGAAGCCTGGTCATGCAGTGCACTGTGTCCTCAGTGCTGGGCGTGGGGGTTTGGGGAAAGGTGAGAGGATCCTGCCCTCACTCCTGCACATGCGCAGTTCAGGGTCTTGTGTCCTACATCATCAGTGTGAGCTGGTGACTATGTACTGCCTTAAAAGCCTGACGCAGACCCCATCCTCTCTCTCTCTCTGCTCTGCTCCTCGCTCCCACCATCACTTTCTCCAGGCCTGGCTCTCCTCTTTCCCCTCCCCACCTTTCCCTCCCAATAAAACTCTGAAAACTGACACTGGGTTCTGTCATGACTGTGACCTTTCCATGCGGTAACCAGCACCACACGCCTCAACCAGCGCCACACGCCTCAACCCTTTTCATCCTTTCAGTGAGTCCCTGAAGTTCGTTGTCCACACGGCCTAGTCCAACACATGAGCTTCAGGCTCACTGAGAGACCCTGTCTCAAAAAACAAAGATGGAGAGAGGTGGAGAAAAAATACCCAGTGTCAACATTCGACACGGATACATTCCACCAACAAAAATACACCACACACACACACACACACACACACACACACACACACACACACGTTGGGGGGGGGCAACACAAAATTTAAACTACAATGAGATACAGTTTTCACCTATTAGACTGGCCAAATCCCTAACACCGATAACACAAATGACCAGAGGGTGTGCAAAGAGTGGGGAAGGGTCATTTGGTGCTGTGGACATACAAGTAGTTCAACCACTTGGGAAGACAATTTAGCCTTTCTTTCTTTCATTCTTCCTTTCTTTCCTCTGCCCCTTGTGTTCTAAGACAGTCTTCCTATGTAGCCCAGGTTGGTTTCAAGCTCCAGATTTCCCTGCCTCAGCCTCCTGGGGAAATGGAAAAATAATTTTTGAAAAATAAGAGAAAGGCCAGGCAGTGATGGCACACACCTTTAGTCCTAGCACTCATGAGGCAGAGGCAGGTGGACCTCTATGAGTTCGAGGTCAACCTGGTCTACAGAGCTGCTGTGGGATATCTTTCTGTATGCTGTGAATATGTATTGCTCTGATTGGTTGATAAATAAAGCTGTTTGGCCTGCGGCAAGGCAGCTTAGAGGCAGGCAGGAAATCCAGGACAGAGACAGGAAGAAGAAAGGCAGGGGCAGAGGAGACACCATCCCACCATCCAGGAAGGAGCATGTCATGGCACACAGGTAAAGCCATGGAACATGTGGTGATATATAGATAAATAGAAATGGACTGAGTTTAGTTATAAGAGCTAGATAGCAAGAAAATGGAGCCATAGACCATAGCCATGCAATTCATAATTGATATAAGTTGCTAGCAGGCAACTCCTGATCCTCTTTCCTCCACTTCCTAAATGCTAGAGTCACAGGCTATACCGCCAGACCCATCTTCAGAAATCTTTCAAAGATAATTTAAAGCCAGGTGTGGTGTTGTTTGCCAGTAATTCCATTGCTTGAGAGGCTGGGGCAGGAGAATTGCTGTGAGTTTAAGGCCAGCCTGGTCTATATTATGAAACCCTATGTGAAAAATACAACATAAACTTTAAACAGTGTTCTTCTGTTCTCGTAAATTATCAAAGCAAATTCTCTGAGTCAACTTGGCAGGATAGTCACTGCAAGACGCCAGACAATTTGAAAAACACTCCAACATGGGAAAAACTGCTAAAATACTAATTTCCAGATGGGCAAAGTTCAGGCTTGACTCATTTGAAATGAATTACAAACTAGAAACTCTTAAAAATGGAAAACCCAGAAAATGATATTTCTCATGAATTGGCTGAAACCTTTAGTAAACAAGCCACAGGGACCGTTGTTACTGAAAACAGGTTGGGAACTGTATGTGGCATCATGTCCAGCAGGTGGCAGAAGAGAGCTGTGTAAGAAATAATGTTCTCCAGAGCGGGTGGAATCTAAAAGGCAGAAAATTGGCAACCTCTGCGTTGACTCAGACACACAGCATCCTCAGTTTATGGAGGAAACAGCCACAGAGAGAGATTGCCTAGCTTTCTTTGCTTCTGTTTGTTTTAGTTTCAGTTGTTTTTGATATGAGGTCTTAACGGGAAGCCCTGGCTAGCCTACAACTCATCTACCTTTGTTTGTTTTGAGACAGCATCTCTCACTGGCTGGAACTTCGCAATGAATCCAGTCCTGGAAAGAGCCCAGGGCCTTGAGCATGCTAGATAAGCATGCTACCAGGGAGCTGCAGTCAATTTTTAATCTTTATTGTTTTTTAGTTTATTTTCAAAGTGTGTGTGTGTGTGTGTGTGTGTGTGTGTGTGTGTGTGTGTGTGTGCAGGTGCCTGAGGAGACCAGAAGAGGGTGCTAGGTCCTCTGGAGCTGGAGTTACAAGCTTTGGGAGGCCCTCATGTGGGTGCTGGGATCCAAACTCCAGTCCTCATCTTACAGCAGCGAGGACTCTTCACTGTTGAGCCCTCTCTCTAGCCCTGTTTTGTTTGGTTGCTCTTGTTTTTTGAAAATGAGTACAGAATGCTACTCTACAGCCAGACGTGCTTTGAACTCAAATTAATCCTCTTGCTTCAGCCTCCTGACTTTTTTTCCTTTTTGAGTCTCATCTTTAAATTATACTTTTAAAATTAATTAATTATTTTTTTCCTTTCAAGACAGGGCCTCAGTTTATAGCTCTGGCTGTCCTGGAACTCACTTTGTAGACCAGGCTGGCCTTGAACTCACAGAAATCTGCCTGCCTCTGCCTCCCAAGTGCTGGGATTAAAGGTGTGTGCCACCAACACCCACATACATTATACTTTTTTTAAAACCTGAAATTAAAATTTACCTAGTGTTCTGCATTTGTTTGTTCAATTTGTCAGCCATTAACCCATAGAACACAACAGGAAGTGTAGGGTCCAGTATTTGCACATGTCCTTAAATCTGTATAACAAATGTCTTTGTTTCAGCTTATTTTGGTGTCTTTTTCACTGTATTGTAGTCTGACTGGGTGTGAGGCCAGTTATCTAAAGGGTTTTTTACTGTGTTTGTGTTGGGAAAGAACTCAGGGTCTTGCCTGAGTTCATTAAAGTACCACTAAGCTATACCAAAGCCCGAAGATCTCAATTGAGACTCTCTGTGACTATGTGGGTCAGCCAAACATCCCTGTGAGCTCCCAAGATAACAGGCCTTGCGTACTTTCTAATATAAGAGAAGAGATATCTGGTACTTTAGCCTAGAAATGTCTTCCTTGTGAAAGATGACAGGCAATTTTTATGTGACTGTATTTTATGCATTGTGGAAAAAAACCAAAACCAAACCCAAAAAACCAGAGGCATTTGTTAAATGGGTTGAATGCAACCAGAAGACAGAGCAGCTCAGTTTGTAGGTACTCGGGAGTCTTCGAGAGACTGACAGAACTCAAAAGGAGGATGGGTTCTCCTTTGGCCAGGGGATCGTGTAAAGAAGAGTTAGTCTAATATATATAGAGCTTTTGACTCATAGTATTGAAAATGTCTTTTCTGGGGCTGGAGAGAAGGCTCAGAGGTTAAGAGCACTGGCTGCTCTTCCAAGAGGTTCTGAGTTCAATTCCCAGCAACCACATGGTGGTTCACAACCACCTGGAGATCTGGTGCCCTCTTCTGGCATGCAGGCAGAACACTGTATACATAATAAATAAATCTTAAAAAAAAAGAAAAGAAAAGAAAAGAAAATAAGAGAAAATGTCTTTTCTGGCTACCATGTTTACTTAGGAACTTGGTAGGACCGAGATCATTGGGTGAGTTTGTAACCCCAGTCCTGGGAGATCTGACACCCTCTTCTGGGCCCCCTAAAGCACCAAGGACATATGGGGTGCACAGACATAAAGGCCAGCAAACCACACATAAAATAAATAATAATAATAATAATAATAAAATGGCAACAGGCTGGGCACAGTGGCATACACCTTTAACTCCAGTACTTGGGAGGCAGAAGCAGGCAGATCTCTGTGAGTTCAAGGCCAGCTTGGGCTACACAGTGAAACCCTCCCTCAAAAAAACAACAAAAGCACAGAATGAAACAAAATTAGCAACAGTAGTACAGCATGTGTACTGAACAATACAGGAAAATGTATGTGCAAAAGCTGGCCGTGGTGTTGCAAGCCGGTAATCTCCCAATTCCAGGCAGGAATGGGGAAGGGGTGGGGAATTCCAGGAGTTCCAGGCCAGCCTGGGCCACACGGCTTTGTCCCAGAAAAGAACAACTTTAAAAACAGCGATAAAATGAACAGGAATGAGTTAGTGGCCAGCCAAGAAAGCGAACAGCAGCACATCTGGGAAGTCACGGGAGGATGTATCACCAGATGCATCTCCTCCCTCCATCCCAGAGACGATTGTTGTCTGCGGTTTTATATTAACCATTTTTATAGTGGGAAAGTACACACAACATAAAACTCATCATTTCAACTACTTTTAAGTGTTCAGCCCTGTGGCAACTTTTAAAATGTTGTCCCCTGACTTCCACATACACACCATAGCACACAAGTCTATGTGAGCAAGCGTGAGCGCACATATATACACGATGATGATGATGATTATGATGATGATGACGACCCAGACCTCCTATAGACTATTCTTAGCTGTCTCTTTTTGTTTGCTTTTTAAAGAATTTTTTTTGCATGTATGTGTGTGCATCTGTGTTAGTGTGTTCCACATGTGTGTAAGTGGCCTTGAGGACCAGAAAAGGGTGTTGGATTCTCTAGTGTCGGACTTACAGACAGTTGTGAGTTGCCTGATGTGGGTGCTGGGAATTGAACTTGGGTCCTTTGGAAGAGCAGCAAATGCTCTTAACCATGGAGCCCTCTCTCCACTAAATGCTGGGACTAAAGGGGTCTGTCACCACTGCCTGGCTTAATACTATTTTTTTTTTTAAGATTTATTTATTTATTATGTATACAGAAGAGGGTGCCAGATCTCATTACAAGTAGTTGTGAGCCACCATGTGGGTACTGGGACTTGAACTCAGGACCTCTGGAAGAGCAGTCGGTGTTCTTAACCTCTGAGCCATCTCTCCAGCCCCCCCCTTTTTTTTTTAGATAAAGCCTTGCTAGATTTGAGCCTAGATCCTTCTGCTTTCTGTGTAAGGTACTTTCTCTGCGATAACTTTTTATTCTCTCTCTCTCTCTCCCTCCTCCCTCCCTCCTTGGGGATAGGGGAGTGGGGTAGGGGTGTCAGAAATCAAAGTCGGGATCCTCAGTCACTGTCCGTCTTGGAGGGTGTTTGTTTGTTTGGCATTGGGAGTCTCACACTGACCTACGGATCTCTCATTAGGTGAAGATGACTCCCTACAGAGCCCAAGGGATCTGCCTGTCTCTGCCTCCCCAGTGCTGGGGTTATAGGCGTGATCACCATGCCTAGCTTTTTCTGTGGGTGCTGGGCACTGAACTCAGGTCGTCAGGCTTGAGCAGCTAGTACATTACCCACTGAGCCAGCCCTACTCTGTAGTTTCTTAGAGGTGTGTTTTGAGGAATGGACGCTCACGAAGGCTAGTGGGGTAGAACATCTCAGTCCTGTAATACTGACATGTGTGGGAATATCTCTCTGGTGTGTGTAGGAATGAGTGTCCTGTGGATTGCAGGAAGCTTATAGAGCTCAGTCTCTCTACTTAATACCAAAAGCACACATTGGGCCAAATTGTAACAACCTAAACTGCCTCCCAATACGGGCAGATATTCCTTTGAGGTAGGAACCAAATTGCCCCTGATTGAGACAACCAGTGAGCTGGTAATTTTTAAGAAACCCTCTTTTCCTCTGAGGTCATGAAAACATTCTCTTCTAAAATCCTTATGGGCTGGAGAGATGGCTCAGTGGTTAACGGTGCACACTTCTCTTCCAGAGGACCCAAGTTTGGTTCCTAGTGCTCACAACCACCTCTAACTCTAGGGGATCCAACGCCCTCTTCTGGCCTCCTTACACACCCACATACAGGTGCCATACACACTACACATGGACACGCACATACATATAAATAAAAATGAATCTTGAAAATCATTCTGGTTATTCCTTTCACCTTTCAGTCTCTTGGACTCACTTGGAAGAGAATAGTGAGAAGTAGGGTACCAATTTTTATTTTATTTTCCTGTGTAAAAAATGTCCCCTGTCTGCCCCACTTATCTGGGAGACTCGGGTGGCCATGGAGCACTGTCTGTCATGGCTGTTTTTCTGTCCCTGCTCTGGTGTCACACTGCTTTAGACACTGTTGCCTCTGGAAAGGCTGGATCTGGGAGGGAAGTCTTGGTTTTTTGGTTTGTTTTTTGTCTTTGTTATTCCTGGCCTTTGATCTACTATGTTTTTTGAATAAGCTTCTCATATTCTTTACAGCTTTTTTCTGTTACTGAGATTGTATTGATTCAAATTGAGAGATGTGGCATTTTTTTTTACAAACATCAGTCTTGATATATGTGAACATACCATAATCCTCTATTTATTTTAGTTTTTGTAGGTAGATTTTTATTTTTTTCAGAGTGCGTTGGTGTTTTGCCTCCATGTGGGTCTGTGTGAGGGTGTCGGATCCTCTGGAACTGGAGTTACAGACAGTTGTGAGCTGCCATGTGGGTGCTGGGAATTGAAAGTGGGTCCTCTGGAAGAACGGCCACTGCTCTAAACTGCTGAGCCATGTCTCCTGTAGTTGTTTTTTTTTTTTTTTTTTTTAATTTTTTAAAAAAAGTTTTTTGAGGGGTTGGAGAGATGATTCAGAGGTTAAGAGCACTGACTACTCTCCCAGAGGACCCAGGTTCAATTCCCAGCACCCACATGGCAGCTCACAACTGTCTGTAACTCCAGTTCCAAGGGACCTGACACCTTCACATCAACGCACATAAAATAGAATTCAAAAAAATCTTAAAAAAGTCACTACTTAAAAAAAAATTTTTTTTTGAGCCAGGTAGTGGTGGTGCGTACCTTTAATCCTAGCACTTGGGTAGCAGGCAGAGGCAGGTGGATTTCTGTGACTTCAAGGCCATCCTTAAAGGCGTGCGCCACCACTGCCTGGTTATATTGTTTTTGTTTTTTTTCAGTATTCTGTCCCTTAAGTGTGACATGCACACTGAATTTTAGCATCTGATACCGATAGCTGATGAAGAATTATGTAATGTTAGCCGGAGAAAAATACTCAAGGGCAGCTGAGGTCTGCAACATTCACTCAGTTAAAAAATTTTTTCCTGTTCTTGTTTTCTCTTACGGTTTAAACTTCAATTTTGAAATTCTCCTAAATGGCCCCGTTGTTTATTTTCCCTGTGAACATTTCTGGTAAACAGAACAGTTTAATGATTATCAGAGGAACGTTCTTAAGGACAGCATGATCGTATTGGATGATCTCTGTCTGTAGCCTGTCTAGTTTGAAGTACACAATGGAAACATTGGAACGTCTGACTCAGTGCCTTTGTTAAATACCATGCTGTAGTTTCTGTGAACGTACTGCTTACTGTAGCCAGAGTCAAGCAACACAGCACAGAGGAGGGGAGGAGGAGGGGAAGGGAGGGGGGAGAGGAAGGGAGGAGAGGAGGGGAGGGGGGAGAGGAGGAGGGGAAGGGAGAAGGGGGGAGGGGAGGGGAGGGGAGGGACTCTATTGCTCTTCCATTCTTAGTGCAAAAGGGCCTCCTTTACCCCTTTACTAGGAAAGCTGTTCTTCCCAAAGGAAGCAAGTCAGCGCCCCCCCGCCCCCGCCCCCCTATCCCGTCTCCTTCTCAGTAGCACCTTCTCATGTGACCCTGGGTCTCTGTATGTTTGATAGAGGAATCCTTTTCTCCTTTCCTTCTCCTACTTCTCAGCTTCCCCTTCTCCCGGCTCTTCTCTTCCATCTACTCCATAAATGCCACCACTGCTCAGAAGGGGGCGGGGCTTTGCTATCTTCAGCCCACAAGTGGCTCCAATCTCTACCTTATGATAGGTTCTCCCGTGCAGCTCTACTTTTCCCTGGAGTTCCAGACCCTCACATCCACCTGTTTGCCTAACACTTCCTACTGGACACCCAAAGGTTTCTCAACCAAAGCATCCTGGATTGATTTCTTCCCAATTCCCCACCCTGTAGGATCCACTTCCCCATTCTGCTTCTGTTCAAACCAGACCTAGTAATCATGTTGTCTGTCTGTCTGTCTGTTTTGAAACAGGATCTCATTCTGTAGCCTGCATTGGCCTTGAACACAGTGTAATCCTTTTGCTTCAACTCTCGATTGCTGAGACTACAGGAGTGAACCTACCATCTACATCAGCTTAGACGCCTCTGAGGCTGCTCAGTACTGTCTTCACGTGTATGTATTTGTACGTACACATATGTGTATGTTTATATATGCGAGTATCTGTGTGCATTAGTTACTTTTCTATTGCTTTATTTCTAAAACACCATAACCAAGGCAACTTATAGAGGCATTTAGTTCTGGAGGCGTAAGAGTCCACCATGGCAGAGTGGAGGCATGGTGGCTAGACCTGGAAGCTGAGGGCTCACATCTTGAGCCCCAAGCAGGAAGCAGAGTGAACTGAGGATGGCACAAAGCTTTGAAACCTCAAGTGCCACCTCCTCCCCATGACATACTTCCTGCAGCGAGGCCACACCTCCTAAACCTACCCAAACAATGCCATCAAGTGGGATCTGAGTACTCAAATGCCTGAGACAATGGGGGACATCTCATTCAAGCCATCACACTGTGTATATGTATAGATACACACACACACGTACTTACTATGTATGTACATAAACATATATATATATATATATATATATATATATATATATATATATATATATATATATATTCAGTCTCTATTGTATTACAAATGCCATTGCCTCTGTCCATCCTTTCTTGCCTAGGCTACCATAACATACTGTCCCTGGCTCCTTGGCTTCCCATAGTTCTCCATTCATCTAATCTCCATGCTGCCCCCAGGAGACCTCCAAGGCTATTGCCCTAGAATGCAAATCGGATACTTTTTCTTTGCTTGATCAAGGGAAAAACATTGCAATTCTTCAGCACAGTGTGCCATTTTCCTCCACCTCGATCTTGGCACACTGCTCTCCTGTACCCAGCCACACCTACCCTGTGCTCCGGAAGAGGGAATTGGTCACAGTTCCCAGAGGCTCAGGCTTGTGTCTACTAGTCTTATTTGTTGGGAATGTCACTCACTCCTCAGCCAACTTTTTCCTTCTGGTCTCTTCAGGCTTGGGTCAAAGGTCACCTCCTCTTGAACTCCTCCGGCTCTTGCATCCTCTCCCTTTCCCTGGCTGAACTTGGGCATACCCTCTGAGCAGCTGTGGAGCTTATTCGTTAGTTAGGGTGGAGCTCAGTCTTACTGATAATGGTTGTGAGCCTGTGAGCTTGTCCACTTCCTGCTCTCTTTGGGTCTTTGGTACCTTACACGTTTCTCTTTATCAGACAGGTTTCATGTAGACCAGGCTAGGCTCTAACTCAGTACGTAGCCGAGGATAACTTTGAATTTCTAATCCTCTTGCCTCTGTCTCTCATGTGCTGGGATTTTGAGCCACCATGCCCAGTTCATACACTGCTGGAGGTTGAACCAGGCCTTCACGCATGCTAGGCAAGCATCTACCAAATGAGCTCTGTCTCTAGCCTATGAACTTCTCTTAACTGATTCTGTGATCCCAAGTTCTTCTACTGATAGGCTGTGTGATCTCGGGGGATCCACTTAACTCTCTTGCATTTTAGTAGAAACAATATGCCCTTATTGAAGAGAAACCAGTAATGCTCTGTCAGCTTGCTCTCCACAGCTTCTCAAATATAAGGACTATGTCTACTATGAAGTGTTCCTTTGGTCTACATGCTTTTACTCTGTTGTGGTTGTGGGGATGAAATCCAGGTTCTGACACAAGCTAGGCGTGCGTGCGCTGAGCTATCATAAGCCTGACTGTGCACTCTCTTGCCTTTCAGATCCCTCGGGATCTCCACACCATCAGATGCCCCTCTCCCCCTTCCAACACCACCTCACCTCTCCCCTTCTCTCCCGCTCCGCTCCGGACACAGGCCTCCCCAGCCCCACCTCCATCTGAAGCGGGACTTTCTTTTCTTTTCCTCATCCTGCCAGACCCCTTCTCAGAGGGCTCCCCTGGCTCCCCTGGCTCCCCTGGCAGTCCTCACACCCGCTTCTTTCTTGACCAACACAATCTGGATCCTGCCCTCCCACAGCCTAATCACAGTGCCCTCTGAGAACTCTCTTGTTGCTGCTGGGTGGCAGGAAGCCCAGGTTTGCTCACTGGAGATCTCTGGGGCATCCTGGGGTCATCTCCTGATCTGGGCCACTCCTCCCTGTCTGCTCTGACTCTGCAGTTGCCTGATTCTCCTTTTCTTTCCCTAACAGTGAGTTGTTTGTTCTTTTCTCATCAATGCTGGCTCAAGGCTCTACCCAGGGCCTCTTGCCTTTTTTCTCCCTCCCGCCACCCCCCCCCTCCCCCCGTGGCCTCACCCTCTCCCAAGACAACCACTAGCAACTCTTTGCATACGCCTCCTGCTCTGGTTTTAACTATCAACTTGACATAACCTTGATCCATCTTAGAATGAATCTTTTCACTTTTTTTATTTATATTTTGTGTGTAAGTGCTCTGCATGTATACCTGCATCCCAGAATATCCTAATATAGATGGTTGTGAGCCACCATGTGGTTGCTGGGAATTGAACTCAGGACCTCTGGAAGAGCAACCAGGGCTCTTAACCCCCCAAGCCATCTCTCCAGCCCTTAGAATGAATCTAGTTAAACATTTCTTTTTAAAAACATGGGTTCTGGGAACGTAACTCAAGTCCTCTGCAAGAATAATACAGGCTCTTAACCACTGAGCCATCTCTCCAGCCTTTCTGGAAAGAGATCTTATTGGAGAATTATCTAGATCGGGTTGGAGAGTTGCCTTGATTATTAATTGAGGTTGGAAGATGCAGCCCACTAGGGGAGACATCATTCCCTACTCAGAGGGTCCTGAACTATATAAGACAGAATAAAGATGGATGACAGCCAGCTTATTCTCTTCTTTGCTGACTATGGATGTGATACTTTAAGTTCCTGTCTTGAGTTCTCTGAAATAATGGACTATAACCTGTAATGATAAGTAGAATAAGCCTTTTCTTTCTTAAATTGATTGTTGTTAGAATGTTTTATTACAATAATAGAAATAAAGCTGGGACCCCTCTCAGGCCATAAGGTTAGTGGATCTGGAGTTCTGTGTGTCCAGCTGCTGGACAGATATTTTTAGTGGCCTTGTCCCAACCTAGAAGCATCCTGTTGCTGTCTTTTCCCATGCATCCATTTCCGCTCCTGCTTCTGTTACTTCGTGAACGGCTCTGTCGTTCCTTAGCCATCAGATGCTCTTGTTGTGTATTCAGTCTCTTGACAAGTAGGTGGTCGCATTAGAGCATCTTAGACTGCCCGTTTTGACTTCCCAGTGTCCTGCAGAGGGCCTTCATCATCTCTCCTCCAAACCACCTCCACAGCCCTCCATAACAAATATGTACTGAGCACATACTCTGTGCCAAGCACCGGGAAATAAGAAACCGGTGTCCTGCATGGCTGTTCCCAGGATGCTGAGAGTCAGGAAGGGGCTTATGTCTAGGCTCACTCTCCAGTGGGCCAGAGAGAAGCAAGGGACAGTTACAGTAGAGGATCCTCGGGGCCTCCTGCCTGCTCTCCCTGGCCTCCACTCTTCCTCTGTCCCAATTCATGTTCTCTGTTGTACCAGAGAAACATTCCGTAGATCCTGTGACAATTCTGCCAGGACCCTTCTTCAGAGCAAGGCCTCAGCATGCTTGTTCAGATCTTCATAAAGTGCCTCAGCCTGCTTCACCAGAGCTAATATACCTAGTTTCTCCCCTCACTCCTCATCATAGCCGGCCCTCCACCGCAGCCCGCCCTCCACCACAGCCCGCCCTCCAGAGCTCTGAAAACACCTTGTTCCCATCCCTGCATCTTTTTCTCAGAGCCCCCACAGCTGTTAACATGTGGGTCTGTCCCCAGCAGATGTGATCCTTCTGGCCAACAGGACTTCCTTTTTCTTTCTCAACAACAGAAAACCTATGATGGGCAAACCCTCTTCTAGAGGCACAGAAAGGTGCAGCATGCCCCACGGTTTCTTCGCTACCAACAGGAGCCCCGCTGAAGGAGACCGATGGCCCAGAGCACCCTAGGCTTGTGAAAGAATACAGATAAGAGCAAAGCCAGCCGCCCTCAGTAAAGACCTTCACCAGTGTGACTGTCAGGAGCTGGAGAGCCTGTCAGGAGCTGGAGAGCCGTCAAGTGTGTGACACAAAGCTCTGTGCATGCCTGTGGAGTGAATGCACAGTCCTGGGAAATATCCAGGGTCCCCTGCCGCCCTCTCCAGCGTCCTCTCGGTTCCTGCCTCCCACACCACTACTGTGGCGCATCCCTCTTGCCTCCCCTGACTTCCACATCTGCCATGCCCGTTGGTACCCTCTGCTTTGTAGACCTACTTTTTCTCCCTCCCTCCCTCCCTCCCTTTTTGGAAACAATCTCTTTGTGTAGCCCTGGCTGGCCTGGAATTCACTCTGGAGACCAGGCTAGCCTTGAACTCACAGAGATCCACTTGCCTCTGTCTACCAAGAACTGGGTTAAAGGTGTGCACCACCATGCCCAGCCAGATCTACATGTAAAACTGGCTACATATCCATGGATTCCACATCCATGATTTTTTTAAAGCTTTTACTAAAAGGTGTATTAGTGTGTGAATGTTTTGCCTGCTAGTAGGTATGTACACCATGTGTGTGCCTGGTGCTGTTGGAGGCCAGAAGAGGGTGTCAGGTCCCCTGGAACTGGAGTTAAAAATGTTTGTGAGGCAGGGTGGTGGTGGTGCACGCCTTTAATCCCAGCACTTGGGAGGCAGAGCCAGGTGGATCTCAGTGAGTTCAAAGCCATCCTGGTCTACAGAGCGAGATCCAGGACAGGCACCAAAACTACACAAAGAAACCCTGTCTCGAACACCCCACCCCCCAAAAAAAAATGGTTTCGAGATGCTGGGAATCAAACCTTGGTCCTCTAGAAGAATAATAAGTGCTTTTAACCACTGAATCATCTCTCCAGCCACTATACAACTAAACCAATTGCAAGTATTAAGAAATGAGCATGCATGAACTTTCTTGCCATGATTCCCTAAAAAGTACAAACACTATAGAACATATATGCTGTGTTGGGCATTCTATAGTAAATTAGCGATGGCAGGGCATGCCTGGACTACATGCACATACTCTGCCGTTCTATACAAGAGATTTGGGTATTCTCAGACTTTGGTACTCCTTGTGTTCTATTCCCTGTGGACATCAAGTGATGGCTGTATTTTGTTTCATTTCCCCTGTCTGACCCCCAAACTCTTTTTTTTTTTTTTTTTTTTTTTTTTTTTTTTTTTTTTTTTTTTTTTGGTTTTTCGAGACAGGGTTTCTCTGTGTAGCTTTGCGCCTTTCCTGGAACTCACTTGGTAGTCCAGGCTGGCCTCGAACTCACAGAGATCCGCCTGGCTCTGCCTCCCGAGTGCTGGGATTAAAGGCGTGCGCCACCACCGCCCGGCTGACCCCCAAACTCTTTAGGACAAGCGCTGAAGCATGGAAGTGGGAGGTGACCGTAAACTTGAATTTGGGACGCTTTCTACTGTGGTGAGGTAGGGCAATACGGGACAGGAACCGTATCCCAGACCTGATAGAGTCATACTGTCCAGGATGACTTTCATGGTTTAGATGCATGCGCATCCATGCCCACACTTTCTTTAACACTGATTAAGGGTTTCAGCCCCAAAGTGGTTTATTGCCTTCTGTGGCATTTCAATGTAGGCTGAAATTCCTAGTCAAATGGAAACTCGAACCATGAAAAAATTGAATCAACATTGAAAACCCAAGTGTTACATTGCTGGCGCACATGGAAATGCCTAGCTCAGTATCTGACACATAGTAGGTGTATTCGGTCGATGTCGGTGTTATTCCATGCACACCTAAGACAGTCTCACAACCATCAGTGGAAAAGATTCCCTCTGAGCTGGAAAGAGCTGGATCGATGATAGACGTCTCTCCTTCGCTTTCCTTTGTGGACGGGTCCATATTGCCTGGGGATAATGAGAGGAAGAGAGCTGTTGTGTATGGCTAGGAGAACAGCGGCCGCCAGGCGGCCATTCCTGAACTGGGCAGACCCTGGCTGTGCCACCACATTGTGCTAACATGCCACCGAGCTGAGGGATTGCCTTACTCCCCGCTGATGACATACATTGAGCAATCTTTCTGTTTCAAAGAACAATAGGACCTTTTCTTGGTAAACTTTCATACCTGGTCATAATTCTGAGAGGTTGAAGAGCGTTCTTATCCTTCGGAGGTGAGTGCCAAGCTATTTACAGATGAAACAGCATGGTGTCTAAGACGTGTATCAACCTGGTGACAGAGGGTAGGTGGGTAGAGCTATGACAGCCCCTGTTGATGGTTACTGTCCTTGTTGATGGGTAGATTCATTCATGGCACCAGCTCATGGGGCCTTTGTGTAGGTTAGAAAATTAAATTTTAGAAAGTTAATTTTTTTTCAAGCACAGATTTTTTTTTTTTAAGAACAGAACAGAACTGGATTCAACTTCCCTCTCTCAGGTCTAGGGGTGTGGTAAACTAGTCTCATATTCATGGCCCCGGGTTCAATCTCCAGTACCCCAGAAAGGAAAATGAGGACCAGTGGGTAAAGCACTTAAGCATGAGGACCTGAGTTCGGTTTGTGTGCTTGTGATCTCAGGGATGGAAAGACGGGAGGCAGAAACAGCAGGTCCCAGGAAGCTTGCTGGCTGCCTAGTCTAGACTGCTTGGCAAAGTTCCAGGCCAATCAAACAAAGGTGGGAGTCACTGAGGAATGACACCTGAGGTTGATTGTACACACACATACACACACACACACACACACACACACACACACACACACACACACACACGAGGTGGGGATAGAAACACAAAAGGAAGAGAGAAGGTTGAAAGGAACGCAAATTCCTCCCGTTAATTTTTGTCTGGGTGATCTTGTTATATAAGCCTTCTACACCCAGTTTAAATGGTAACAAGAATAGTTTCTGGCTTCCAACTTTGGTGCAAACATACCTAGCCCCTGCACAGGCCTGGCACACAGTACTCAATCTGTAGTGCTTCTGTGGCTTTGCATGAGCCTAAACACACTGGTTATCCTGACCTCAGACTATCTCCTCTTGTCCCAGCAAATGGCTGCCCTGTACTCTGACTGGGTACACGGCCTAACACGCTTACACTAGCTGAGGCACAACAGTGGACCAACTGGTAAGCTTTGGGCTCTTAGCTAAAGCTCCTAGAAAACATTCCTTTTGTGTGCTTGCTTGGTTTGGCTTTTTTGAGACAGGGTCTCGTGTAGCCCAGGCTGGCCTCTCACTCATCATGTAGCTGATGAAGCTGGCCTTGAACTCCTGATCCTCTTGCGTCCACTTGTCAATTTCTAAAATTAGGGTCACGAGCCACTGCGCCTAGCTCTCTTTCACTCTCTTTGACTGGGATGCAGAGGAGACACCGAGAGGACTGGGGATGCAGAGGGACATCGAGAGGACTGGGGATGCAGAGGAGACACCGAGAGGACTGGGGATGCAGAGGAGACACCGAGAGGACTGGGGATGCAGAGGAGACATCGAGAGGACTGGGGATGCAGAGGAGACATCGAGAGGACTGGGGATGCAGAGGAGACATCGAGAGGACTGGGATGCAGAGGAGACACCGAGAGGACTGGGGATGCAGAGAAGACAGAGAGGACTGGGGATGCAGAGGAGACATAGAGAGGACTGGGGATGCAGAGGGACATCGAGAGGACTGGGGATGCAGAGGGACATCGAGAGGACTGGGGATGCAGAGGGACATCGAGAGGACTGGGCATGCAGAGGAGACACCGAGAGGACTGGGATGCAGAGGAGACATTGAGAGGACTGGGGATGCAGAGGAGACATCGAGAGGACTGGGGATGCAGAGGGACATCGAGAGGACTGGGATGCAGAGGGACATCGAGAGGAGACGAGGGGCGACGGCAGGGTGGGTCTGGCACTTGTGGGTGGCACTCTAGGGTCTACAGCTTGATTGTCATAACGAGGGGCTGCAGACATGGGGGGGGGGACAGCCCAGGAGAGCAGAACCCTGAAGTGGAATCTCTAGCAGGGACCTGATGGTAGGCGCCTTTTTGTTTTCTGTCTGGACATTCTCCCATGAGCAGGCAGCCGGTTTTTCGGAGGCTGTCTTGGGACTCTGGTTCTGTCTACCTGGGCAGACTTTCTGGGTCCAGCTGGCAAGGCAGCCCTACCAATTTTGGCAGAGGAGAAAGTGCTAGAATAAGGGAGTGAGCTCAGAGTACCCAGATTCTTCTCCTTTCTAAGCCCTCTCCTCCCCCACACCCATCTCAGCATTTCCCCCTCCTGGAGTAGCTGAGGGACTCTGCCAAAGGCGGGCCAGAAGCCGTTTCTCCCTCCCTTTTCTTTTTCTTTCTAAAGACACAGCATTCAGCCCCTGCCAGATGGGAACCTGTCAGCTCAGCAGGCAGATAATTATCTTTTCAGCTGTGGGAGGCCTTTTCCATGAATGGAAATTCAGGTGTTTGCTTCAGCTGTGGTCCCAACACCACACCAAGCAGGCAAGAGTTCCCGAAACAGGTTTGCAGGACATGAAGAGGTAGGGGCAGATTAGGCTCCTACCCACCATGGAGCCTGCTGGACCCACCGGAGAGTCTCTTCCTAGAAGACAGTGTGACCCAGCCCATCCTTCACCTTGCCTGAGTGGGCCCTGTCCTCTGTGAGAACCATGAGCTCCAGAGCATAGATTAGGGAAAAAAAAAACAACCTAATAACCAGTGGGAAACGTTGCCTCAGAAAATAATGACGCCGCCCCCCCCCCCCCCCGCCCCCATTGCTGGACGTGTTTAAGCAATGCACAGCCTTCCAGGGATACTACAGAGAGAAGATCTGACTGGAGTGAAGGTTTGCCACCTGTGCCCTTCAAAGACTGCCTTAATGAGTTCTCAGGGGTAAAAGCATGAACCTCAAGTCATCACAGGTCCAGGGTTCAAGTCCTGGCTTCACAGGTAGCCAGCTAGATGTCCTTAGGCAAGAATGTCTCTTAAGTCATTATTATTATGTTTTGTTCGTTTGGTTGGTTGTTTTTTTTCCTGAGACAGGGTTTCTCTGTGTAGCTTTGGAGCCTGTCCTGGATCTTGCTCTGTAGACCAGGCTGGCCTCGAACTCACAGAGATCCGCCTGCCTCTGCCTCCCGAGTGCTGGGATTAAAGGCGTGCGCCACCGCCACCCGGCTCAAGTCATCATTACTGTTTTACTTCTATTGTTATTGTGTGTGTGTACATATACATGCTATGTGTGTGGGTGCACATGTGGAGGTCAGAGGACAACGCCGTAGAACTACTTCTCTCCTTCCACCACGTGAGTCCCAGGGATCAAACTCAGGTCGCCAGGCTTAGCAGCCTTGGTCCCTGAGCATCTCTTGGCCCAATTGTGTTATATTAATTTTTGAAAAAGACGCTCACAATATAGTCCAGCGTGGCCTGGAACTCAAGGTATTCTTTCTGGCTCAATGACCTGTGTGCTGGGATTATAGGCGTGCATCACTGTGCCCTGCAGCGTCTGTTGTTTGTTTGAGCCGCTCCCATGTAGCCCACAATGAATTCCATATGTAGTGGAGGCTAGCCCTTACCGCCTTAGTGCTTGGATGACAGGCATGTGCCTCTCTCTCTCTTTTCTTAAAGATTTTTTTTTTTGTGTGTGTGTGTGTGTGTGTGTGTGTGTGTGTGTGTGTGTGTGTGTATGTGTGTGTATGCCACATGTATGTGTGTGCCCACAGAGGTCAGAATCCAGCATTAGATGTCCTGGAGCTGGAGTTACAGGTTATGAGCTGCTCAGTGTGGATTCTGTGAACTGAACTCTGGTCCTCTGGAAGAACAGCAAGTGTTCTTTCTCAAAGGCTGAATCATCTCTCCAACCCCTGGCAATGTTTTTTATTTTTTGTTTGTTTGTTTCTTATAAAGTGTATAGCATATTCAAGTATTCAAGGCCCTTGTTTTGACTCTGAGCACTGCCAATCTTAAAAACTAGGACACTGGGAAGGCGAGATGGCCCAGTGGGTGAAGGTGCCTGCTGCTAATCCTGAGTTCAATTCCTGTGACCCACGTGTAGCACGCGAGAGCTGACTCCTGCAAGTTGTCCTCTGACTGCCACATGTGCTGTTTTATAAGTGATGAGTGGCGCTGGTTACCGTGCGGAAAGGTCGTGAGCCACGACAAAGCCCAGTATCAGGGCTTTATTAGAAGGGGGGGGGGGAGGACACAGAAGAACCAGGCCTGGGGGAGAGGCACGTGGGGGGGGGCTGGCAGAGGAAGTCTCTGAACAGCTTTTTAAGGATTCCCCTGCACATGCACAGTGGGGCTTGCGGAGCTACACCACACATGCCCTGATTGTGTGACCGCGCTGTGTGCGTTTGCACAATCACGCAGCGCACTGATGATGTAAGACATAAGACCCCTTGCTGAACTGCATGTACTATGGCACATGTGCACCTGTACACATACCCACGGGCACACAAAGTAAGATGGGGAAAAAAGCGGGATGCCAATCCCTACCCTGCCAACTTCCAAAGAGACCTGTGATAACTAGCTGACACATTGCAATAAGGAAGTGCTTTGAAAGCAATGCCAACACCAAGTGTGATTGTATTTGTGCGGAATCCTGCAGCACGCTTGGGTTTCGTCTGGAGAGGGCCAGCAAGGAGGCTTCCCGTGACCGCATCTGAGCATGCGCCCTGTGACCGCACCTGAGCATGCGCTCCACTCCCACTCGCCCTGTCTTAGACTTGAGTGTGTGGCAGTGTTTTCAGAGCTGTGAAGTGCTACAGAGGAATCCTTTGATTAAGCGTGGGGGCGGAGGCAGGAGTGGGGGCACTGCCTTGCCAAACTGATGAGCTCTGAAGAGAGTGTGGAAAACAAGTGGCTGGAGAGACCCACCTAACTGTTGTCAATTCCACACAGCCGGCTAAACTGAAGACGAGATGGAAGTGACTGACTTCCTTTAGGTACCAGAGATAAGCAGGAATGGGAGGAACCTTGGGGGACCTGCAGAGATCACCTTTTTTTTTTTTTTTTTTAAGATTTATTTATTTACTATCTGTACAGTGTTCTGTCTGCATGTATGCCTGTGTTCCAGAAGAGGGCGCCAGATCTCATTATAGACGGTTGTGAGCCACCATGTGGTTGCTGGGAATTGAACTCAGGCATGCAGGCAGACATGGTGCTAGCTACATCTTTTTTTTTTTTTTTTTTTGGTTTTTCGAGACAGGGTTTCTCTGTGTAGCTTTGCGCCTTTCCTGGGACTCACTTGGTAGCCCAGGCTGGCCTCGAACTCACAGAGATCCGCCTGCCTCTGCCTCCCGAGTGCTGGGATTAAAGGCGTGCGCCACCACCACCCGGCTCAAAGCTAGCTATATCTTGATCAGGCAACAGGAAATGGCTGTGACATCGAGCAAAGGTTAACCAAAAGAGACCTCAAAGCCCGCCTCCACATGGCACATTTCCTTCAACAAGGCCACACCTCCCAATAGTGCCACTCCTTATGAGTTTATGGGGGTCAATTACATTCAAACTACCACAGTAGCCTTTGGGTGTCTGGTTCTCGGTGACAGGCCGAGAACACGTCCAGCTCCGGCTCCTCTGTGTCTGTATCATAGCAGGTGATTTTCCCCAGAAACTGGGACCTGGGTGGGAAGAAGGTTCTGGCAAGTGGTTTGTTCACTGCAGTGCTCTGCCTTTCTTGGTTTTGTGCCCGTTCTCTGTGAAGCACACTGCCTATGAGTCATGTATTTGGGTGCTGAGGACTGAGACTCAGTTTTCTGTTCAAGAACCAGAAAACTGGCAGGGCCAGGCCTGTGGCCTCTGTGTGTGGGAAGAGCCTCCATGTAAGTGGTCCCTTGTCCTGCCGCTGGGAGCTGCCAGGCCCATCGACTTCCTGTGCTCCTGAAGAAGGGGAGGCAGGTAAGGGGAGAGGAGGGTCTTAAGTCTGGTTTCTGCATCCACCAAAGAATAAGAGGCTCCTGCAGCCAGGCCCCAGGCCTTCCTTACCTTGCCCCCTCTCTCGACCTGAGGCTCACAGCCCCTCCAAGCACACTGCATGCAAGAAAGCATCACCCGCTCACAGTGTCTCCTTCCATGACCCTGAAAGAGCATGAAGGCTTTCCAGTCTGTTTCTTCCCATTATAATATCCGTGGGGGTGGTGGGGGCGGGGACTGCTTTGCCAGGGAGAAGACATGTCGGGCTCACATTCATTTACCTTATCTACTGAAGCGCCTGTCACATGCTGAGTGGCATTTAGGCACTGTGTTAGGTTAATATGTTTGTCTTGTTTATTTATGGATGCTTTTATTTGAGAGTCTCATATACTAGGGAAGTCTCTACCAAGAGCCACACCCCAGCCCGAACTGTTCTTTCTTTCTTTTTTTTTTTTTTTTTTTTTTTTTTGAGGAGGGGGTTTTGAGACAGAGTTTCTCTGTGTAGCCATGGTTGTCCTGGAACTTGCTCTGTAGATCAGGCTGGCCTCCAACTGGCCTTGAACTCAGAGACCCGCCTGCCTCTGCCTCTTGAGTGCTGGGATTAAAGGTGTGCGCCACCACCACCCGGCTTGTCTAACCCGTTTCTAAAAAGAATTTGTAATGATTAGTGTAATTAAAATTTAAAAAGAAAGAGAAAACTCAGCTCCTGACTTATCTGGTTTATAAATAGGACATCCTAGGTACTCAGCCCTCTCTCCTCCATCCCTGAAGAATGGGGGGGGGGGGGTGGAAGGAAGGGAGAGAGAGAGGGAGGGAGAGAGAGAGAGGGAGAGAGAGAGATTTCAGATATAGAAGCTCACTATTGTCTGTGTGTGGCCCAGGTTAGCCTCAAACTCACCATCCTCATGCTTCAACCCTCTAAGTGATTGGATTACAGATGTGTTTTGAAGATTACCTATATCTATATCATCTATATCTACATCTACTTCTACATCTACATCTGTAGGAAGGCAAGAATCAGTGGTGACTAAATGTTCAAATGTCTTTTTCCTCAGAGTAGTGAGAGCCGAGAGCTGCCCCTGGTAGGACAGAGGTGTCTTTCCTAACCCTGGATTAGCAGGTGATATCTGAGAGAAAGATGTAGCCAGCCAGCCAAGCAGAACCCCTCCTTCTGGAACAAGCAGCCGAAAGCACCAGACAAATCCCTTCTCTACCCTGGGCCAACGGATGAGTGTGGTCGGCCATTAACAATTAATAAAATGGCAGCAAGTTCTTTTTTTTTTTTTTTAAAGATTTTATTTATTTATTATGTATACAGTGTTCTGTCTGCACATATCCCTGCAGGCCAGAAGAGGGCGCCAGATCTCATTACAGATGGTTGTGAGCCACCATGTGGTTGCTGGGAATTGAACTCAGGACCCCTGGAAAAGCAAGCAGTGCTCTTAACCTCTGAGCCATCTCTCCAGCCCCCGGCAGCAAGTTCTTGATGAGGGTGCCTGGGTCCCAAACCCTGAGGGGGTGTTGACCCTCCCCAGAAGCCTGATGTGGCAGGTGCGGTCACCCCACCATTTTCACTCAACAGCTGTAAACAGCTGACTCAGTGAGACAGAGATACTGAGGCACCAGGAATGGGGTCAGGCTCTGCAGCTTCGGAGGCCAAGTGGCCACTCTCCCACCAGCCTGCTCTGCTGCCAGCTGCCAGGGCATTCCCACACGCTCTGAGGTCCTGGGCAGGTCGTGTCATCAGGCCTCAGTCTCCCTGTGTAAAACTACAAGGATGAGAGACTGGATTGGAAAGCCGTCCTGTCGGCTGGAACATAACAGGTTCCAGTCTTCAAGCTGTGTGTCCCACATGACAAGAGCCCCCATTCCTCCAAGGCCAGAGCCTAGCCGCACAGGATCACCCAGCAGGGGGCCTCAAGACTCGTGAGCTGAGGCCCTTCCTGGCTGGGAAGTTCCGATTCTGGGGAAGAAGGGCCCATGGAGCCCTTGACTGAGGGAGGGTTGCCAGGCCGAGCATGAGAAGACTCACGCTTTCCCACTGAGCCATCTCTTTAGCCTCCAGAGTGAACAGTTTATTCATTTGTTTTAGAATCTCAGGTGGTATCTGAGGAAGGCGATGAGGCCTTACCTAAGGTCACATGTATTCAGACCCCAGACTACTGCTTTGATATTAAATATTTCTATGTAAAGGGAATATTAACCCCTTCAGCAGCTTTTACAACAAATGCTGGAATTCTAGCTTCTTGATTGGTGAGAAGCTTCCGATTCCAGGGTGAGATATTATTCCCTTTCCTCTGGTCCCCGTGATTTCTGTATCTTTCTACCCTGCCTCAGGCATGGGCTGTTGGCTCTAGGCTTTTCCATTGCCCAGAGCTGTTCATCTTGGTTGCTCTGGGGCTGGAGGAGGGTGAGTGAAACAGGAAGGGATTTCAGTCCCTGCCAGGCTTTAGGCAGGAGACCTGAGGAGCAGAGAGATGAGTCAGCAGCTGTGGAGCCCTGGGCAAGAGACAGGTCCTGGGGGAAGCACTTGGCCTTGAGAAGGGGCTTTCTAATATTCCTTGAGAGAATGGAGTCAAGGCAAGGGTGGGCTGACAGCGGTATATCTCTGTGAGTGAATTCAAAATGATGACTAGCGCTGGCGATGTATCTCATTGGCAAAACACTGACACCCCCTTCCCCACTCCCAGGACCTCAGAAAAACAGAAATAAAAATAGACTCTAATTGGAACAGGCCATAGGGCAGGCCGTTGACGGAAACCAAATCTGTTGTTGTTTTGAAGGTTTTCTGGCTTTTCTCAGCTTAGCTGGGCAGGATGACTCTTGCCTCTTCTGCACACTCCATCAAATCACAGGGTGTCTCCAAAGGAGGAGGTGAAGAGTCAAACCCAAGGATCTGGGAATAGCTAATGAAATTTAATTTTAAAAAAATCACATTTATTTATTTAGTGTGTGCACTTGCTGCAGCATATGTGTGGAGGCCAGAGAGTAATTTGTGAGAATCAGCTCTCTCCTCCCACCACGTGGGTCTCAGGGATCAGACTCAGGCTTGGTGGCAGGAGCCTTTCCCTCACTGAGCCCTCTCGCAGCCCAGGTCTGCGTTTTCAGAGCGTTTCGTTTTGTGGAGGACAGTGGATAGCATCCAGCTGTCCTTTGGGACCTGATATAAAAAATGTTCTGTGAATATTAGCAAAAGAAAACAGCCCCCACCCTCCGAAGAATCCCTCTTTGGTTTTAGCAGTTCACGTAGAGACCTCCTTCCGGAAGCAGAGCAGCAGACCGGGAAGATGGCTCAGTGGTTGAGAGTACTGGCTGCCCTTGCAGAGGACCTGGGTTCTGTTCCCAGCACCCACATGTGGCAGCTCACAACCATCTGATCTCTTCTGGTCTCAGCAGGCACCAGGCACGCACCTGGTGCACAAACATACATGACATGCAGGTACAATACCCATGTACATAAAATAAAGAAGTCTTAAAGCATCATCATCATAGTCATCCTCGTTGTCATCTTCATCATCATCATCATCAGAATCATCATAGTCATCTTCATTGTCAGCATCATCAGCATCATCATCAGCAGCAGCATCAGAATCATCATCAACATCATAGTCATCTTCATTGTCATCATCATCATCAGCATCATCATCATCATCATCATCATCACCATCATCATCATCATAGTCATCTTCATTGTCATCTTCATCATCATCATCATCATCAGAATCATCATAGTCATCTTCATTGTCAGCATCATCAGCATCAGCGTCATCATCAGCATCATCATCATCATCATCAGCAGCAGCAGCAGCAGCAGCATCAGAATCATCATCAACATCATAGTCATCTTCATTGTCATCATCATCATCATCATCATCACCATCATCATCATCATAGTCATTTTCATTGTCATCATTATCATCAGAATCATCGTCATCATCATAGTCATCTTCATTGTCATCATCATCATCAGCAGCAGCAGCAGCAGCAGCCGCTGCAGTCATGGCTTGCTCATCCAGGGTGCTTTCTCTCTGTGGTCCTGTTGCTGAAGCAGAAGGAGGTGGAGGAGGCAGCAGTAGAAAGAACATCTGCATAATCATAGGGTTGTGCAAATGAAGGGAAGATGCACACACAGCTTTGGGAGCCAAGAGTGAGGACTGGAAGTGCACCTAAGTGACTCTGCACCTAAGTGAGGGTCTCCATGGGCCGGGGCATTCTGTCCGAATCTGTAATCTGTTTCTCTGTTACACTGTGACCATGTGGATCTGTGCTGTTCTGAGGTACACAGGGGATATTCTCCAATGGAGTTTTGAAGACCTGGATTTGGGACTTGTCTTACTAGCTGTGTGGCCTAGGATGGGTCATTTGGTGGTCCATGGTACACATGATGAATAATAGATAGTAAATCATCTATCTGAGCCTCAGTTTCTTCGTCTGAGAAATGGGAAAAGCAAAGCCTCTCCACCAACTGTGATACCATGCAGAATTTCTTCCCATGAATCCCTGAGGCTGCTCAACTGTATGTTCTGACTTAGTGTGTCTGGAGTGGGTGGGCCTGAGTCCTGTGTTTCCTTCCACACTGTCCCACACTGCTCACGCTCTCTGGACATATGTGGACCAGCAAGGTTCCTGACTACATCCCTAAAGAGCTTGACTTTGTTAACATTATTCTTTCAGCCAATGGGGTGGGAGAGTCCCCAAGACAATGTGTCTCTGGTGCCTGGGATCAAAGAGCCTCCTGGGAAGCAGGACTTTCAGGACTAGAGCCAGGAGAGTCTTGGACCAACTAGAACAATGTGGTCATCTTGTCAGGATGATGGAAGAGAAAGAGATGCTTTGGTTCAAACTGCTGTGTGAATTGAAAACAAGCAGGTGAGGGCAGATCGCTAAGGCCTCGCCTTGGACCAACTACAATAGCCCCTCCCCTTTCATAGAGGTGGAAACAGGCCCAGAGAGGTTCAGTGATTTGTCACACAGCCCCCCAGGGGCACTGTTGAGGCCCCAGCTCCCACCTTCTCATTCCATGCAGCTCCCCACCTTCTTCAACAGATTCCACTGCTTTTCCCAGCATGCTCCTCTTCATTTGGCGATCAGGGCATGTTTATTTATAAATTGGCTTGTTTGGATCCTGAAATTTGGCATCAGTGGTTCTGGCTGTGAGGAGTTTGAATTTTTCCTGTTTGTTTGGTTTGCTAGCTCATGTTTTGTGAGAGGGGAAAAAAAAAGGAATGAAAACTTGAGGCTGCTGAAGTTCTTCGAATGTGAAACATCCAGAAATGTGACAGTATCAACTCGCTCAGATTTATTTTTTGTTTCTAGATAGTAGATTAAAATGCATGAAGTTGGCTCTCAAGGATTTACAGACTCAGCAAGAAGTTCACCGCTGGGGTTGCTCCTGGATGATTCTGTTGGAGAGAGGGAAAGGATGCCTGCTGGGCCAGTGGCTGGAGGCTTTTTTCCTCCACAGCCAGACTCAGGGCCTGCTGGGAAGAGGTAAGGGAGGGCAAGCATGGGATCAAGGGGTGTGGACTCTACATCCTTTATCTCACGCTTTACACAAAGCCAAGGTTGTAAAAGATGGCTTCTTTTTATTCTTAACACCGGAAATTCATACAAGAAACACAAATCTATTGTTTATAGGGTAACCAGAGTCTCCCAGAACCCAGGTCCTTCTAGATCTATCGAAATTCCAGTAACTTCTTGGAGAAAGACAGACTGTTTTAATGAGTACATTGATTCTTCTGCTGTGGGTACAGCCCCTGAGTGCTACTCCATGCCAGCCTGAGTCTGTCCCCACAACCAGGAAGCCTCAGTCCTGCTCACAATCAGACTGGGTCAGCTCACATGGTGAACGCTGTTTCTGGAAGAGTGTGTCTGGCTAGCAGCTTTTGCTGCTGCCCCAACAAATTGCGCTAACTGCTGAGTGTAGCTCTAGCCTTGTCCAGCATATTGTTATTATGTTTTATTGAGATAAGAATGTATGTAGCTCAGGCTGGCCTCAAACTTGACATACAGCCAAGGATGACCCCAAACTCCTGATCCTACTCAGCACTACCTCCCAAGTGCTTGTTCAATGCTTTTAGCAATAAGTGTGTATGTGTGTGTGTGTGTGTGTGTGTGTGTGTGTGTGTGTGTGTGTGTGAGAGAGAGAGAGAGAGAGAGAGAGAGAGAGAGAGAGAGAGAGAGAGAGAGGACACAGTGAGCCTGATAAAATGTACCAATTTTAAGAATTGTTTCCATAGGTTCACCAAGAACCTTTCATGATGCCCAAAGGACACTGTGACCCTCAGGCTCCAGGCTTGTGGTAGTTTGAATGTAATTGGCCCCATAAACTCATAGGGAGTAGCACTGTTGGGGGGTGACTTTGTTGGAGTAGGTATGGCCTTGTTGGAGGAAGTGTGTCACTATGGAGGCGGGCTTTGAGGTCTCATATATGCTCAAGCCACGCCCACTATCTCAGACCACTTCCTCTTGCCTGTGAGATCAAGATGTAGCTCCTTCTCCAGCACCATGTCTGCCTGCATGCCACCATGTCCTGCCATGATAATAATGGACTAAACCTCTGAAACTGTAAGTCACCCAGTTAAATGTTTTCCTTTATATGAGTTGCTGTGGTCATGGTGTCTCTTCACAGCAATAGAAACCTTAAGACAAGGCTTAAAAGTGGCCCCCAGGGCTGGAGAGATGGCTCAGAGGTTAAGAGCACTGACTGCTCTTCCAGAGGTCCTGAGTTCAATTCCCAGCAACCACATGGTGGCTCACAACCATCTCTAATGAGATCTGGTGCCCTCTTCTGGCCCGCAGTCATACATGCTGTATACATAATAAATAAATAAATCTTTAAAAAAAAAAAAAAAAAAAAGTGGCCTCCAGAGTTCCAGGGTCCACTGGGCTGGGTGGGGGTTATGGCTGGAGAGTGATTTCCAGCTAAACTTGGACAGCTTGTCTGTGGTACTGAGTGGGGGTCTCCTGGGTGCTGGGGTTCACAGTAGGCTAGAATCAGACAAGGAGACAAGCCTATAAATCTAGGAGTGGCTGAATGAAGGAGGCAGCGATGGCCTCTTGCACCCAGCCTTGGCATTCTCCTCCTTTTCCCATTTTCTTTTAAAATGATATTTATTGTTTGTATGTGTGTGCGCTCACATGTTCATAGTGTGTGTGTGGAAGTCAGAGGACAACTTGTGGGAGTCAGTTCTCTCCTCCCACCCTGTAGGTCCTAGGGCTTCAGCTCAGGTCTTCAGGTTTGGCAGCAAACATCTTTACCCACGGAGCCATCTTCCTGGCTCTTTAACTGGTTTAAGGATACAAAACACAGCCATCCCAGGACCCGCCGGGCTCTTCGAACAACAGGGAAAACTCCCAGTCCAGGTTCACAGACTGAAGCTTCCTACTGTGTGATGAACTTTTACAGAGCCCCTACCCACTTTCCCTAGGATACTCACAGCCTCCATGTGGAGAAGGCACTGGCAGCTACCTGAATGCGCCATGGGGGTGGAAAGTCTGGTTGATGGTGCACGGTACAGGAGGCGCTGCCTTGCCTTGCCAGACTCAGCCAGATGTGGAGGAGAGGCCCTAAGACCTGTGTCTCCTGTGTTTACTCACGGTTCCTATCCAGCTCACCAGCTTGCTCAAACTTTGGGGTCAAATTTCCCAGAAGCAGAAATGCTTCTCTGGACAGGGAAGAAGCTTATGCCATCAAGGACCATGTCTGTGGTAACTATGGGGTGCTTGGCTGTTCTTGGGAGCCCGAGGTTCAGTGCCCTGTTCTGAGGAATCCAAGGCTCTTCAGCTTTTTGATGTAAACAAACTGGTCTGCCTGTTTTCCATTGTCTCTATATCCCTCCAAAAGTGACTCCCCAGGGGTCAGCCAGGCTGGCTCAGTCCAGGCTACCACATCCTGACTTTGTTTCCCCATCTGCAGTGGGTAGTAGCAAGATGTCCCTGCCTCCCTCCCCATTTGTCCATTTCAGGAACCCAGCATGGTTACCCGGGTTGCAAGTGGAAGAAGTGTGAGGGAGTTTGGGTGGGGGCAGAGGCGCTGTCCCCTGGGTAAGCTGACATCCTGAGTGTCCCCACTAGCCAAATGTCATGGTTAGTTTTTTGTCAATTTGACACAAGCTAGAGTTATTGGGAAGAGGAACCTCAACTGAGAAAATGCCTCCATCAGATTGTGCAGGCAGGTCTACGGGGCAGTTTCTTGATTAATGATTGATGTGGGAGGGTCCAGCTCACGGTGCTGGTGATCCAGGGTAGTATAAGAAAGTAGCCTGCCTGGGCGCATGCCTTTAATGCCAGCAGGAGGCAGAGGCAGGCGGATCTGTGAGTTTGGGGCCAGGCTGGTCTACATAATAAGTTTCAGGACAGCCAGAACATTTACACAGAGAAACCCTGTCTCGAAAAAAACCAAAAAAAGAAAGTAGATTGAGAAAGCCATAGGAGCAAGCCTCTAAGCAGCACTCCCCATGACCTCTGCATTAGTTCCTGACTTCAGGTTCCTGCCCTGACAGTGAGCCTTTCAAATTGCTTTTGGTTACGGTGTTTCATCACAGCAACAGAAACCTAAGTACACCATCTCAGACCCAATGGTCCTTGGTGTTTTGTTGATGGTCACTGGCAAAGATCGCCACAGGGCTGGTGCCCAGGTCACAGACTCGGCTGTCTCCTGAAGTCTGCAAGGCGCTCTACTCCGCTTTGCTGTCACTTTCTCAAGTCCCGTCCTCAACCCCTGTCCCCACAGCCTTTTCTCTTGGGGTTTATGAAGCAGAGCAGACACCAGCATATTTCTGGTTCTGCTTGTCACTGATGTCCTTTCACGGGTCAATCGTGGAGTAGCTCGAATTTTCTGGACCAGATGTGTTCAGGTATCTGCAGACGACCTTCCCTCCTCCCACTGACCCACCTGGAGCTCAAGCTTCTTTCCTGGTGCTTCCTTACATGCCCAAAGGCATGGCGGAGTGGAGGCCGTGACATATTTATTTGCTGATGGTATTTATTTGGAGGGAGGGTAAGCTCTAGATTTTCATCGACCTTCAGAAGCAGTCCTGCCCATCACAGGGACAGAAGTCCCTTAAAACCACGCTAAGTAGGGGAGCATCAACACCCTGTCCCCAAAGCTCTTTGCAGAGCTGGAGAGATGGAGGACGATTTCCAGGTCAAGGTCCCTCCCTCTCATGCCTGGTTTCTCTGCCCTACCTTCCCGGCACTCAGGATACAACCGGAGCTCCCTGCTGAGGCAGGGGGGTCACAGAGAAACCTCTGGCCACCTGTTTGTGGTTAATGGTTACAAAAAGACCCCACCCAGGTCAGTCAAGGAAAAATGAGGAGCCAGGTAAGTTGTTTCCTCTCTTTAGGAAACTCTTGGCACTGACAACAGGAGAGGCCGGAGGGTAAAGCGGGCGCCAGACACACGGTGCAGCAAGCGCCCACTCATTGCTGGCAGCCATGCAAGACCAGCTTGCAAGGGGGAGGCTGAGGGGCAGCGCAGGGTGCAGGCTGGGCTGCAGGCTGCAGCGCTCCGTGGTCGGCCCCGGGTCTCTGCAGAAAGGATGAAGCAAAGGTCCAAGGCCAGAAGACACAAGTTCCCCAGGGTTCCTTTTCTCTCCTCTCAGTTGGTTTGTCTCCGGGGATAAGAGCTCTCGGATGGAGGGGACCCCTTCTTCAGGCTTCCAGAGCCACAGAGTTTGGAGCCAGGCACACTGACTCCACAGCTAGGAAGACCAGCCCTTGAGTCTCTGGACCCTAGAATGCAGGAGCCCCGGCAGGGGCTTCAGTGACCAGGCGTCTCCAGTGGGGAGGGGCTCTGTGATAGCTACAGCGCAGACCATTGAGAGACCCCCCCAAAAAGAGCCCCTCCCATCGGAACAGAGAACTCTGTGGTTAGTGTTCCTTTAAGAAACCCTCATGGTTTTGTTACTGTACCCCTTTTATCTGGGGTGTGAGGCCGAACTATGGTTTTGTCACCATAAGCTGTTGTCTTCCTGGCTGATGGTCAGCTCAGAGGAAGCCAGGAAAAATCACTCCTCTTTGCTGTGACTCCATCTCATGCCATCCCCAGGTCTTTGGCCTGATGCTCTCAGCACCGCTCGGCCTCCACGAAGCCCTCCTTCTCGTGGCCTGAGGGCTCCACCTCTGTGTAGGTGGAGTGGTTGGGGTGGTTTCGGAACTTCATGGCCGGCCAGTGGTGAGGTCTCCGCTGCAGGGACACAGAAGCAAAGTCAGCGAATCCCACCTCCTCATTGGACCCCATCCCTGAGGGCTGGTGCAAGACTTTCTCTTACAAGGGTTCTGAAGGAATGGGGACTCACTGTGGAGAGACGAGACAGCTGTGGCTGGGGCAGCTCTCTTCGCAAGATTCCTCAAATAAACCCTAAGCCGCTATGGACCCTATATAGTCCTGGCTGGCCTCGAACTTGCAGCAATCCTCCTGCCTCTGCCTCCCAAGTGTTGGGATTATGGGTGTGCACCACCTGCCTGGCATGTTTAGAAGCAGGTTTGGAAGGAACACATTTTATCCATCACTGTGTGGTCTGCGAGACTGTAGGAAGAGGTGAAGCAGGCCACAGATGCCTGAATGATCGAGGGGACTCTGGAAATGCAAGACAGCCCTCTAGATAGCACAGGTCCTGCATCAGAGTCGATGGGAAACTTACTGAACTGCATGCAGATTCCTTGCCCTACCCTGACCCCACCCATGGAAGTCCTTGTGGCCTGGGGACCAGTAGTCCTTGGTGATACCCAGGTAAGCTAAGAGTTCAGAACAACTAGAAAGACACTGTTTCATTTAAAAAAGCTGAGAGAACTACCCAGGCCTCTAGGGAATGAGGTCTGTGGGCTTGAGAGCCAGGTAGAGACTGAGGTATCAGATGTGCCCCTCTGGAACCTTCTCAAATGATCCTTCTTAATAAGGGTTCTAGGGAAGTTTACCTCAATGTGCTACAGAAGTGCTGGTGAGGAGTTCCCTGGGGGCACCATCTGCTTGTGACCTACTAGAGGGCAGGGTCAGTGCCTCAATCATCTTCACATCCTCAGAAATCATTGAGGGACAGTTTACCATGGGTCTCTGGAAATGTCTTTACCAGTGGGATAGGGGCCAGATGTCACTGAGCTCTGTGGCTTGCTAAGCCTTACTTCCCATGATATACTCCTGTTCCCTCTGAGCTTTGGAACATCAAAACTGCAACATTCCCAGCGAAAACTCCCTGAGAGCCCAGCCCTCATTAACATTTTGGCTTGTCAGCTGTCAGGTAAAAAGCCCACAGAAGCAGTGAAATACGTTGGCTCCATCATGACTCTGAATAAGTGCAAAATCTCAAATTTGGGTACAAGAAACAGCAAACCATTAGGGGACGGCCCCCTGCCACTATGAGGTACTCTATGGCATTTCTGATGACTTCCTCTGGGGGCTTTCCTAACCTCATAAGTGGGGAAATCAGCCGCATCCCAGGGAAGGAAACCTAGATGCTGGGTCCTAGGGATAGCAGATTTCCAGAGCACCAGCCACCGAAGATGTGATTGAGTGGAGGAAAGTTTCTCAGGGAGGTGAGGGATGGGATGGGATGGGTCGAGGCAGGTTCTGAATGGCGAGGGAAATACTGATGTGGAAACCGGCCTGAAGCAGATACAGGCAAATCCCACACTAACCTCTGTGGTGATATATTGTGTACCCTAATAAAATTGCCTGAAGATCAGAGAACAGAACAAACCACTAGATTAAACATAGAGGCCAGGCAGTGGTGGCACACATCCTTAATCCTAGCACTCGGGATGCAGAGATCTGTCTGGATCTCTGTGAGTTCAAAGCCACCCTGGATTACATGAGATTGACTCAGTCTAGGAGAGAAACAGAGCCAGGCAATAGTGGCACACACCTTTAATCCCAGTATTTGGGAGGCTCACACAACATTAATCCCAGCACTAGGAAGGAAGTGATGCCTGGGCGGAGAAAGGTATATAAGGCATGAGGAGACAGGAACTAAAAGTCTTTTCAGGCTGAGGAGTTGGTGAGGTAAGAGGTGGTGGCTGTGGCTTGTTCCTTCGTCTCTCTGATCTGTCAGCATTTACCCCAATATCTGGCCCCAGATTTTTTATTAAAAGACCTACTAGATTTTTTGTGTTACAGACCTCGATGAAGAAGAGCGCAGCATTGGAGTTGGGGTGGCCGCTGATGTAAATCCCAGCCAGGATGATGGCCGCTACCAGGAGCACAGCCAGCACGATGCCCACGATGGTGCCCAGGTGCACAGGAGGACCCTTGGTCTTTGGGGACAAGTTGTCCTGAAGTCCTGTAGAGATACGGGTAGAACAGAGAAAGATTTCAGGGAGCAAAAAAAAGCCGGGCCTCAGAGCCTTAGGTTCTGACAAGGTCCCAGAGACAAACACCCACATTTTCAAATCCACAGAGAGGTGTGGTGGTGGGAGTTGGTGGAATGATTCAAACTACATGAATGTTCCGGCACCTTTAAGGTGGTTTGTTTTTTCTTCCAGAGCTGAGGACCAAACCCAGGGCCTTGCGCTTGCTAGGCAAGTGCTCTACCACTGAGCTAAATCCCCAGCCCTAAGGTGTTTTCTAGAATCTTTTAGAAGTTGCTCTTAAGAAGTTATAAGGAGGGCTGGAGAGATGGCTCAGCGGTTAAGAGCACTGGCTGTTCTTCCAGAGGTCCTGAGTTCAATTCCCAGCAACCACATGGTGGCTCACAAACATCTGTAATGAGATCTGGCACCCTCTTCTGGCCTGCAGGCATACATGCAGGCAGGACACTGTATACATAATAAATAAAAAAAAAAAAAAAAAAAAAAAAAAAAAAAAAAAAGAAGTTATAAGGAAGCCGGGCGGTGGTGGCGCACGCCTTTAATCCCAGCACTCGGGAGGCAGAGGCAGGCGGATCTCTGTGAGTTGGAGGCCAGCCTGGTCTACCAAGTGAGTCCCAGGAAAGGCGCAAAGCTACACAGAGAAACCCTGTCTCGAAAAACCAAAAAAAAAAAAAAAAAAGTTATAAGGGCCAGGTGGAGGTAGTGCATGACTTTAATCCCAGCACTCAGGAGGTAGAGCCAGGTGGGTCTCTGTGAGTTCAAGAACAGCCTGGTCTACAGAGTGAGATCCAGGACAGGCTCCAAAGCTACACAGAGAAATCCTATCTCGAAAAAAAACAAAAACAAAAACAAAAACAAAAAAAAAAGAAGTTATAAGGAAGCTTTCGAAAATCAAATACCTGGCCACATCAGCACTTCTAAGGAATTCACAAAAGGCACGTGATAGTTAAGAGTTTGGGCTCTTGGTGATAACGAGATGGCTCAATGGGTAAAGGCGTTTGCCGCCAAGCCTTATAACTTGAGTTCCATCCCTGGGAACCACATGGTGGAAAGGAGGGAGCTGACTCCTGCAAACCGTCCCCTGACCTCCACAGGGAGGGTAGCAGGTGTTCACAGACTCTACACACAAAATAAATGTAATTTAAAAAAAATTGGGATCTTAGCTCTGAGTGTGATCTCAAAGGCCTGTAACTCTGCACTTGGGAGAAGACAGGAAGATCGAGAGTTCAAGGTCACATCCTCACCTACATAGCCCGTTTGAACTTAGCCTGGGTGAGGTGGTGCATGCCTTTGATCTCGGCACTCAGGAGGCAGAGGCTGGTATATCTCAAGGCCAGCCTGGTCTACAGAGTGGTTTCCAGGACAGCCAGTACTATACAGTAAGGATACCTATCTAAATAATAATAATAATAACAATAATAATAAATGCCACTTATTAGCCTCTGTTATCACCTTTGTAGGACAAGGACTAGCTGGGGTCACTGTGCCATGGAGAGCTCATGCCAAGTCCTGAGAACCTCACCCAGCATCTTGGAAGTCCTGAACTATTATTAATTGCTTTGATAGCAAATATTCATAGTTATCCTTGCTTCTGTCTGTTGCCAGATTGAGACCTGCTGGATGGTAGGATTGCTGTCCAGCTCTTTTTTTTTTTTTTTTTTTTTTTTTGGTTTTTCAAGACAGGGTTTCTCTGTGTAGCTTTGCGCCTTTCCTGGAACTCACTTGGTAGCCCAGGCTGGCCTCCAACTCACAGAGATCCGCCTGCCTTTGCCTCCCGAGTGCTGGGATTAAAGGCGTGCGCCACCACCACCCGGCCGCTATCCAGCTCTTAAGAACAAAGGGGTCCACTGTGAAGTGGGGGTCTCATTTCGCCTGAATTCAGTGGGATGAACTAGAGCCTCTGGAGGCACCTACAAACCACTGTCAGAGAACATCCCAGGCGTTTGAAATACATCCCAAGGATAAGAGGGCTCATCCAAGCTCACCTTTTCTTTTATGGCTAAGGTAATGGAAACAGAGAAGTTACGCCATTTGCCTAAGGACACACAGACAGTATCAGCTGGCAAGAAGCTGGGTTCCCTAACATTACCTGTAGTGGGTACTTGCTGCCTCCTTTACCTAATGTGGAGTTATGAGCTAAAAAGACAGATGTGAATGTCAGCAACAGAAACCTCCTTCTCACATGGCTCTTGGGTAGGAAGGGAGGCAGTGGAGTGTGAGGACTCGGATAGGATGTTGACTGCATCAGGATTCCTGCTCTCCCCATTTGCCTCTGCGGGCACCGTGTACACAGAAGAAACCCAGGATAGAAACTATCCAGGCCACTCTAGTGCGCGATAGGGCCTCAACCTTCCGTGAAGTGGGAACATTGAAAGGGCACACTCAGGCTAGGCTCTGCTGACTTGGTGGTTGGCCATCAGCCCTTAGCTTGCTGTGACACTGTGATCTGACCTTCAGGGTTGTGGTGGATGAGCACGTAGCATGAGCTGGAAGAGCCTGGCCTGGCTCCTCCCCCACCACACACCCAGTCTTTCAAACTCATGGAGGGGAACAATGGTGTCATCTCTACTGGGAGGTATGCCAGGATGCCTCTCTGCTCGACTCCCTCCAGCCGGGAGGAGGACTGGAAAGGCATTCCCACATGCATCCTTGTAGTGGGTACAGCAAGTAGGTACCCTTCTCCCTGAGGCTGGCAGTAGCCCACCTTCTGGTACCCCTGCAGGCCTGCAGTGGACAACATCTGCATACTCTGCCTGGGAGGGAAACTGACTCCCAGGGAAACTGCTTTCCCCATACAGCTGAGGCTCACAGGGAAGCAGGACCCCCTGTCACAAGTCCCCCTGACAAGTGGCACTGGTTCGTCCACTTCCTCAAATTCTTTTCAGGACAGTAGACCCTGGAGGCTCCTGACTGAGACAAGGGGTGTTGAGAGTAGACATGCTTCATCGACCTGGGGTCTGTGACCTCAGACTCCAGCCCTCCCGTCCAGCCAGAGGCCTGGGACCCTGGTTGCTTTGTTTTTCTCCCTCCCTCTCTGCTGGGACTCCTCAAGGTGGGCCCACAGCCGTCCATCTGGTGAAGGGGGACAGACAATTCTGCACTCACCATCGCCTCCTGCGTAGGGATTCAGTTTGGTGTCATCTTCAAAGAGGACAGAAAGAACAAAATTAGTGCAATCATTCAGACATCTGTCACCCTGGGTCTGGATGGAACTTCCAGGAGGCGTCCTTTCCAAACTTTCCACTTAGACAGGGGAGGTGTCCTGCTCAGAACTGTATGGCCGTGCAATGGGGGGGATTGGGACAAACCAGCTTTTCCTGCCTTGTGTCGTTCATTCAACAGACATTATATGAGTGTTTACTGTGGGCTGGGCACGGGGGAGGGGGCAGGGCGAGGGAGACCACAGATAAAGGATGGACATGGTCCCCACCCACATCGGGAAGGGAATAGATGGGTAATTGAACACACACAATGCCAGGCTGTAGCTCAGTCACTGAGCACATGCCAAGCGTGGGACACGTGAGAAGCTCTGGATTTAGCCTCTAACACACCACACACACACACACACACACACACACACACACAGGAAAAACAAACAAAAAAACCCCAAACTATAAACAAATAAACTTCAGATGATAAAGTCTCTGCAGGCCTCACCCAGATCATGGGAATCAACAAGTTTCCCAGAGGGAGGAAGTGAATCCTAAGCTGGGAAGTGGGAAAGTCTGTGAGAGCCAGAGTCAAAGAATCTGCCAGCTGTGCGTACTTCTGGGCGGGGGAGATGAAAGGGGCCAGGCCGCTGGTTGGAACGCTGGACAGAAATCTTGCCTGGCCTTCTAAGGGGCGGCCGGATGCTGTGGAAGGCTTACAGAGGTCCCCTGGTTTGTTTGCGGACCCCAGGGCCTGCAGCAATTTCCACGTTCTCTCTATACCTCAAGGTGTACACCGCCGCTTTCTCGGTTAATCACTCAACTGGACAGTCTCAACTGCACCACAATTTACAGGAGTTCGTTCCTCTCCCTGCCCTACCTCCAATATCCAGGCTGCTTGAGACTCCTAGTGGGTCCCATGTTTGTTCACGGGGGTTGAGGCCCGAGTAGTCTTTTAAGTGTCATAGCTCCACACTGTGGTGGAAGCTGCTGGAAAGAGTAGCTGGAGGGGCTGGAGAGATGGCTCAGAGATTAAGAGCACCAACTGTTCTTCCAGAGGTCCTGAGTTTAATTCCCAGCAACCACATGGTGGCTCACAACCATCTGTAATGAGATCTGGCGCCCTCTTCTGTATACATAATAAATAAAAATACACTCTATAAAAAAAAAAAAAAAAGGAGTAGCTGGAGAAGCTGCTTCAGACCCCCTGGCCTTCCACACGTCTGCTCAGCTGTGCATACTGTCACTTCCTCCGTGCCCTCTCTCCCCAAACCTCCCCTCTGACTTCCTCCACCACGGAAAACTAAAGAGCTGACCTGGGAGTGCCATCCTTTGCTCAAAACTTTGGTATTTGGTACATTGTAGAATCTTTAGATTTACTTTTGATCTTTATCAACACTACATTGAACTATTTATCTCAAATAATTATTTTTGCGTTCTTTAGAGCCGCCTTTAAGTTCTCACCCAGCTGACTGCCCTGCTTGCCTCTCACTGGTCCTGGTAATGCCCCTTCTCAGGGGACAGTTGGTTGTGTTTTCTGGACCTCACTGGCCTTGGCACCTGCTTGTCTGCAGCACTGGGGTCCCCAAGGCTTCCACATCTACTGCCTGTGCTCTCAGGGTCTTCAAGTGTTAAAATGGAGATAATGGAAGAAAACTATACTAAAAGAATTTAAGTTGGGGGCTGGAGAGATGGTGCTTGCTGGTCCTCCAGAGGACCCGAGTTCGGCTCCCAGCACCCACATGGCAGCTCACAGTTCCAGAGGATCTGACACCCTTTTTTGGCCTCTGTGGGCACTGCATGCATGTGGTACGCAGCTGTACATGCTGGGAAAACACATACCTAAAAAAAAAAAAATCTTTTAAAAAATTTTAAAAACTTGTTCTTTATGGGGGGAAGAGGAAATAAACTGGAGGAGCAGAACAAGAAACAAGACTTTGTTGACTATTCCTGCTTCTGCAGATTTTACTTTGAAACCCCAACAATTATCCTTCAATTACTAAATGATTTTAAAATGTAAATATAAAAAGCCAATCCCAGCTGGGCAGTGGTGGCGCACGCCTTTAATCCCAGCACTTGGGAGGCAGAGCCAGGCGGATCTCTGTGAGTTCGAGGCCAGCCTGGGCTACCAAGTGAGTTCCAGGAAAGGCACAAAGCTACACAGAGAAACCCTGTCTCGAAAAACCAAAAAAAAAAAAAAAAAAAAAAAAAAAAAGCCAATCCCTTGGGTCAGTGAGATGGCTCAGAGGCAGGGGTGCTTGCCGCACAAGCCCAGTGACCTGAGTTTGATTCCTCTGACCTCCACATATGTGCTGTGACGTGTGCTCCTGCACACATCATGCACACACACTAATTATAATTTTTAGATGTTTATAGGGGTAGCTGAAGAGATGGCTCAGAGGTTAAGAGCGCTGACTGTTCTTCTAGAGGTCCTGAGTTCAATTCCCAGCAACCACATGGTGGCTCACAACCATCTATAATGAGATCCTATGACCTCTTCTAGAGCACTGTATACATAATAAATAAACAAATCTTAAAAAAAAAAGATGTTTATAGGGCTGGAGAGACGGCTCAGTAATTAAGAGAACAGACTATTCTAGCAGAGGACCTGAGTTTGATTCCTAGCACCCATGTTGGACAGCTCACAACTTCCTGGAACTCTATCCCAGGAGGATCTGATACCTCTGGCCTCCTAGGGCGCTCCTGAACATATGCACACACACATAATTAAAAATAATAATTTTTAAATAAAAAATTAAAAAGCTAATTCCTACAAATTGAAAAGAGTCACAGATTCATAAATATACTTCCAGGACTTCAATAAAGAGAGACAGGGTTTCTCTGTGTAGCTTTGCACCTTTCCTGGAACTCACTTGGTAGCCCAGGCTGGCCTCCAACTCACAGATATCCACCTGGCTCTGCCTCCCAAGTGCTGGCATTAAAGGCGTGCGCCACCACCGCCCGGCAAAAAGTTACCACACTAGGTGATTTGTTTGTTTGTTTGGTTTTTTTTTTTTTTTTTTTTTTTTTTTTTTTTCTCGAGACAGGGTTTCTCTGTGTAGCTTTGCGCCTTTCCTGGAACTCACTTGGTAGCCCAGGCTGGCCTCGAACTCACAGAGATCCGCCTGGCTCTGCCTCCCAAGTGCTGGGATTAAAGGCGTGCGCCACCACCGCCCGGCTCAATAAAGATACTTAAATGCAACTTTGAACCTAATTTTTAATTGCAAGTTGAATATAATTGGTTAACAAAAACTGACCGAAGACTTGTGCGTGGCTTGAGGCTGAGGCTGGATCATCCCCAATTCAAGACCAGCCTGGGCTACATAGTATAGCAAGACCTTATCTCAAGAAACAAAACACAGGAAAAAATTAAAACAAACAAAAAAAAACCTGATCAAAGTAGCTTTAACTATCATTGACAAATTAGCTTGACTGGGAATATAGACCATCCAATTACTTGAAGAATGTAATGTTAAACTTTTTTTAAATGCGTATGGGTGTTTTGCCTGCATGTGTCTGTGCACCATGTGCATTCCTGGTTACCAAGGAGATCAGAAGAGGACACTGGATCCCTTGGAAAACTCGAGTTGCAGATGGTTGTGAGCCACCGTGTGTGGGTTCTGGAAATCAAATGCAGGTCCTCTGGAGGAGCAGCTAATGCTCTTCCCCACTGAGACATCTCTCCAGCCCCAAGAATGTATGTTAGAAGAATCCAGTGCTGCTCAGCCCCCAATGCCTGCAGTAGCCCTTCCTCTCTCTGTCTGGGAGCCCCTGGCTAACAGCCTTTGGGTGCAGGGTTTCTCACCTGGGGAAGCGAGTTTACATCAAAGGGAGTATTGGTGACCCCACACCCGCTCTCCGCCCTTTCCCTGGCTCCTTCCTGAGAGCCTGGCTGCAGTCTTGTGCAGTGAAACCACTCCCATCCTCAAGGAAGGTGTAAGGAGAGACTTCAACTTCAGTCATGTGGGCCCCGATTCCTCTCTTCAGAGCTCCCATCATGCTGTTGTCTGTCTGTCCACAGCATTAATAGCTCTTCTAATAAACTCCACCCCATCCCCCCCCCCCCCCCCCCCCCCGACTTCATCTCAGCATCCCTTCGAGTCCTTTCAACTACAGTCCAGTCCACACCTATCCTGGCAGACCAATGGACACCAGTGACTGTTCCAATCTGTCCTACAGAGCTACCAAAAGTGGCCACACTGCCCAAGGCAGCCTCTCCTGCTCACCGGGACTGGGTCCCAGAGGCCATCTTGCCAGGGCTCTGTGAAGTATGAGGTGGCTCTCTACTCAAAGGAAAGAGGATGCATCAGCTATTAAACTGATAAGCGCAGACACTACAGTTCTTAGGCACGAGGCCAAGATGCAATTAGCCGACTAATGAATGGGCTGGATTGTCTGGCAAACACACTCAGAGGCAGCTAGGCAGGTGATGCTTCTGGAATAACCACTTATCTAGCCGATCGTTAGTTCTAGCTGCTAAGCTGAGCCCTCAGATGCCACAGTGATGCCTGGTGTGAGTCTTCCTCCCTCAGTAAACTCACAGGCTTTCTCACAGTTACTCACTATTCAGAGGTGATCTGTCCACTGGAGGAGGGGCTTTTGACTGTATGTGAACACTTAAATCCAGTCCCCAGGCCTCCAAATCCCTGTGTTCTGTCTCTGTCCTGTCCAGGCAGGCTCTCTTCTGTAGTCCCACATCTGTCACTTTACAACATCTCCTAGGATTAGACTGTACTCCAAGAAAGACAGCATCAGGTCAACTATCCCATGCATGCCTCTACTAGTGACAAAGGTGGCATGTCACTGCACAGGTAGGAGAGTGACCAACCCCTGTCACTCATACCTTGAAAGGCTGGGATCACTGAGGGGAATGTTCATGAAGTTTCTTTTGTCTTTTGGCAGTGCTTGGAGTTAAATTCAGGACCTCGTGCCTGGTAGGCAAGTGCTCTACCACTGAGCCACATCCCCAACCCCAAAGTTCATTTCTTTTTGTTTGTTTGTTTTATTTTGTTTTTCAAGATAGAGTTTCTCTGTATTACAGCTCTGACTGTGCTGGAACTCACTGTGTGGACCAGGCTGGCCTCGAACTCACAAACATCCATCTGCCTTTGCCTCCCAAGTGCTGGAATTAAAGGCATGTGCCACCACGGTCTGGCCCCAAAGTTCATTTCTTATGGATGTAACTTGACAATGTTTGCCATGTCCTCTGGCACAGAAAGGACCCAGAGCCATAAACATCCTCATTTTATTGAATGTTTCTGTGAGGAACTATTACACAGCATACAGGCAGGCAGGAGATGCGTGCAGGTGATGCTCACTGGCATACCTCACTCAGGTGATGCCACTGGCATACCTCACTCATTGTCTCTGTACTGAGAGAACCCATGAGAGAATCAGCCCTGAGTGGGGCTGTGAGTACAAGCAGGATTTGCACTCAGCCCCTAGATCTTGTGTCTTGGGGTCCATGCAGCTGAACTTGCACTTCCTGGTGCTGCTGCTTTACCACACAGCTGCTCTCTGAGTGGGTGGGTTTGCTCTGAGCCCAGTGCTGGAGCAGACAGGACCCCTACACGTAGGTTAAGCTGAGTGTTGCTCATTAGCTTATTAGGCTTGTTCTGAACATCACCTAGAGGACTAGAGAGCACCAGCAGACCTCAGACTTGACTGGAGGAGAATGAGCCTTTGATAAAGAGACCTGACAGCTTTGGGGGGATTGACTATGGGAGGAGGGCTGAGAGCCATGCATTAATGACACCCCATTCCTATGATCCTGGAGGTTAACACTGGAAGGTAAATGGAGGTCACTCCTGCCCTGGGATAGTATCTCAGAGCATACTGCCCTGGGATACTAATGCTCTGAGAACAAGTTTCCTGTGTGCTCCATCCTTACTGAGTCCCATCGAATTCTGAGGGAGCAATGTGTGCTCTGCTCCTATGTCACAGTCTGGACAGCTTGTCATTCCTGGCTGCACAAGTAAGGCCAGCTTTCAGAATTATGTTTACCCTTTGCTATTTTCCTGTGTCCTGGATTCATACAGACCTGCTTTTGCCTCTCATAGCACAGAGGAAGGCAGGGCAAGTCTAGAATTCTTGGAGTCCAGTGAGACCATGTCTCCATGTCTTCCTGTCTGTGTGACTCTAGGCAAGACATTCACCTCTCTGAGTCGTAGTGTCTCCTCTACAAAATGGGGGTGCAATAATATCACTACCCAGGACTGTGGGGATAGGGTGCTAATGTATGACTGTGCATCCTCCTGGCACATGGCTAGTGCCCCATGATGTCTTTCCATTGGTGGCTCATTTTCTTCCTGTCAGGTCTGAGGTAGCTGTCTCTCTAGTCTAGGTGTTTAGAAGGTCAGGGGATCTCATGTAGCCCTGAGTAGCCAATTTGGCCTCTTACAAGCCACTTACTATCATGTAAAACTGCATTGTATTTTCGGATGCTAGCCTTTTCTTCTCCCCTTCCCTCCTCTCCAGGGACGCTATAAATATCTCACAAACCTTTCAGCCCTCCTAAGGGAAAAGGATCAGGTCGAGGACTAAATCCTAAAAGGGTCTGAGGAAAAGAAAAGGCTCAAAGCCCTTAGGACTGGAGGCCGCAGGGACTGTCAGAGACACTCACACGATGTTCCAGGTATCCTGATCTCTGGCAACTTCAATCAAGATCCCCAGGCTTCGAGGCAGCAAAGGAACCCTGCGGACAGTCGGGCCTTAGTAGGCAGTAGATGGGCACCAACCCAAGAAGGAAGACTGAGTCAGAAGTAAAAGTAAGAGAGGCATTGTAGCAAATGCCTTTAATCCCAGCATGAGGGAGGCAGAGGCAGGAGGATCTCTGTGAGTTTGAGGCCAGCCTGGTCTACATAGTGAGTTCCAGGACAGCCGTGGGTATGTAGAAAGAGACTCTGTCTCACCCTTTCTCCTGCCCCCCCAAAAAAATTCCCAGCACTTGAGAGGTTGAGGCAGGAGGATCAGGAGTTCAAGGTCATCCTTGACTATACAGTGAGTTCCAGCCAGCCTGAACTACATGAGACCTTGACTCAAAAAAGCTTAAACATAGTGGCTCACATCTGTGATTCCAGAACTTGGAAGGTTGAGACAGGAGGATTGCTCCTAAGTTCAAGATCAGGTTGGGGGAGTGAGACCCTGTGTGGTGATTTGAATGAGAATGCCCCCCACCCCATAGACTCACATGTTTGAATACTTGTCCCTAGTTGGTGGAACTGTTTGGGAAGAATTAGGAGGTGTGGCCTTGCTGGAGGAGGTGTGGCCCTGGCGGCAGCCTCTGAGGTTTCAAAAGACTCATGCCATTCCCAGTGTGTTCTCTCTGCCTCCTGTTTGTGGTTTGAGATGTGAGCTCTCAGCTGTTCCTGTCTCCATGCCTTTGCTCCACCATCGTGGACTCTAACCCTCTGGAACCATAAGCCCAATTAAACTCTTTCTTTTATAAATTGCCTTGGTCACACTGTTTGATCACAGCAATAGCAAAGTAACTAATATACCTTGTCTCAGTAAAATAAGTAAAACAAGAGGGCTGGGCATGTAGTGTAATAGTAAAGTGTTTGCTTAGCATGGTGCAAGGCCCTGGGCTCAATAGTACCAGAAGAAGGAAAAAAAAATAAAGGTAGGTTATGGAAAAAAAAATCAATCATCTCTCACCACTGACTCCTAGGCAGAGTTATTGTTCTACAGTATAGACTCATGGGCTCTGCAAGATTAATATTAAGATAGGGTGCTCTAACATCCATTTCCCCCTCTCTGAGGAGACCTCCATCTCATGGTCCCACAGTCAGTCTTCCCAGTAGTCAGAGCTTCTCCTTCTGTATCGGCTTCTGCACCTCACCACCAAGACAGCTAAGCTGTCTGAATCTCAGTGCATGGTCAGTGAAAGACCAGGGCAATCCCTGTCCTGTGAGATGGTCCCGGTCAGGGATGGGCAGGCTCTTCCTGGGATCCTCTCTGCCCCAGGACTCATGTCTTACCTTCTGTGGTGAGACCGTCGATGAAGAGGGAGGAAGAGGTGGTGCGGTCACCATCAAAGGGGCCGAAGGAGCTGTCGGGGGAGGCTGAGTAGTGGCCCTCATCCTGGAAGTCCTCACATGTCCTGCCCTCTGCCTGCAAGAGACCCCAGTGCTGCTTCCGGACACGGCCAGCCCTGAATGCACTCAAACCTTACACCTGCCCTCAACTACTTAGGAGGTGGAGCAGGGGGGATGGGGAGGATTGATTGAGTCCAGGAGTTCAAAACCAGCCTGGTCATCAGAGTGAGACCCTGTCTCAGAAAATAATGAAGATGGAATCTTCTACTTTATCTTGAAAGTGTCCTATCTTACAGGATAATTTATCTGTCAGCAACTTCAAATCATTCCCTAAGGAGGGAGCTGAGATGTCAATCTTAAATAAAATACACAGATAAAATCTTTACAGTCACTGGCTGGGTGCTCTCCTTTAATGCCAACACTTGGAAGCAGAGGCAAAGGGATCTCTGTGAGTCTGGTGATATCCTGGTCTAAATGGTGAATTCCAGGACAGCCAGGACTACATAGACCTTGTCTTAAGAAAAAAAAAATCAAAACAAAACAAACAAATAAATAAATAATATCTTATCAGTCACTAACAGCCAATGTCAGATGTGGCTGGCTCCCCCCCCCTCCCCCCCGCCATTTATCTCTTTAGTGTGTGTGTGTTATCTATTTAAAGTGTGTGATTGCCACAGCAAGCACACGGAAGTCAGAGAACAAACTGCAGGAGTCTGTTCTTGCCTTCTATCATGTGGGGTCCAGGAACTGAACTCAGGTCTGAGGCTTAGCAGCAGGTCCCTCGACTCTCTGAGCCATTTTGCTGCCCCAATTATTTTTTTCCTAAGAACAGAGAAAGATGAGAACATGGCCGGGAAGCCTGAAGGGCTCACGTTTAAACACTGGGCCTGGCTCCTTGTGGTGGTGAATGTCAGGCCAAGTCTTTAAACGTATCTGTACCTCAGTTTCCCCTCTGGCCGGCGAGGGCCCTGGTCCCCAGCTTTTTGGGTCATGTTAAATAAATGCAAGTATGGAGCAGTACACAGTGAAGTGAGACCAGGAAGCTGCGTGAGTTCGAGGTTAGCCTAGATTACAAAGGGAGACCCTATCTGAGAGGAGGTGGGAAAGGATTGGAGCCTGGGTGAGATCGCCCATGTGAGAAGATGTAATACAGACTAAAGCAGTGGTTCTCAACCTGTGGATCGCGACCCCTCATTTTTTATTTTATTTTATTTTAATTTTTATTCCCCCTTTTTAAACCTCTATCTCCAAAAATATTCACATGACAATTCATAACAGTAGTAAAATTACAGTTATGAAATAGCAACGAAATCATTTTATGGTTGGGGGTTGCCACAACACAAGGAACTGTATTAAAGGGTCACAGCACTAGGAAGGTTGAGAATCACTGGTCTAGAGTGTTCTGGAGAAAGGACCTGGATGGGATTCTAAGTAGGAGGTGCCTGGAACAACCCCCCTCACTCTCAGAATGACCACCTCCCTCAAAATCAGAAGGGATAGAGCTTCATTAACATTTCAAGGAGTACAGTGGCCCAGAGGAGTCAGCTGTGGCTAAGGCTGGACCTAACACCCCCTTTCTTGACATAACAGAGTTCCCAAGGGCTGCCTGCTCAAGGCCACATCACCAGCAGAACTAGACACAAGGATTCAATGAGCCCTGGAAAATCCTCCACAGTGGCTCAGAGCAGAACAGAAAAACCTATCTGGGATGAAGGCGAGGATGAGGCCATCACAAGCCAAAGCCACCTTGAGAAGCGTTATCAAGGGCAGTCCTCTGGCAGCATCCCTTCTTCAACCAGGGACTATAGCAGATCACTCACACTTCTCACCTCCTGGGCACAGCCGTAGGCCAACCACTCCTGGCGGTAGCGGTCAAAACCACTGGAGCATCTGTAGGGAAACCAAATACGGGACATGAGGAGTTCAGCAGAGAACCCCCCCTCTCACAAACCCTCTACTCACTAACAGCTCTGTGAGCGTGGTGAGGGGTGGTGCTCAGCTCTAGGCTGGCTGGTTAGGCTCCAGAAAGGCCACTGCACAGGTGCCCTGGGCAGGAGGGGATTATGGGACTTGCAGTCAGATCCTCATGTCCTCTACTTCTTCCTTCTGACCCAGCTCCCCAGATCAAGGCTTTCTCTGCCTAGCAGTGTCTGTGCGTATGCAGGACTCTGAAAACCCAGGATCCCTTCGACTCTATACTAAGGCGTTGCTGGGAATCTGGCATATCCAGGCCTGTGTTTTCCTTTGGAGAAAGCCTTGCTCATTCAGGGCTCTTCATCACCATTAAGAGGTCTCCCTTTGGCAGCAGAGGCTGGGTGGAGGGTGGCATCAGATCACGTAACGTGGCCAACTCCCTCTGTGTAATCACAAGGGGACAAGAATAAGAATGGTATCAGAGCCGGGCGGTGGTGGCGCACACCTTTAATCCCAGCACTCGGGAGGAAGAGCCAGACAGATCTCTGTGAGTTCAAGGCCAGCCTGGTCTACAGAGCGAGATCCAGGACAGGCACCAAAACTACACAGAGAAACCCTGTCTCAAAAAAAAAAAACCAAACCAAAACAACAACAACAAAAAAGAATGACGTCAGAGACTGGCACAGGTCTCTGCAGAGGAAGAAGACACTAAGGGCTTTCCTAGGGGGAGGGTGGGGCACAAGCATGAACTGGAGAATGTTCTTTGCCAGCATCCTGCTTAAATTTCCGTTCTTCCTTCTTGGTGCCAGAGGAAGCTACTAAGCCAGATGCGACCCAAGCATATCGCAATGGAAGAATAACATCCCAAGCTACTAGCTCAGAGAAAGAATTCTCGGCAAGTTAACTCAGCTCCAGCAGCTGCCGTGTGCCCACCCAGTGAGATCAAAGCCAAGTTCCCTGAGGGCTATCTCACTGGGCCTCCAGAGGCTGAGCTGGGCCAACCACTGTTCTTCTCTCACTTCTTAGGGGCTGGACGACAAAGCGACAAAGCGCAGTTTGGAGGTTGGAACTCAGGCTTCTTTGATGATGTTGGTAGAGCCTTTTAAGACTAAGTTGAGCCCGGTTGTTGTTGTTGTTGTTGTTGTTGTTGTTGGTGGTGGTGGTGGTGGTGGCACACATCTTTAATCCCAGCTCTCTGGAGGCAGAGGTAGGCGGATCTCTGAGTTCGAGGCCAGCCTGGTCTACAGAGTAAGTTCCAGGACAACTAGGACTACACAGAGAAACCCTGTCTCAGAAAACAAGAAAAACACAACACAACACAAAAGACTGAATCTTCACATTGGTTGCAGTGGTGTATGCCAAAGAAGCAGTTCAAGGCCAGCCTGGTCTACAGGGCAAGTTCCAGACAAGAAGGGCCCAGGTTCCATCCTCAGTAACCACAGGGAGGCCCACAACTGTCTGTGACTCTAATTCCAAGGGATCCAATGCCCTCTTCTGGCCTCCAAAGGCTCCAGGCATGAACATGGTGCACAGACATACATTCAGGAAAAACATCCATATACACAAATAAAACAAAACAAAACAATATACCATAATCCGGAGTCTTCAGTTTGGGTTTAACAGCACATGTGAAGTCTCAAGCTAGCCAACACTGACTCAGAGAAGAGTGTGGGAACAGGCCATTTACTGAGTATCTCTGGAATATCTGGTGGTCTGCCACTGCACCAGACCCATCTCAAGGGACCCTCACAATGACATGGTAAGGTGAGAATTATGACCATCATTTCCAGGGCTAAGGCCACCCACAGACTCCACTATGAGTCAAGGGGACAAGTGGTGGGGATCAGTGTAGAATAAAATGAAAGTACCTGCCGTGGTCGGTGAAACTTCTTTTACAGAGCAGGGAAGGGGGACCCTGAGTGACTAAAGAGGGCAGGGTGAGTGGGAGAGAGGGGAGAAGACACCCACTGGCCCACTGGTGTCCCCAGTGTCCCGGCCCTACCCTCTGGCTTTCAGAGAACTGGGATCAACTCTCACTTGGAGCTGAGGCTCCAGAGAGCTGGCTGGGGGAAGCATGGGCTGGAGTGAGCCCAGTGCTGTGGGTGTCTGGCTGGGATGGGTGGTTTCAGCTCCCTTGTGCCCTCTGATGGGGCATCCCTGTTTTGTCGAAGAGATAGAGCTCACCAGCAGAGCCCCTACACTTCCCCACCTGGCCAGCATCTTCACATTCAGGGACTCCAGCTCTTATTCCACTAAGTTTGTCTTGTCTCTAAGTTTGGGTGTGGTCCCTAACTGGGGGCGGTGGTGAAGGAAGGGTTTGCTATGTTTGACCCATTTTCCTATGGCTCAGCACGGGTCGGATACTGAGTCATGCCTGGCAGCAGCCCCCAGATCCCAGGGATCATGTGAGGTCATCTGAAGTATCACCCCAAGGCTCAGAAAATGCTGCTCGGCTCTGAAAATGCATGAGAAGAAGCACTCCAAAAATCAGGCTCCTGGGATCTTGGTCCCTGGGGAATCACATTTTGTGCGGGTCTCACACTCACTACACAACTGAAGATGACCTTGAACTCCTGGTGTTCCTGCCTCATCCTCTCAAGTGCCACCATGCCCAGATGGATTTCTTTTTTTTTGGTTTTTCAAGACAGGGTTTCTCTGTGTAGCTTTGCGCCTTTCCTGGAACTCGCTTTGGAGACCAGACTGGCCTTGAACTCAAAGAGATCCACCTGGCTCTGCCTCCCGAGTGCTGGGAAGCGTGCGCCGCCGCCGCCGCCGCCGCCGCCGCCACCACCGCCGCCACCACCGCCCGGCCCAGATGGATTTTTTAAAGGTATATTTTATTTTTACTTTATGTATATGGGTGTTTGGCCTGCGTGTATGTCTGTGTAGCACATGTGTGTAGTACCTGCAGCGGTCAGAAGAGGGCCTCAGATTTCTGGAATTGGAATTGCAGACAGTTTTAAACTCCTGACTGCTGAGATTTGAATGCTGGATCCCTCTGGAAGAGCAGCCAGTGATCTTAACAGCTGAGTCATCTCTCTAGCCTTGGGCTGGCTTTTTTTTTTTTTTTTTTTAGTTTGGTTTTTGAGACAGGGTCTTAATATGTAGCCTTGCCTGTCCTAGAACTCACTAAGTAGATCAGGATGACTTTAAATATCATAGATATCTGCCTGCCTCTGCCTTCTAAATGCTGAGATTAAAAGCCTACATCACGGCTGGGCGGTGGTGGTGCACGCCTTTAATCCCAGCACTTGGGAGGCAGAGCCAGGCGGATCTCTGTGAGTTCGAGGCCAGCCTGGGCTACCAAGTGAGTTCCAGGAAAGGCGCAAAGCTACACAGAGAAACCCTGTCTCAAAAAACCGGAAAAAAAAAAAAAAAAGCCTACATCACCACATCCAGCCCAGCTGCCCTTTTTACCAAGCCTTCCAGGTGGTCCTCACCACAGAGAGTAAAGCCTCCCTCTCGGAAGATAGTTAGGGGGTCTATGCCACCCACTTCCCCTGGGGCTCTGTGCCTCTCCTGCTAAGGGCCTTGGATGCATTTGGTAAAATGCTATCTGGGGTTGCAGGAGCTGCGGTAACAGTGTGCGCCCCACTCATGCCTCCCAGAGTCATGTACTCTACGCCATTTCATAGGGTAAAGGAATTGAGGTCCCCAAAGAGGGAAGGAGGACACACCCGGAGGGAAGAACATCTTGGAGGGATGGATGGCACCCCGTCCCTGCCGCTCTCTGGTGGGTGGCTTGGCATCCTGTGTGCCAGGCTGGCAGTCTGTAGGATGAAGAGCTTCTGTCTCTGCTCTGGGATGTTGGAGGGGAGTAAAGGAAATGCTGACCGCTGCAGCAGCTGCATGGAGACTTAGAGACTGTAATTTTGCAATTTTCAAGATGGCTTTAAAGGCTCTTGGAATTTGTAGAGCTTCCCGCTCTCAGGAGAGTCAGCGCCCCAAAGGAATTCCCTTCTCCTGACATTTATTTATCTTGGCTAGAAGAACTAAGGTTGAATTACAAGTCTAATCTGCGAGGAGATGATTCCAGAACTAGGACTGGAAGATGCATTGGGTTTAAGAACTTTATCCCCAAAACTGAATCTCATCCAGAATGTCCTGAACTTCCAATACCTGCAGCATCCATACTCCTGGTTTTCATGAAACCTGTTGCACCCCCAAGACATTGGGGCAGTTTTGGGGGGCCATGGAGCTCACCAGGCAGTGATAAGTCTTTGGGTCACGGCCTGTCACTTGCTTATAAATGGGGTGCCATGTTAAGACGCAGGCCTGTGCTGAGTGGTGATGGTGCACACCTTTAATCTCAGCACTCGGGAGGTGGAGACAGGTGGATCTCTGTGAGTTCAAGGCCAGTCTAGTCTATAAAGTGAATTCGAAGACAGCCAGGACTACACAGAGAAACACTGTCTCAACAAAACAAAACAACAAACAAACAAACAAGATGCAGACCTGGGGTCTCCCTGGAAATCATGACAGAAGGGACCAGTGATTTTCGAGTGACCAGTTATGGCCTATTCTTTGAGAAGCCCTAACCCAGAATGAGCCAGCCTTCCTGGGAAATCTACAGCCTCTGGAGTCTTCAGACAGTCTTCCTGGAGCCTGGCTACCCCAGGCCTTACACCCACACACCCACCTTGATCAGGTACAAGCCTTGAGAGACACTTACTTGTGGCATTCTTGTCCTAGGAGTCAGAGTGGCACTGGGCAGAGAGGCCCTAATTCTAGCAGACAGCGGGCAGTGAGGCCTGAGGCTGTCAGCGGGCCCTGGCCACCCCCTGCCCGACCCCACCCTCACCCCCATTCTCAGAAGTCCGTGGGTAACCTGGACACAAACCTCTGCAGGACATGGCACCAGCTGCAGTTGAAGGTCAGGTTCGAGGACATGCAGGTGTCGCAGCTCCGATGCTGGAGGCAGGCTGCAAGAGAGGAGGCTGAAGCTGTCAGCATCTTGTCACTGCCTCTCAGGGAAAAGCTCCTGAGTTCCGGGTCCCTCCTGAACTGCAGCGTCTCTGACTTTGGGGACCATTTAAGGTCATTATTGAGTCTCTCACTTATGTTGTTGTGTGCTTCTGCCTCCTGAGTGTGCTGAGATTACGAAAAGGCGTTCCTCCTTCCCTTGCTTTCTTCTCTCTGGCCTTCCTGGTCATTGGTCTCTGGGATGGTTGATCTTCACTACCTAATTGACTGGATTTTGAATCACCTAGAAGAAACACCTCTGAGGCATCTCTGAGGACCCTCCCCAGAGAGGTATAACCCAGAACAGAAGACCCACCCTGAATGTGGTAGGGTAGCACAGTTGGTGAGTTGAAGCGTCCTGACTGCCGACCCCATGTGAGTTGTTCTCACCACACCCGTTTGCCACCACGATGGACTGTGTCCTCAAACTGTGAGCCGAAGTACACCCTTCCTTTCTTTTCTCCCCCACTCCTCCCCCGAGACAGGGTTTCTCTGTGTAGCTTTGCGCCTGTCCTGGATCTTGCTCTGTAGACCAGGCTGGCCTCGAACTCACAGAGATCTGCCTGCCTCTGCCTCCCAAGTGCTGGGATTAAAGGCATGCGCCACCATTGCCCGGCTCCCTTCCTTTCTTTTAATTTAAAAAAAAATGTGTATGTGCATTGGTGTTTTGCCATGGGTATCGGCCCCTGGAACTGGAGTTACAGACAGCTGTAAGCTGCCACGTGGGGGCTGGAATTCCTTCAGGCTGCCATTCGGTCATGGGTGGAGCAAACACCACTAGAAACCCGGGTCCTCTGGGAGGGCAGCCTGTGCTCTTAACCTCTGAGCTGTCTCTCCAGCCCCCAATTTTAAAAACTAATGTATTGGTTTTATTTTATGTGCACTGGTGTTTTGCCTGCACGTGTGTCTGGGTGAGGGTGCTGAGTTCACTGTAATTGGGGTTGTGAGCTGCCACAGTTGTGAGTTGTGGGTGCTGGGAATTGAACCCGGGACCTCTGGAAGAGCAGCCAGTGCTCTTAACCACTGAGCCATCTCTCCAGCCCATTCTTTTCCTTTCTTAAGTTTGCTTTTGTCGAGTATTTTGTTACATCAGCAAAAAAAAAACAAAAACCAACCAAACAAAAAACCAATACAGGCCGTTCATATGTCCTGGGAGTCTGGAGTATATGGAAACCACAGCAGGAGCTTTCCTTACCCCGTTTCACAGGGGGACACTGAGGCTTGGTGGGTCTTGGAGCTAAGAATTGCAGGTCTGGGTTTGAATCAGGGCCTGTCTGAGCCTGCAGTCAGAATGTTCAGTCTTGAGGTCCCACTGCAGATGTCCCTGCCCTGCCTCCCGAGAGTCTTAGAGATGCACTCCCAGGATGACCCAGTACTACTGGGGCAGTTGAGCCTGGCCTTGGATATTCTTGCTCCTGATTTCTAGGACTTAAGGTTTGATTTCCTCCAAAGACAGTCTCTCTATATAGCCCAAGCTAGCCTTGAACTCAATGTCCTCCTGCCTTAACATCTCAGAGGGAATTACAGGCCTTCCTAGAGCCCGAGATCTACTCTGATGGTGGTCTTTGGGAAACGCCTACTTTCCAGGCCTTTGAGCTTCTTGCCTGAGTGAGGGTGACTGGGTTGGTGGCTGACTGTGACCTGGGCTGTGTCCTCATCTTCTAATGGCCCTGGGATCTGGGGCCGTTCCCTGTTCTGGGAGAAGACACTTGCCTGAGCCAGGCTGAGATGACGCCCAGAACTCATGACAAAACTTTCTTTTCTTTCTCTGCTATCTATTCCTAGAACTTCCAGGGAAGAGAAAAGTGGCGGCAGCGGCAGGGGCTGGGGCGTGTGGGTGGTGGGGTTGTCCGTACAACCCCATAAGAAATGTCCTAAGAAATGTCACCAAAGGCCAGCAAATGGCTACAGCTTCAGTTGGCAGCAGGGAGACTCGGGAGACAAGAGAAGGAATAAAACCCTCTGGAAAAATATGAATCCAAACCTGGTGCAGTAGCACACGCCCGTAGTCCCAGCTCTTAGGGGGTGGAGGCAGGAGGATCACCACAAAGGAGAAGCCAGCCTTGGCTCCATAGCAAATTCCATCTCAACCGAGGCTGCCCAGTGAGGCAGCCTCCAGGGACACCTCCTCTAGGGGAAAGATGATCAAAGACTAAGAGATCTATTTCTGGATCCCTGTCCAAGCAGTCTCCAGGCTCAGCTCTGTGGGGTTCAGATATGTATCCCTAGCAATTGATGCCATGGATTAGACAGAAACCACGCCCCAGGCCTGGGGTGAGCTGCTCCATGTCAAGGCTGCCATTTCTGTACTCAGCTTGGCCTGTGTGGCCCCAGCCCTGACCTCAGCTTGGCAGGGTGGGGACATTAGGCCCAGAGAAGTTAGGCGACTGTGTCCCCAGGGGTCAGAAGTTGGGCCTGAGATCAGAACCCAGTACTTTTCAGTCTAAAGCATGCTCCAGAGCAGCACACTGCCTCTACTCACTTGGCAATGGGGTGAACTCCACAGCTGATGTGTTGGTGATCTTGCCGGAGTCCAGTTCCACACGATGGTATTCAAAAATGGTCCGTCTCCGAGACTCTGAAGCAGAAGTAGTTTGTCCCATCAGGAGCATGTCATAGTCAGAGGGCTCCCAGGCCTGTGCCCAGGACCCCAGCAGATGTTAGTATGCAGCCAGTGAAGGAGAAAGTGAACCTGGCGGCCTGGGATAACGAGGCTGAAGCTACAGGAGGGAGACTACATGGGAGGGGCTGGCCTTGGGAGGAAAGCCTATGTGCAAAGCAGGCTGAACCTGGGGGCCTGGCTGCTCCTGGAGTCAGGACCTAGGGCATCCTCCTTATGCTTGGGTAACTTCACAACTGCTGCTTATAAACTCACAGCACCTGTCCATTCTCTCTCTGTGTCCAGCTCACTCATGCAGACCCCCCTGAAGGGCTGCTTCCTCTGAGCAGCGCTCTGAAGCTGCTCCCTGCTCTGTTCCACTCAGGCCGAGTGCCTTCCCCACACCGCCTTACTAACTTCTAACTGGACGAGTGACGAGAACCTGGCTGTGAACTGGACCACAGCGACTGCTTGGCAAATGTTCACAGACAGATAGGCTGCCCTGGCTGACTACACACGCCCCAGCTCTCCCCTCCTGGTATAGAGGCTTAGCCAAGGTTCAGAGTCCAGAACCAAGCCTAAATCCCACACCTGTCTGTAGACACTTCCCCCAGGCCCTTACAGGCAGGATGCTCCGGACTTACTGGGTGACCTTGGCTAAGTCACTTGAGCCTTGGTGTTCTGCTAATGAAGTGGAAAGAGAAACACCTGTCCCAGTGCTTTTAAGAGGGAAAACTAGAATTTTAGCTGAAGAGCTGGGCCTAACCTGGCTGTCTCAAAAGTTCCGGTATCCCGGCTCAGCTAAGAATCACGATCAAGGATGGTTTCCTTCCCACCAGAGCCAAGGTGTATGCTGGTCCGCTCAACTCCCTTTCCTCCCCATGGAAACAGCATTCCCTTTGGGGCAACTGTGCCCAACTCATGTCTACATATATATGGCCCTGGAGGGAGTCTGCCCTCCCAGTAATTGGCTCAGGGCTGGACCGATATGAGACCTTCTTCAAGCCTTTCCACCTGTGACCTGGAACCATTTTGCTCTCTGATGCAAGCTTGGCTGTGAATGTCTGAAAGTTTCAGTCCCAGGGGGAAAACCAGAGAAGGAAGCCGTTTTGTGGAGAGAAACAGGAAGTACTACTGGTGGTGGTCACCAACCCGCCCTGGCCCTCATCTTTCCCGCCCTCAATTCTTCCTGCAGATTCGCTTTAGTATTTCCCCAGTACACTCCTTTTCTGCTTCAGCTAGGAACCCAGAGCAGGCCGAAATACAAGTTTTTCACTCGGCTAAAGGTGGTTTGAGGAAAACTCCCAAGATGGCAGAAGAGTGCAGTAGGGAAGAGAAGCCTCAGGAGGAAGTGAGCCTGGATGCCGGGAGGGTGAGGAGGCGTCTGTGTTTCAGGTGTGCTTCGTCAAGGCTTGTCCTAAACCTCCAAACTATCCCCACTTAGCTAACCTATGACTAAATCCCAGCTGGTACGCTCGTCCAATCTCACCACCTTGCTTCGGGGTCACAGAAGCCGCTGCAGCCCCCAAACATTGGAAATCACAGAAGTAGGAGGAGCTGCTCTGGGCAGCATCCCAGGCAGACCTTCGCAAGCAGAAGTGATGGCAGAGCTGCAGCCCCGGGGCCGCACTTGAGATGCCAGCATGCCCACTCCCAGGTCACCCGGAGGGGCCGGCAGTCACCCAGGGTCCGCCAGGGTCTGCCACTGCCCTGGAATGAAGCTGGGGAGACTGACTGAGACCATGGGGAAAGAGAAGCCTTTGCCAGGAGGTGGGCCACACAAGAAGAGGAAGTGAGATTGCTGCCACTGTGCCCAGGTGACCTTGTTTGAGGGACTTGGGCTCAGTAAGCCACACTGAGAAATGGGACTAGTTAAATAATTCTACTGATTTTTTTTTTTTTTTGAGGCGTTGGGTTTTTTGTTTTGGTTGTTTTGTGGTTTTTCTTGAGACAGGGTTTCACTAGGTAGCCTTGACTGGTGGCCTGAAACTCAATCTGTAGACCACACTGACCTTGAACTCACAGAGATCCGCCTGCCTCTGCATCCAGAGTGCTGGGTCTAAAGGTGTGGGCCACAGCTTGTGCGCTTCTCTTTCCTCTGAGTCCGGCTGAGATTCTGAGGCACTTTCAGCCTCTCCAGACCTCTCAAACTCCACTCTAACCAATGTTTATAAACATGGAGAGGAAGGATGCTCCACTTCTTCCCTTCTCTCGTCCCTCCGGTCTGCTACACACACACACACACACACACACACACACACACACACACACACACACACACCCGCCAGCATATTTCATATCAAAGAACCTCTACCAGCTTTGGCAGTCCCCTCCCACTTTGGAAGTTGCTGTGACAAAAGAGTCCCCCCAGAGGCCCTGACCATTGGCTAGCAACCTGAACTAGGTTGCTTTGCCCTCCTAGCCTCTGCCATCCCCACCACTGCCTGGCCCCTGGGGACCCTCACCAGAAGCAGAGCAACAGGAAACACGGGGCTGTCTGCGTTCAGGAGGCAAACGGGTCCCTAAGGACAGTTCAGCGAGCACTGGTCTCAGCTCTCCCTCCCGCCACACTTGCCCCAAGCTCACACATCCTACGGGTCCTCTGGGGCTGTTGGAGGACCTTGACCTTCCTTTCCTGCCAGGGAAAATGACCAACCCAGGCCTGAGGCGCCTTCCTTCCTTGGGGAACTTCTGCTTTGGAAGCAGATGGTTTCTGACGAGATCCAGGCTCCTGCTTCTTCCCTTCCCTCCATCCCAGACGGCTCCTCAGACAAACAGTGGGTGGGAGGAAGGGTCCAGACCTCCCAGGGATTACTGCCTAGGCTCTGTCAGAAGTGACACTCAGATGCCTCGGGCTGAGCTGCAAGGGAGCCAAGACATACTGTCCCGCCATTCATATCACAAGTGGGGAAACTGAGGTGCAGACAGGTTAATCCACAGACAAATAAATTTTTTGTTTTTTGTTTTTTGTTTTTTGTTTTTCAAGACAGGGTTTCTCTGTGTAGCTTTGCGCCTTTCCTAGAACTTACTTGGTAGTCCAGGCTGGCCTCGAACTCACAGAGATCCGCCTGGCTCTGCCTCCCGAGTGCTGGGATTAAAGGCGTGCGCCACCACCGCCCGGCCGACAAATAAATTTTTTTATAACACATTACCAACCAAGCCTAGCCACCGCCTTAGATAGAAAACACCTTCTGCAGTTGAAGAGGAAAATCACACAAGAGCCCAGCACCACCATGAACGTCTTCAGTTAACTCATCCAGTATGTAGGTGTGGGTACCTGCTAAGTCCTGAGCACCCAGCAACTTGCTGGCCACCCTGGAGCCGGCTCTATCCAGCACATGTCAGACAGAGCTCCCAGATCTGGACTATCTCATTTGCCCTGGCATCTTTCTGGAGTTCGTGGACTGATGTCACTGCTTACTGCATTTTAGAGGAAGAAGTGAGAACTGAGTGTATTATCTCTATGTATCATTTGCTCAAAGCCATGTGGCTTTTTTTTTTTTTTCAAATCCAATGGCCAAACTTAAAACTCAGGTTTCACCTAGGTATCCTGGCATATCCCAGCACTCCAGGAGCTACCCCAGGAGGATTGCTATGAGTGGGAGGGAGCCTAGACTACATAGTGAGTACTAGACAAGCAAGGGCTACATAGCAAGACCTTGTCTCAAAAAACACACAAACTGCCTCAGGTCCTAGGGCTAGGAAAGCTCCAGACCATCCCCAGAGGTGTGTGTGGTGTGTGTTCAGCAGCCATTGGGGAGGGTGCGTGAGCTCTGGCTGGTTCCTGTGGTGTAAATGCTCTACCACCCAATTTCAGCATCCTTATTGGTGTTTCTAGAAGAGGCAGAAAGGAACATTTGCAGAACTGTCTTTGAAAGTAAACAATTACACCAGCATCCAAAAACTTGGATGATTGTGTGTTGGTTTTCCCACTGTCTGAGAGTTTCCACTGCTGTGATAAACACCATGACCAAAAGCAACTTGGGGAGGAAAGGGTTGATTTCAGCTTACACCTTTCGGGTCACATTCCCATCACTGAGAGAAGTCAGGGCAGGAACTAAAAGCAAGAACCTGGAGGCAGGAGGCCATGGAGGAGAGCGGCTTACTGGCTTGCTCCCCATGGCTTACTCGACCTGTTTTCTTACAGAACCCAGGACCACCTGCCCAGGGGTGGCCCCAACCACATCAATCGCTAATCAAGAAAATGCAGCCAGGCATAGTGGAGCGAGGTGTGGTGATATGTGACTGCAATATCAGCAGTCTCGAGGCTGAAGCAGGGGGATACTGAGTTTGAGGCTAGACTGGACTACAAAAAGGACCCTCTTTCTTTTTTTTTTTCTTTTTTTTTTTTTTTTTTTTTTTTTTTTTCTGGAGCTGAGGACCGAACCCAGGGCCTTGTGCTTGCTAGGCAAGCGCTCTACCACTGAGCTAAATCCCCAGCCCCCAGGACCCTGTTTCAAATGAAGAAAAAGTCACTTAGTAACGTCCAGGTGTCTACAGGGGTACCATGGTCCTAAGAGGATGTGTCCCATCAGGAGCTAGAAGTGGGCTGGAGAGTTAGCCCAGCAGTTAAGGGGACTTGCTCTCACAAAGGACCCAAGTTTGATTCCCAGCACCCACACGATGGCTAGCAACCACCTAGAACTCCAGTCCCAGGAAATCTAGTGCTCTCTTCTGGCCTTTGGGGACGCCAGGCATTCATGTGATGTGCATACACACATGCACACAAAACACTCAAACACATAAAATAAAAAAATCCAATTTTTTTTTTAAAGAACTATGGGAGTGAGCCAGGTATAATGGTGCATATCTTTACTCCCAGCACTTGAGGAGCAAAGGCAGGTGGATCTCTGTGAGTCTGAGGCCAGCCTGGTCTACAGAGTGAGTTCCAGGACAGCCAGGGCTGTGTAGAGAGACCTTGTCTCTCAAAAAAACAAACAAGCAAAAAAAAAAAAAAAAACCAACAAAACCAAACTATAGGAATGAGGTCGTGGGAATGAATCTCTCACTCCTACCAACCCACAATATATCCACTTACGCACACACATACACAGGAAGTACAAATAGTCACCTTCATAGACAAATATGTATGCACATAAATACATGCACACAGATATAATTTTTTTTTTTTTTAGTGCAGGGGGCTGAACCTAGGATCCATTCATACTAGGCAAGAACTCTACCACTGGGCTACATCCCCAAACCTACACAAACTAATGGTTGTTTGGGCCAGAGTCTCACACTGTACCAGGCTGCCCTTGAACTCAGGATCCTGAGTGGTGAGATTACAGGCCTAGGTCATCATGCTCAACTTTCCCCATACACACGTCTTTTGCAAGAAGACCCTTAGCCACAGGAAAATGAGATGTTATGAGCAGCAGAGTGAAGGACAATTTCCTGTCATTTACGTGTCTGGAGGGACACAGAGGCCCAGAAGGTAGCTTGAGAGCCTGGGAACATTTAAGTAGAGGATGGAAAATTCTAGTTAGGCTTTTGACAGCTCAGGCCCTGTCCACTCTTCCCAGGAGCCATCTCTCCTAAAGGCACCCCTTTGTACCATGAGGCCTCAAATCTAATGCCAACCTTCCTTTCCTCCTGGCTCCGCCCTCAGGGCTCAGCTGATTGGTTCCCTCCCTCAGGCTGAATCATTGGTGCCATCTCACTTGCCACATTGTTCGGTCACTATCTAGATTCCTGTCTCACCTGCTCCTGCTCCTAGACTTCAAGATCCCCAGGATAGCGTTAACCCGGCATTTGTCTTTGCCAGTTTCCTGTCAAAGGCCTTCTACCTAACAGGGCTTAGAAAATGGTTGTGAATACATGAACAGATTAAAGATGGCCCTGAAAACCTCATCTGCCCATTAGAATGTCAGCCACAACCCATAGAAAGCCCCTTCACCACAGATCAGGGTGGAAAGCCTCAGAAGGGAAGTCTTCAGATGGCCACAGAAAGTCAGACAGACCCAGGCTGGAGCCCAAAGAAGGCACAGAGCTGAATGTGAGGAATTCCTTACCTACGAAGATGTAGGCCAGCGCTCAGACACCGTCAGAAGGAAGGTGACATGGAACCTGGGCACAGATGGAGACAGGCGCTTGACAAGGAAGCCAAGTCCAAGGACATACAATCCACAGCCAGGGAAGGCAGAATGCTGCAAGGCTCCCACTAGAGGGCGGGGCAAAGGTAGGGCTGAGCCCTGGGCTCGGATGCACCCAGGGGATGTGAGATGTCCTTGGGGAACCAGGGTAGCCAGTGCCAGTGGGGCAGGGCAGATGAATGGTAGTATGGAGGAGTGTGTGAGGTGATGCTCAGAAATCTGTCTTGAATGGAAAACACTGGTCACTTCAAGTGTCACCTTGTACCTGTTTGCGTGTATGACTTTGGTATATTTTTTTTATTTGTTTGTTTGTTTTCCCGGAGCTAAGGACCAAACCCAGGGCCTTGTGCTTGCTAGGCAAGTGCTCTACCACTGAGCTAAATCCCCAACCACTTGTTTTTTTTTTGTTTTTTTTTTTTTGTTTTTTTTCCGAGACAGGGTTTCTCTGTGTAGCTTTGGAGCCTTTCCTGGAACTTGCTTTGTAGACCAGGCTGGCCGAGTGCTGGGATTAAAGGCATGCGCCACCACTGCCCGGCAAGCTACACTTTTATTTTTCTTCTTCTTCTTCTTCTTTTTTTTTTTTCCTTTTTTTTTTTTACCGGAGCTGAGGACTGAACCCAGGGCCTTGCGCTTGCTAGACAAGAGCTCTACCACTGAGCTAAATCCCCCAACCCTTACACTTTTATTTTTATAAACAGAATCCATACTGGAGTCATTTGTCTTTGGATTATCACACCAACATCTGCATGGCCAGCTTTCTGGAACCAGGATGGGAACAGTCTCCAAGCCACACTTCCGGCAGTTTGAGATGTTCTGTTTGGTCTGCTTCAACTTTCCATGATGCAGAAACACTGAGGTCCACAGAAAGCCTGCTGCCCCATCCAGATCTGATACTGGCTCAGAGGAGAGGGTCACATGGCCCATTTTGTTCTCACCCCTGCCACCAGCAGGCCAGCATTGCTCCGGCTAGAGTCAGGAGTGGTAGGGCACACCTGTAATTCTAGGACTGGGGAGGTGGAGGCGGGAGGGTCAAGAGCTCTGGGGTGCCTTCCACTATGTAAAATTCAAGGGGAGCCTGGGCTACATTCGATTCTGCCTCAGAAGGAGAAAAAGGAAGAGGAGCAGGGAGAAGAGAAGAGAGGGAGAGAGAAAAGGGAAGAGGGAGAAGGAAGAGGAGAAGGATCACTACTAATGGATACTGAAAGGTCCAGTCACAAAAGTCACCCCAAAATGTTGTAACCATTATTTGGAAATGTGCAATGGTGGGTCTCCAGATATCCATCTACCCATCCATCATCTATCCATCCACTCATCCATCCATCATCCATCCATCCATCCACCCACTCATCTATCCATCCATTATCTATCCATCCATCCATCTATCCATCCATCATCTATCCATCCATCTATCATCCATCCATCCATCATCCATTCACCCACCCCTCACCTATCCATCCATCATCCATCCACCCAGTCATCCATCCATCCATCCATCCACCCACTCACCTATCCATCCATCCATCATCCATCCACACATCCATTCATCCACCCACCCACTCACCTATCCATCCATCCATCATCCACTCATCCATCCATTATCCATCCTTCCATCCATCCATTCATCCACTCACTCACCTATCTATCCATCCATTCATCCACTCACTCACCTATCCATCCATCCATCCATCCATCCATCCATCCATCCATCCATCCATCCATCTACCTGTTCCTTTACTCACTTGGTTATTTAGTCAATAATCAGGATTAGAACCCTGGAAGAAAACCCTGAGGAACTTTCAGCTCAGGGCAGGAAGCAGAGCTGGTCTTCATCATTGCAAAGAAAGGGCAGAAAATGAAAACACAAGACTCCAGGGGCCAAGTGCGGGGAACACAGGATAAAAGTGGAAGGGTGAACAAAGGGCCCTCAGGGGGAAAACTGTCCAAAGAAGAGCACTTTAAAAATACGTTAAGGGGTTGGGGATTTAGCTCAGTGGTAGAGTGCTTGCCTAGCAAGCGTAAGGCCCTGGGTTCGGTCCTCAGCTCCAGAGGCGCACACCTTTGATCCCAGCACTTGGGAGACAGAGGCAGGTGGATCTCTGCAAGTTTGAGGCCAGATTGGTCTACAGAGTGAGTTTCAGGACAGCTTAGGCTACACAGAGAAACCATCTTGAAAAACAAAACAAAACAACAACAACAAAAAAGAATATTTTTCTCTGTCTTCCTCCCTGTTTCTTTCTGAAACAGGGGCTCATGTACTCCAGACAGGCCTGGGACGACTCACAATGCAGCTGAGGATGACCCTGAACTAATCATCCTCCTGCCTCCACCTCTTGAGTACTGGACTACAGGAGCACAGCAAAATCACGTGAGGCTCTCTCTATGAAGGATCCTTTATCAGGAGAGTAAGAAGTCAAAGTGGGCCAGATTTGGTGGCTAATCCTCCTCCCACATCCTCTTTGGCTGGTCCCTCTCCCTTCTACAGCCAGCTCTGAGGCCTCCACCTCCTTCATGGCCGCCTGGCGCAGAGATATGGCACATGCTTCTGACACACATCTGGCCTCAAGGCGGCTTTGGAAAGGAAATTCTGGGAAAGGAGGACCAGTGTTCTAGGGCCATCTGAGGCCAGTCAGGTGCCATCCAGAGTTCACATTACAATCCTGAGCCCTGGATAATCTGGCCTTCAGTAATTGATTCCACTAATTCACAATATGTCAGTTTTGACAATTACATGAAAAAAACGTTTTTTTTTTCAAGACAGAGTTTCTCTGTGTAGCACCCCTTGCTGTCCTGAAACTCTCTTTGTATACCAGGCTGGCCTCAAACTCAAAGATCTGCCTGCTCTGCCTCCTGAGTGCTGGGATTAAAGGCCTGTGCCACCAAGGTCCAGCAAAATAAAGTCTCTTAAGACAAGTGAAAGAGCAGGGTGTGTGGAACACGCCTTTGATCCCAGCACTACGGAGGCAGAGGCATGTGAATCTTTGAGTTCAAGGCCAGCCTGGTCTACAGAGAGAGTTCCAGGACAGCCAGGGCTGTTACACAGAGAAATCCTGACTCCAAAAACAAAAACAAACAAAAACCACCACCACCAAAAAACTAGTGAAGGGAATCACTTTTGGCACTACCTCCAGCCAAATGAAGAGCATTGCGGCCAGCCTGGAGGATGTGAGCGCCTCTGCCAGCAGATGCTGCTGACACCCACAGCTTTTCTCTGCATCACAACGCTCTGCGGACTCTGATCACAGTGTGAGCAATAGTTTACATAAGGGAGTGATGGTAAGAAGCCCGGCTGTATCTAGCAAATCTCCCCTGGTCCCGCCCTAAGACCTCTCCCATCTTACTCAGCAGACAGAAGGACTCAGTGGCTGGCATATTTTTTGCTGTTGCTGTTTGTTTTGCTTTATTATATTCCATTTTGGGGGTGTGGGGGTGCGGGGAGGTGCATGCGTTTGTGTGAATGAGTAGGCCAGAGGTCGATGCCAGCACCTTCCTCCATTGCTCTCTACCTCAGTTTTTGAGACTTAGTTTCTTGCTGAACCTGGAGCTCAATGATTGGGCAAGACTAGCTGCCATCAAGTTCAAAAGTGTCTGCCTCCTCAGTGCTACAACTATAGGCATGTGCTGCCATGGTGTGGGGAGGAGCTTACGTGGATGCTGGGCATCTGAACTCAGGTTCTTACGCTAGCTCGTAGGTAAGCACTTACCTACTGAGTCATTGCCTAGACTACTTGGTTTTTTGTTGTTTGTTTGTTTGTTTGTTTTGTTTTTGTTTTGTTTCATTTTTTTGAGACAGCATCTCTTGCAACCCAGCCTGGCTTCGAATTCCTTAGTCCTCCTGCCTCCACTGCCAGAGTGCTGACATTGCAGACAGACATGTGTCTCTATACCCAGATGGCTGGAGAATCTTCCATACCAGGAAAACTGAATTCCACTCTGTATCATCTCAGGCAGGAAAGAGCTGAACATGGGCACAGGACAGAAGAGGCCTCCCATTCTGGGCTTGGACAGTGGGATATCCATGGAAACAATACTCTGCAGACCACAGTGCTCTCCCTGAAGCGGTTCACTGCTACTCAACGTAATCCAAGTGATTCCCTGCTTACCAAGCGGAACAGACTTAAAGGATTCTGACTTTTCAGCCTTTGAAGAGCCATCGCTTCGGAAAACAGGGGCTGTGACTTACTATTTTTTGTGATACAAGAGAGTGAGCCCAAGGCCTTTCACACGTTACGTGGCCCACTTTAAAGCTCAGTGAAAACCTGGGCAGTGGTGGCACATTCCTTTAATCCCAGCCCTCGGGAGGCAGAGGCAGGTGGATCTCTGTGAGTTCAAGCCCAGCCTGGTCTACAAAGCAAGTGCCAGGGCTGTCACACAGAGAAACCCTGTCTCGAAAAACCAAAACAAAACAAAACCTCAGTGCAGGCCAGGATACTGCCTCAGAAAAATGCACCAATGTGCCGCTCATTATTGCCTCGACAGTGGATGGAACCTGGGGCCTTGCACATGTCACACAGTGCTCTACCGCTGAGCCACACTCCCAGTCCCCCTCCAGCTGTTCTAACAGACACACCACAGTGAGCTGCACTCATTGGCCACCAACTAGTATTTACGATTTGAATTGGGAATTAAATGACAGTGGGACCTGCACAGAGTCACACAATGTGGGGAGCCACACACTTCAGCTTTAGGAAGTTCAAAAATAGCTCCCTACACATTCAGCAAAGACTGGAGACAGTCCTCCATGAAAAACAGAAGATCCTATTATAACCTGACAAAGGGACAGGGGCTTGGTGGGAGTGGGTGCTTGTGAACAACCATGGACACAGGGAACTCTAAAGAGTCCACGGATGGATCGCCCACGGATGCTGAGGGCTTGGTGGTTAGTCTCCATCATCAAATTCATCGGATTTAGGATCACCCAGGAGACACATCTCCAAAGGGCTGTTCCAGCGAGGTTCAGCTGAGGAAGGGCCTAGCATACCGTGGTGGTATCCATGGGCAAGGGACTGTTCTGGTGGAAGCACCACCTCTCTGCCCAGACCCTGTCCCTCAGAAAGTCCCACCAAACATGGCTCCTCCCCCAGAGACGCTCAAGACCACTCCCACAGGGTATTTAAACTGCCTCCCAGAAAACAGACAGGTGGTTTTTGGGTCTCTCATACCTGTCTCTTCTCTGGGAGGTAGGAGAATCACCTAGGAGCGCTTCACCCATTAAACTGGGGCTTTTTCTAATTTGGTCTGATTTGGTCTGATTTGGATTGTTGTGTCGGCGGAGAGGCCTGTCTGGGTGCGAAAACTTTTCAGGGACCAAGACTGAACACCAGCATTCACCTCTCTCTGCTTCCTAACTATGGACTCTATGTGATCAGCAACTCACACTCAGACTCCTCACCTTCCTCACTACATGGAGTGTATGTGAGCCAGAACAAACCCACATTCGTTAAATTGTCTTCATTGGCGTTAAGGTGGAAGCTCCATCTCAGCCCCATCTCTCTCTCTCCAGACCCTGCCCCTGAGAAAGCCTACCAAGCAGCTACCCCCCCCCCCCCCCCCCGAGATGAGATCACGCCTACAGGGTATGTAAGACCTGGCCTATAGACCTGCTGGGTGGTTTCACCTCTTCCCCTGGGACCACCCAGGAATGCTTTGCTCAGATTAAACCTGGACTTATTAATTTGTCCTGATCTGACTTGTTGCACTACCGGGGGATATTTTACTTATCAGCTGGGTGTTTTGTCATAGGAAAGGGAAAAGCCGCTAACACAGAGGTAACTGTATGGGGACTCACCTGGCACCTCTGGGGATGAATTGAGAATCATGAAGGCATCTGACAGGCCTGCCTTGACAGGGTGCTGGGCAGAGCTGATTTCCAGGACAGCCATAGGGATCTGCATTGGGAAGAAGAGGCACCGGCCATCCACCCGGAACCCTCTGCGGCCACAAAGTCCCCACTCAGAGCTCCACAGCCAGCTGTCTGCTCAGTGCTTGAGGACTTGAACCCCTGGAACCAAATCCTAGGGCTCCTGCACTTCCTCCTCCATGGACCCTCTGGCTCCACCCAGGCCGGAAGTCACCCTCGGCCTCTCCCTTTCTTTTCTCTCCGCTTTCCCTCTTCTCAGCCATCTCCAAATACTGAGTTAACCCAGTGGCTCTTATATCTCTCTGGTTCTCTCATCTCCCGTCTCCAAACTGTATCACTTCCCTAGACCATCTCCCAGCATTCCCTTAAATCTTCAACAATCTGTCCTCCGCTCTGGAGACACAGTAGCCTTTTCCAAAGGTGCATCTGGTTGTTCCGCGTGCCATCCTGTCCCCCAACTCTCCACTCCAGAAAAGCCACCTTCATCTAGTGCTTTATATAAACCGTGCTCTGTCCTGTAACTCGGCATGCCGTTCTGTGGTTGTGTGGTTGGAAAGAAAATGACCCCCAAAGGGAATGGCACTGTTAGGAGGTGTGGCCTTTGTTACAGGAAGTGTGTCATTGTGGAGGCGGGCTTTGAAGACTCATATATGCTCAAGCCATGCCCAGTGAGACAGACCACCTCCTGTTGCCTGTGAGTCAAGATGTAGAACTCTCAGCTCCTTCTCTAGCACCATGTCTGCCTGCATGCTGCCTTGCTTCCCACCGTGATGATAACGGACTAAACCTCTGAACTGTAATCGAGCCACCACAGTGAAATGTTTTCCTTTATAAGAGTTGCCATGGTCATGGTGTCTTTTCATAGTGATAGAAACCCTAAGTAAGACGGCGCTTCATTCTTTTCTTTCCTTCCTTCACTCCTGTTCATCCTGCAGTTTTCAACCCTTTTCCTCAGGGAAGCTTCCCCTGGCCTCTGACAACGTGAAGGTCCCCACAGCAGGCTTCTAGCACCGGAAGCCTTTATGTAGGGGCACTAATCTGACTGGCACTTCCATATTGGTCTCTGTAACCATCTCTCTCAATCTGCATAAGCACCAAGTCCACAGATAAGCCCAGAGCTGTCTTGGCACCGAGTCCAGCGCCCAGCACACTGCAGATTATCCATAAAGATTTGCTGGATAAATGGGAGGCTCTAGAGCTACTCACCTCTTTGTAGCCAAAGACAATGCGGCCATCTTGATGAAGGGCTGCCTGGAATGTGAAGCTGCCCCTGTCCTCTCGGCCTTGGAGGTAAACATGGTCCCACTGAACCACAAAGACTGTCCCTGAGGAGAACAGAGACCTGGCTGAACAGGGAGCCAGTGCAGGGGGACCCAGCAGACATGGTAGTCAGAGATGGGGGCCATTTGTGAGTTTGAGAAGCAGGAACTGGACAACCCACACCACTAGCCTGGTTTCTGAGCTACAGAGGCCCCCTAAGATCCTGTTCCTGCCCCAGTTGCTCATCTCGTACTGTGTGCGTACCCCTTCTTCCTTGCCTATCCTGACCCCTGGAGACAAAATGGAAAATGGAAATGTCTGTCTTCTGGTGGGGTGGGGCTGACGAGAGTGAGAAGTAGTGGAGGTTCCCCAGAAAGCTTTTGTCTCTTCATCAGGCTCAACGGTCCCCTTCTTACAGTGAGAAAACGGCCTGGGGTGGGATGGAAAGGTGGCTGTCTGCCCGTGTGACTGTGGGCCCAGGAAGGGGTTAGGCCAGGACCCCCCAGGGCAAGGTGAACTATCCTCTGAGATCAGACCTCACCATTGTCAAAGTAAGCAACTGTGGAGTTGTCAGAGTAGCCGGGGTTGAAGTTGGCCATCAGGGGCGCCACATACTGAGTAGCTGTGAGCATCCGGTGGAGCACGTCGCCCATGAAGATAAAGCCTGTGGGAGAGAGGTTTGGAGGCATCACCAGAAATGGCTCAAGGGGCTGCCTCTAGGGCTGCCCACTCCCACTGGCAGGGGCTAGACGTGAGCCTTGTGGTCTTTATCCCCTCCCCACCCGGCGGGCTCTGGACTTGGTGAGATAGAAAAATGGCCCACACTAGAGAGAGAATGCTTGTCCCTTGTCTCTGGGTAGGAGAAGGAAGAGGAAGTGAGTCCCATCTTCCCCAGTTTCAGGGGAAATAGGAAATAGAATGACAATGACAGGAATCAAAGAGACTCCTCATATCCACAGGGACCCTGGTCCCTGCTTCCTCAGGCTCAGACTCAGAAGTGGAGACCCCAGAGCTATGCAGACTGACTGTGTTGGTCCAGTGGGATGGATGCACGCACACGCGCGCGTGTGCACATACACACACACACACACACACACACACACACACGCACGCACGCACGCACACACGCATGCACGCGCACACCACACACTGGTCACCTGATTTGAGTGGGACATTCAAGATACTCCCTGACTGCCTCCTCAGCCCACCTATCCTCCTGTCTCCAGTGAGTCCCTCAAGAGCTTCCCTGAGTCAGGCCGAGACCTCCAAGCGCCCTCCCCTCAACCTCACTGTTTTTTCCTTACCTCCAGTTGCTATGGTGATCTGCCGCAGAGGATGCCCGTAGAAAGGGAAATCAAAGGACAAGACCACTCTCTGCAGGGACAGGAGAAAGTCCCCATGGGTAGAGCTGCCAGCCAAATACTGGTCACCCTCCCTGCTCCAGATTTGTCTGAACAACGTGGGCATAAGCATATCCAGGGTAGGCCCCTTAGGACTACAGCAGAGTACGCACACTGAGCATTCTCTGACCGTACCTACCCCAGATCACAAACCTCAGGCCATAACCATGTCCACGTCCAGGCAGTCGATGCTGGCCTAGCCCCCAGCCTCCCAGCCCAGGCTGTCCTGCTAGGCCTAGGCACTCACTGAAGCCTGCCGGTGAGAGCTTGAGAGGATCCTGTGGACCTTCACGTGGCTCCGGTTGGCTACGGCTATGTCCACCCACAGATCCCGGCTGCGACGCTCACCAGGACCATAGACACGGGACACATAGTAGTTGTGGTTGTCTTCCTGTGGGGACAGAGAGAGAGCCCATGGGAGGTGTGATGAGCCAGGTAAGCTGGGCACCACTCTCCGCTCCTCCCTACCCAGACTTCCCCCAGATCCTCCTGGCCCAGAGCACTGGACCCACTGCTTTAGGCCTGGGAGCTTCTGGAACAAGCCTGGAGAACACAGTCCTGCACCATTCCTCACAGGTTTGGCCCTAGCCAAATCCACAGGAGCTCCATTTGGGCTCAGCTCTGTCCTGCCCAGACAAGCCAGAGGCTTATCCTGTAACCCTGGATGTTTCAGATGACAAAGGCCAAGTTCGACATTGGAGACATGATGGAGAAAACCGCAGATAAAGCCTTTGTCTAAAAGGAGCGTGCTGAGACCACAGGGGATGCAGAATTGCTGACCTGCCCTAAGAAAAAAGAGAAAAACATCTACAACAACTAGGTCTTAGATGACTGAGGGAGAAGGCGGTTGCTGGTCTGTTGGAGGAGACAGGACACAGGCACTGGAACACTCAGTCGTGGGCATGAGCAGAGCAAAGAGCAGCAGCCGCGCTCTGACTGCGGTCACCAGATGGAAGAGAGAAGCCAGGAGTTCCTCAAGGGATAATTTTGCATCTCCCTATGTGGCTGATGGGGATGCCACAGCCGGCTGGGTTCATTCCACAGTCTCCCTCGGAGGAGCATCTGGGGCCAGGGCTTATAGCAGGGCAAGGCAGGGGCTGGCAGAAAGAATGGGGAAGCCAGCAAGCAGGGCTGTGTCTCAGCACTTCCTGGAGCCGGCCCAAGAGCACCTCACAGAAGGCTAGTGGCAGCAGCAGGAAGGTCAGAGGCTCCCGAGGCTGCCTCGGGCACAGTGATGTCCTGGGCATCATGGATCGTTAATCAGGCTGCAGACAGCAGAGCAAACCATGTTCTTCCTGTCGAGCTGCCAACTGCCCAGCCAGCCCTTGGCCTGAGCCCAGTAGGAGCAGGGAGCTGGGGCCCTGATCACTGCATGCCTACAGTCCAGCAGACTACGATTCTGATGGCGACACTCTCTGAACGCATTTTTGGAGACAGGGTTGGGGTGGGCTTGGAGAGAGAAGTAAAGCAACATGGGAAGCTCTGCCGGGACCACCTGACATTGTAAGTCTTCAGCTGGTTGCTCTATATTCCCGTCCCAAACAAAATAGTTAATAAAGGCCAGCTTTGGGCCGGAGTGACGGCTCACTCTTAACTCAAGAGTGCTTGCTGCTCCTGCAGAGGACCAGAGTTCAGTTCCCAGCACCCACATTGCAGGGCTCACAATTGCCTATAACTCCAGCTCCAGGGGATCTGATCTGTGAAAAAAGGAAACCAAGTTTAGATGCTGTTCAGCCCATCACTTTGTTGTTGTTTTTTAACACAGGGTCTTATGTAGCTCAAGTTGGCCTAGAATTTCCTTTGTAGCCAAGGATAGCCTTGAACTCCCAATATTCACTCCTGATTCCACCTTTCAAGTGCTTGAGATTTCAGGGACGTGCCACCATGCTGGCTTAAATGACCGTTTCAGCTTCAACTTGAGCCCCTGACATGCAGGAAGAAGTAAGTCCACCTCTGTAGCTGTGGACCAAGTTCTCCCTCACCTGCTCATCAGTGCTCAAGAAGTGTGTAAGAGCCAGGTATGGTAGAGCATACATGTAATACCAGGAATTTGGGAGGCTGAGGCAGGAGGGCGACAAGTTCAAGGCCAGCCAGAGGTTCACAGAGTCAGGGTCAGCTTAGGTAATGTATTGAGATGCTGCCTCAAAATAAATAAATAAATAAATAAATAAATAAATAAATAAATAAATAAATAAATAAATAAACACAAACAAAACCCAGCCAGGGACACAGCTCGGTGGTGGACCGTATGCAAGGCTCAGGGTTTGGTCCCCAGGAGAGCAACAAAAGAGACATCAACAAACCATGTTTGGGGCACAGTGTGCCCTCTTATGACTAAGAGACTAGTGAGGGACCAGGGCCCGCAGTGGGTTGAAAGTTTGGGAATAAGTCTGCCTCCTTAAAGGCTGAAGTCCTGGCTGACAGTGAAGGGGAAGGCGTGAGAGGCAAGCTCTGATGTCTGGTCCTTGGGCGCGCTGTGGAGGTTTAAGCCCAGCCTTCCTAGTACCTAAGAAGTTGCCCTCCCTGGAAAGCAGCCTCTGCAGGTAAGTGGAGTCCAGGGAACAGAAGGTCACCCTGGATCAGGTAAGCACTGATCCAATGGCTGCTGTCTTTATCACTGGGAGAGGGCCAGGCAGAGGAAATGAGGGGCACAGGAAGTCACGTGACCATGGAGGCTGAGACTGGACTGATGTTCACAGGCCAAGGAGGGCCAGGGACTGCCGGGAGTCACCAGGAGCTAAGAAGCTACAAGGACAGGCCCTTCCCTGGGCCTCCAGAGGGAAAGTGGCTTCAGTCTCTAGGCATGAGGGAGAAGAAAAGGAATAATACTTTGTCGTGGCCGAAAACGAATTCAGGTGCCCACAGCTGAGTGCCGCTCGGGCTCAGTGGGGACAACCTGGAGCTGTTTACCACTCTCCCTGTCACCCCTGCTTAGGACACCATGGCGTCCAGCTAAAGAGAATGAATGTCAGGCCTCTTACCACAGTGCACAAGGTCCTGTGGGGCAGAATCTGCCCGGCCAACATCCACTCCCAACTCCTCTTTCCTAAGGGAACATTGCAGGAAGTAACACATCCCACCTCCACCACCAAAACAGAAAACCAGCACCTGGCGGTTGAGGTTCTGATGGAGTCTTCTGAAAGGAATCCAATAGCTTGTCCCTGTTAGTTTTTCCCCCTTTTCCTTGTCCTATCTGACGTGAAGCCATGATGGCTGGATCGCCGGCAACCACATTGTAAACTTAAGGCAAGCACCATATCATTAAGGATGGAGAAGAACAGAGCTGGACGGGGCCCAGGTCTTTGATGACATGTTGGAAGGATGTCCCTTAAGTCTCTGATGCCTGTCACCTAAACAAACCCTTACAGAGGGTGGTGGTCTGAGCCCCTCCCCTCCCCCACCCCTGTACCTTCCTTTCTCTCCCTGTTTACTGGGTTCCCGCTGTTGGGTTTCTCTCTGTTCTGGAAGTCATCAAGTCTGCCTCGGGGCCTTGGTGACTCCCGTCCTTAAAAATTTTTTCCCATGATCCTTTCAAAAGATGGCTCCTCACCCAGGCCTGTTACACATGCCTGGAATCCCAGAACTAAGGTAATCATCAACTACAAGTGAGGTCGAGGCTAGCATGGGCTACATGAGACCCTGTCGGGGGTGAGGGCAGAGTACTTGACGCCTCAGTGAGGGGTCACTCCCTAAGAAGCCATTGCACACCCTGAGTCTCTCCCTCAGAGCTGTCTCACCTGGCTTCTTTAAGTTTTCTTTCATTAAGATTTACTTACTTCGCCGGGCGATGGTGGCGCACGCCTTTAATCCCAGCACTCGGGAGGCAGAGCCAGGCGGATCTCTGTGAGTTCGAGGCCAGCCTGGTCTCCAAAGCGAGTTCCAGGAAAGGCGCAAAGCTACACAGAGAAACCCTGTCTCGAAAAACCAAAAAAAAAAAAAAAAAAAAAAAAAAAAAAAGATTTACTTACTTCATGTGTGTGGGTGTTTTACCTGCATGTATGTGTTTTGTCTGCATGTATGTGTTTTGTCTGCATGTATGTCTGTGTACCATGTGTGTGCCTGGTGCCTGAAGAGGCCAGAAAAGGACATCAGATCTCCGGCAACTAGAATTACAGACTATTGTGAACTGTCATGTGGGTGCTGAGAGTTGAACCTGGGTCCTCCAGAAGAGCAGCTGGTGCTCTTAAGCGCTGAGCCAGCTCTCCAGCCCCCCTTACCTGACTTTTATACCCATAAGACACAAGTTCCCCGAGGGCAGGGTCTGCACTCCCCTCCAGAGCTCTGTCCCAGAGCAGGGCTTACTGAGCAGAGTCCAGACACGGGACACAGTTCAAGGCCTGCATAAGCGCTGTCTGTCTTACAGCTTCTGTCATTGGTTCCGGACATAGATGGCGTTACCAAGCAGGTATGACAGCAGGAGAAAACAGGGGTCTTAGGGACTTGAGCCCCACCCCCTCCCGGGAGCCTGAGCACCCAGGCTGAAGATGGCACTGTGGCTGGGGGACACATCGGCCTTAGTCAGCCTGCTTCCTGGGACTCACAAGGTAAGAGCGTCCCTAAACCTGGGAGAGAAGCTGCGACTCTCTGACAAACAGAAGCCAACACGTCTCTTGTTTCCTCCTGTAGAGAGGGGACTCTGGGAACATGTCTGGCCGGTCCTTGCTCTGAGTCCTATGCATCATGTAACAACCCATGGCACAGTCGACAGGCCCTGCTGGCGCTGGTCAGCTAAGGAGCCAGGTGACAGACCAACTCCCAGCTGCAGCATTTGAGGGAGGTGCATGGGCTCATCAACATCTCTGAGGTGACAAAGATTGCATCTGTTCAAATTCAAGGGCAGTTTGCACTTAAGAAGCTGTCACCTGTAAGTCTGTCCTGTCCCGTCTAGTTGCTAATAACACGACAGGCTGGGTAAGTGTAGCTCAGGGTCCGCTCCAGCTTGGAGGGGCAGCACCTGATGATGGCTTTCTTGCTGGCAGGTCCTGAAGCAATGCAGGCCACCAGAACATAGACACAAAGGGAACACGTACATGTGCTTCACATGCACCCACACTCCAAGTCACAAAGCACATACGCACAGCACATGTGTGCATGCACATATAGGCACGGACATACACGTACCTGTATGGAAACAAACACATGCACGAAGACACATGTACACATACTTACACATGCATATGTTCACACATTCAACACATGAACATACACAGGTGTGTGGGCACATACAAAAACACTTGTGTTGGGATAATCTTTTTGTATACTGTGAAGATATGTCTCTGTCTTACCTCACCTGTCTAAGGTACCTTCTGATTGGTTTAATAAAGAGCTGAATGGCCAATAGCTAGGCAGGAGCGGATAGGTGGGATTTCCAGGGGGAGATAGGAACTCTGGGAAAGAATCTGAGGCAGGAGATTCACCAGCAAGACATGGAGAAAGTCAGATGTACAGTACTGAGGAGAGGTAACGAGCCACGTGGCAGAACACAGGTTAATAAAAGCAGGCTAACTTAAGTTTTAAAAGCTAGTTGGGAACAAGCCCAAGCTAAGGCCAAGCTTTCATAATTAATAGAAAGTCCCCATGTCATTATTCAGGAGCTGGTGGTTCAAAGAAAGACCCACTACACACATGTGCACATGAATGATAACACATATACATGCATACATGTACACATGCACATGCACAAAAGGCACAGGTGTACACACAGGTACACAGAGTTGAACACACACCACATACATACATATTCATGCATAGGTGTGCACAAGAATGTGTATACACACACACTAGTGCACATTATATAAGTTTATGCACACAAAGACACATGTTCATAGATGCCCACATGTACAGATAAATGCACACAGATACATAACCAAATACATAAGTGTAAGCCTGTGCATGCAGATGCACAGGCTCACACATTTAAACAAGTGTTTGCACACACATGTAAAAACATACTGACACATGCACATGTGCACACACATGCATGTATACTAATGTACTTATATGCATAAGAGTGCATGGAAAGAGAGACAGGATCTCTCTATGCAGCTCAGGCAGACCTCGAACTCTGACCTTATGCCTTAGCCTCCTAAGTGCTGGAATTACCAGTATAGGCCACCACACTGGGCTTTTCCCTCTTATAAAGCCTGCATGGTCACTGGGCAGTGGTAGTGCATGCCTGTGGGAGACCTGCTCCCACTTTTTCTCCAGGGTACTCTTGAGAAGGGAGAAGTGAGAAATATTTCGACAGAAGGATAGAGGGGAGAGAGACAGATAGAAACACAGGATAGCTTGGGAGGGCCTGGATCAATATCCACCAGCCCCTTCTGTCTCTTCTAAAGGGCTATTTATAGAAATGCCCAGGGTGGTGGTGGTGCACGCCTTTAATCCCAGCACTCAGAAGGCAGAGGCAGGCGGATCTCTGTGAGTTTGAGGCCAACCTGGGCTACAGAGTGAGTTCCAGGATATGCTCCAAAGCTACACAGAGAAACCCTGTTTCAAAAAACAAACAAAAAAAAAAAAAAAAAAAAAAAGAGAGAGAGAAAAAGGTGCAGAAATGTCACGGGTGGAGCAAAGACCCTCCCCAGCTCAGCCAAGTGCAAACCCTTCCAAACCTGGTAACCACACATGTGGTCAAGCAATCCTCTAATGCAGCCCTGCTGGGTAAAGCAAGCTCAGATCTCACTAGGATGTGAGCCTTTGTGGGCCTCCACAACTCCCCCTTCTTGATATAAAAAAGGCTCCCCAGCCCCCTCAGATAGACTGTGCCTGTCTTAGGTTGTCCTCTTTGATTGATCTTCCTTACCAGTCATGGAGCTACACTTCCCATCAAGCACGGAGATATACTTTCCATTAAGCATACTCTGACTTAGGTTGGAAGCTATCAAGAAGAAAGTTGCCAGTCTTTGACCATCAGCCTCTGGCAGGAGGAGGTACTGAGCTTAACTCAGCTCTGGCCCAGGCCCCTACTGAGCTTGCAAACATCCACAGCGATCTCCACAGCTGCCACACCTCCCAGTAAAGGAGTAGAGGATAATAAACATGGAATATCCTCTTTGGAACGGGTCTAAAGTGATTACAGCAGTCTCAGCTGCACCAAGCCCTTTTCCTGGATCAAAACTCTCTTCTAACAGATGTTCAACAAAACTTTCAAGAGACGATTTTGATTCCCAGGAGAAAACAGTCATTTCAAATCATTTCAAAGTATCCACTCAAGTAAACAAAACCCATGCTAATTATAAAGACACTTTTACAAACTAACTGGATTGTGGAAGACTTATCCCTTTATGGGAAGCCTATCCCTTTCTAAACAGAAATAGAAGGAGTGGAAACCTCTACGAAGCAGACAGAAAAACTCCCCTAATTATGACATCTTCACTTAAGTTTTCCAGGGGCCACTGAGATCATAAAAGTATTAAAATATATCTGAAGGTAAAAGAGTAATAAAAAACTTCAAGATGCTTCTGATGTGATTGATCTGGTTTATCCTTTAAAAATTAATAGTATCTAATTTGTGCGGACTAGACAGGTATCGATGGAGTAATAAAAACAATTTTAGTATGAACTTACATTCAACCTTTACACTTTTTACACACATATTCAAAAGTAAATGCTATAGAACTATTTTATAAACTTTAACAGATATCTAGAAAGAATCTCTTAACAGAACTAACAAACTATTAGCAAACAACTAGAAGAGTTTCTTAACTGAACTATTAACAAGACAGAAAGTACGCAAATCATTTCTAAAGTTCGGAGTTTATAGTCAGCTTTGATATCATTCTGAAAGTTTTCTTGAGAGTCTGAAGTCAGAGTTTAATTCATCTAAGCTTGACTGAGGATAAAACTCCCTCTTCTTAATTTCTTAAAGCTGCCTTTTAAGATTATCATGAGCTTTTTTAATAATGTCAATATTTTCCTCTTGCATTTTTAAGGCTAAGCTTTCTAACATTTCTTGGAAAAGAAACAGAATTTTAAGCTGAAAAACAGAGTTTTGGGGCAGTGCGGTACTGGTATCTCTGTTACAGACTTCATTTCCCAAACTACCTTTCCCTGTATCGTCACACTGTTATGAACAAACTACATTTCCCATACTGTCTTTTGGGTCTGGGAGAAAACTTCTATTCACACAGTCTGTATTCATGCTTTTGCTTTTACCACGAAAGAGATTTTTTTTTTCTTCCCTAAGCTTGCATTAGGATGCCTGCATTACCGTTTGACAGGTGTACCTCTCTAATTAGATTTTTCACCTGACACTGTTCCCAGAGCAGGTCATGTCTGTCCACATGCACTCAGACAGATGTTTGTCTCCTGCCTTATTGGGTCACTGACAGAAAGTAGAAGCATTTGGAATAAAAGCTTTTTCAGAAAGGTCTTTTCCCCGATAGAAAAAAGAGCTTTTTCAGAGAGATTCTGTTCACAACCGTGGACACTGCGTAGCCCCACCTGCTGACTGTTGCTGCTCCTGCCAGCCATGTTTGTACGGCCAAATCTACCCTGCTTCCTTATGCTAGCAGTTTCTCCAGGTCCTGAACTGCCTGTGCCTCAGCTCCATGCTGGAGGAAGCTGCCTGACAACTGCAGGAACCCTAGTATCCCCAGAACGCACTCAAACTTGGAGGTGCTTGCCCCTGGCCCTTTGCTATTGCTTCCAGATTGCTGGTTGGAAACAGAGATGCAGTGTTATCAGTAAGAATTAGCAGTGCTTCAGGGGATTTTTTTGCTATACTAGGGCAATTATGAGTGATTCTCCCATTCTGATAGCTGTTTCTTCCAGGTGAATTTAATTTTTTTGTCCCTACAGAAAGAGAAAAAAAATCTGAGAAAGAAAGATCTGGAAAGCTTTTAGTGTTTAGAGAGAGATTACTAAGTCTTTCCCAAAATTTCTGTCCTCTAAATTTTGACTTCATGGTCAAACGGAAACTAATTTTGATTGTACGGTGTTGTAATGGTGTTTGCCGGCAGAGTGGAGGGTTTAATTTCGTCCACATCTGCCTTAGGGTAAATTCCCCCCTGCGTCTCAGGGCTTGACTCCAAGCTGTCTCCAGGCCAAAAGCTTCCACAGGAATCTTTTTCTGCCCATTTTTTTCTCATCTTTGATAGATTTTTTTTCTGATTCTTCCCCCAGGAATTTGTGTTCCTAGTCCCACAGTTGGAAATCAAAGACATAGTTCCTCTGTCTTGTTACTTGTCTTATCCTAAATTTTTTCTTAAACTATATTCCTATCCCAATATTCCTATATTCTACCTTACTCTAAATTTTTCTTTAATTTTATGGATATAAATTAAGAGAGAAAAAGGAAGAAACCTAGGTGGAGAGAGATATATGCTGCAGCTTTACTTTTTAACTTTGGCATTCCTCACCTAACTTTCACTCCCGAAAATAGAATACTCCTTCCTTAATTTTTCAACATAACTGCACATGCCCAAATTTCCCGCGGGACCCTCTCTCCCCTTTTGGTCCCTGTTTGTGGTGCCATCTTTAGGAGACCTGCTCCCACTTTTACCCCAGGGTCCTCTTGAGGAGGGAGAAGTGAGAAATATTTAGATAGAAGGATAGAGGGGAGAGAGACAGATAGAAACACAGGACAGCTCGGGAGGGCCTGGATCCTTATCCACTGGCCCCTTCTGTCTCAGCTAAAGGGCTATTTATAGGAGTGCCAAGGGGTGGAGCAAAGACCTCCCCCTAGCTCAGCCAGATGTAGACCCTTCCAATAACCTAGTCAACATGCACATGGTCAAGCAATCCTCTAATGCAGCCCTGCTGGGTAAAGCAAGGAAACCTTTGTGGGCCTCCACACATGCCTTTAATCCCAGTACTCAGGAGGCAGAGGCAGGTGGATCTCGGTAAGTTTGAGGCCAGCCTGGTCTACAAAGCAAGTTCCAGACAGCTAGAGCTGTAACACAGAGAAACTCTGTCTCAAAAAAACTAAAAAAAAAAAAAGCCCGTGAGGTCCTGTCTCTGGTTCCACACTGACAGCCTTATCCAGTGGTCATCACCTCCCAAGGGCCCCACGTCTCCATGGTGGGTTAAGTTCCCACCCTCATCCCTGCCCCATGGGGACTGAATTTCCACACTGGTACCTTCTGGGGACATATGTACATTAGAATCTCAACTGGAGTGACCTCTTGGGCTTCAGTTTTCTCCCAGAGCCAGCAGCTCTCAGAGAGAGCAGGGAGGACCTGGTGAAGATCGTAGGCAGGCCGGGCCAGGCTCTGCTGAGACCCTAGCAGCAGCAGCATAATGGAAAGATTACTGCACCGGATGGCATCACACACCGTCACCCTCAGCCGCACACAGCCCCTTCCCCTGTACAGGCGACCCTTTGAAGCTAGGAGCTATACCTATTCAGAGTCCTGGCCGAGGAAAACTAGGTGGTAAAGAGGGACCAGAGAGAGCTTAGGGGAGGGGGACACGGAGAGGGGACACTCGGGCACAGCACAGGACCCAGTCAGGGTGAAGTGAGGAGATGGGAGGGAGAAGCAGGGAGGCAGTGTTTGTGGTGCCGCTCGGAAGCAAGCTGGCACTTCACAGGTGGCACTGCCAGCCGCTCCAGAGGCCCATTTCCTTTTTTGTTTTGTTTTGTTTTGAGACAGGGTTTCTCTCTGCAGCCCTGGCTGTCCTGGAACTCACTCTGTAGACCAGGCTGGCCTCGAACTCAGAGATCCACCTACCTCTGCCTCCTGAGTACCAGGACTAAAGGCGTGTGCAACCATGCCTGGCCCTCCGTTTTCTAAGTAGAGAAACTGAGGCCTCAGATCACTGTCTTTGATTTGGCTCCAGGTAGGTGTGTGATCTGTGCTCTGTCTACAGTCTCCCAGTTCTTTTGGCAACTGTCTCACTAGAGAGTAACCTGGGATACTTCTCCGTTAAGAATTAAAATCTCTCACATCACCGGGTGCTGTGGTGTACCCCTAGAATCCCAGATCTTCAGGAGGCTGAGGTGGGAGGACCATGTGTTCAAGGCAGCTTCAACCAACACAGAAAATGTCTCAAAAAACAACATCAAATGCCTCTCACATTGGGGACAACCCATGGGTCCTTTATGGAGGACAGATGGGGTTCAGGGACAGAGTCCCTTCTACCTCACCACCAGTACCTGAAATTGTGGCATGGTTGAATAATCTCAAAGCCAATGGTCCCGAGCCACGCTGTAAAAATACAGTGTGGCTCCAACAAGAATGCCATCTTTCTTCACTCCTGATGGCAAGTAACCCAAGAGCCATCAGTGAAGAAATAGCTCCTTCCTCTGGGAATCTAAGTCCACGGAGAATATTCTCAGTGAGGACATCCTGGCCACAGGCTGCCAGCTTGGTTCCTTAAGCTCTTCTCTGCGAAAGTGAAGCTTTGGGGGATGAGGAAGGGCTTCCTCCTGTCAGCAAGTGACTGGGAGTCTAGCAGCAGGGGCAGGGCAGGAGGACAGGGACAGACACACAGAGCTCTTACATTGTCAAGGGGTCCTCACATGGTGACCACCCCAGTGCTGAAGAGAACTGCCCACAGACACTCGGGCAGCACATCTCCTTGCTCAAGCTCAAAACGGTGACTTGGCCCCAAGGTCCTCTATAGTGATATTTTGTTTGTACTAAAATGTTATTTGTATGTTAATAAATAAAGTTGCCCAGGGGTCAGAGCTATTAGCAAGCCATAGGAAAGCCAGGCAGTGGTGGCGCATGCCTTTAATCCCAGCACTTGGTAGGCAGAGCTAGGTAAGTCTCTGTGTGTTTAGGGATACAGCCAGCATTGGATACACATGCCTTTAATCTCAATACCAACCATAGAAGACCTGGAGGTGTGTAGAGACCGGCAGTGACGAGGCGGTCATGTGGTTGGGTTTACAACCAATGAGAAGGCAGAACCGAAAGTCTTTATAAAGACTTTAACACAGGAAGTAGCTCTCTTTCTCGGAGAGGTCTCTTGGTTGAAGAGGCTAGCTGCAGCAGGCGGGTAAGGCTCTTAGCTCTGATCTCTTGGCTTTCTTCTTTGCATTGGTTCTGTGTTTCTTATTTAATAAGACGGTTGGTTACATCTACAGTCCTCCAGGAAGCTTGGAAGACAGAACCTGGCTTCAGTCTGACTGGGTCACCTGAGGGGCCAGGGCCTGAGGAGTCCTGGCCCTGAGGGGAAGCCGGGAGAGAAGCGAGGCAAGCAAACCCTGGTGTCTTGGTGACACAGCTGATTGGGAATGTGCCTCAAGGTCAAGATCAAGCATTTTGGACCTTTCTTCTCTGCTGTCTCCATCACAGGTTCTACGGCTGGTTACCTTGTTAACGTAAGATGGCCGACTCGCATCCTGGCTCGTGGATTACAAGATCCTCTCCTCAACCACTGAGGGGCCATACATACCTCAGATGGACCGGCCTGGGTAGCCTGCTCCCCTTTTCTTGTTTATTTTCTTGTTTATTTTCTTGAGGCAAGTCTTGCTGTGCATGTGTAGACCACACCCAGCTGCATATGTGTTTTAGGGTTCCCAGACCCCATCCAAGAACATCTGCCTCATCTCAGGCCACATCTGCCATGTTCTGCAACCTGGTGCTTCCTCAGCCAGACTGATTGGAATGGGTGGTCACATGATTCAACACACACACACACACACACACACACACACACACACACACACCCTGCAATGGAAGCCTTCATGTTCAGCTACTGCTTCTGCAGCCTAAGCCAATCTTATCCTTCCAGAGCGAGAGTAAAATTGAATGGGTGGGAAGCCAGTGGCTGAAGAGCTGAACTAAAACGGCCACTTCGCCCTGTCCATGGGAGACACTGGTCCCCAGACAAGAGAAGGAACAGCTAGCTCTCCGCTTCTTGCTCCAGCTCATGAAGAATGGAAATGAGACAGGAACTGAGAGGTAACTGGAGAGACAGGTTAAGCTCTGAGTCCCAGCGGTTGTCTAGGATCCTCAGAGTCTAGACCTTCTCTGTGACACAGCTAAGTGGCTGCTGGAAACCCAAGGGACCTGACACACAACAGTCTTCTCCATGGGGCGACTGGAAGAGGAACTTCCAGGAAGACCCCAGGCAGCTCTTCATTAAACAGCACAAACCCGAACAGCAAGAGAGAAGTAGAAAACCAAGTTCCGGGCAGCTGTTCCGGGGCCTCCATGTCTGTTTTTTCTTACCCAGCGTCAACCACGGCTGGCTTCTTGGCTGAACACGAGAGCAGAGTCCCACAACTTGCAATGAACCTCAGGAGCACTCCCCAGTTGCCACTACAGACCTCTGGTCATGTCGCCACACACCCCAGCAGTCCTGACGGAGGATGCCCGCTATGGCAGAGATAAATCATGGCCTTACAGCAACCAGTCCCCATCTTACTTCAGCAGCAGATGCTCCACGTTATCTAGGCACAGGCCACCTAGCCTGGCTGGATCTCCACCAGTCCTCTCAGCCAAATGGCTATGAATGAACAATGGGAAATTAGCAGAATTCTGTGCCCTCCCCCACCCCCCAACCTGAATGGGATGCAGATGTGATGGCTGGAACAGAAACAGGCATCTTAGATTATAAAAATGGAAGGCACAGATGCAGAGTGCAGAGCCACAGGACAGAAGGAAACTTCCCATATCACGGAGACTCTTTAACAGCCCTTGCTCGTACTATTCCCTGTGAGAGAAGAGATGTGTTGTGTGTCTTAAGGCCCAGTCACTGAGGTATTTGCCACGATGGCTGAATGTGCATTCTGATTAATACAAACGCAGGGTATGATGATATATGTTTGCGATCCCAGTGCTTGGGAGGTCAAGGCAGGAAGGTCAGCCTTGGCTACATTGCAAGTCAGAAGGAAAAGGGGGTGGGGCAGGGAAGCAAGCCATAGTTGGTCTCCCTGGCCAGCTAACACTATACGATGTACAACATTGTGTGTGCCTTATTCAGGATGCACAGGCCAAGGAACTCACACATCCACAGTCCATCATCACTACATACAACCTGCTGTTTGCTTCCCCAGAGGGTGGGGCGGTGCTGGTTTGACACTTCAAAGAGGGTCAATAAGTCTATGACGGAGGTAGTATCCGGGACATGTCGCAAAGCCCTGGTCCATGATCTTCCTGTTTCACAGGCAATGGGGTGACTTCAGACTTTTTTCTTCCTTTCTTGGCAGCTCAGGACCTCCATCACATCACAGTGAAGCCACTCTGTACCTTCTGGTGCCTTCTCCAACCCCCTCTATCCCATAGCAGCCCGTGGGGCACCTCCAGGAACTCTTAGAGTTCCACAGGGCACCATTTGAAAAACCACTGCTCCAGGATCAAGTGTGTGAGCTTTGGTGTCAGCTTGATTCAAGTTTGAAACCCAGACATGACGATCATCATTCTTCTCTCTGGTTACAGTCCCTTCCTCAATGCTGCAGTCCTGAAAGGATTCCACGTAACAGGATGAAGGAAAGCTCTTGGCCCGGTGCCCACAGCAGGTGTCCCATAAGTGCGAGTTCTTAGCTGATTTTGTTGGGCCTTTCCATGAAATGTCTTGACAGCACAGGCTGTCTACACACACACACACACACACACACACACACACACACACACACACACACACACACACACTGTCCAGCCTAGTATCTGCATAGCAAGGGCTCTTCTCCTTCAATTGCTCACACTGCCGCTGCCCCGAGACCCTCCCGGCTCTTCACTCTGACAGTGGCACTCTATTTACTTTGGCTGAGCTCAAGATGTTTCTGGAAAGGAACTCCAGCTAAGCTGTCACAATCATCCCATCACCTGCCAGCCAATTGGCTGGTAGGGATGCTGGGCACGCGACCAAGGGCACCCGCAGGGCTGGCAGGAGAGCTTGACTAGCCAGGTTTGCCAGGCTAGCACTCAAGCAGCTGGAGTCAACAGGGAAAGTGCTCTGAGAAGGGGGTTCCCAGTCACCCCAGTCCACAAGGGTTTATAAAACCACCCGGAATGTGTTCTAGATCCCAGCTATTTAATATGCTCTAGGGAGACTGACAGTAGAGTCACTTAGGAGCCCGTCAGAAATGCAGAGTTCTGGGTCGGGTGCAGTGGTGCACACCTTCAATCCCGGCACTCGGGAGGCGGAGGCAGGTGGATCTCGGTGAGTTCAAGGAAGCCTCGGCTACAAAGTGAGTTCCATTCCAGTCAGGGCTACACAATGAGACCCCATCTTAAAAAATAAATAAATAAATAAAAGCAAGCCAGATGTAGGGACTCATTGTGTAATCTTAGTACTTGGAAAACTGAGGCAGGAGGATTGCTACCAGCTGAAGTCCAGCCTAAGCTACAGAGTGAGTTCCAGGCCAGTCAGAGCTAAAGAGGGAAACCTTTATATAAAGAAGAAAAGAAAGGAAGGAGGGAGAGAGGAAGGGAGGGAGGAAGGGGTGGGAGGGGAGGGCAAGAGAGTGTAGCATCCCTGGTCAACCCCAAACCTGCAGAATCAGAGCCTACATCTGCATAAGATTCTCAGTGGTGCTTTTGCAGAGAAAAATTTTAAAAAGTAAAAATGCAGATTTAAAAAAAAAATAAAAGGTTTTTACCCATACATCATCCTTAAGGAGACAGTAGCTATGAACTAGATTGTGAAGCAGAACTGGCATTCTTGTCTGGGCTTGGCCACTTATTAGATGCGTGACCTTGGGCAGGCGACTTCAGCTGTCCACTCTGGATCAAGAGAAAACAGAGCATCTGAAACACCTGTCTTGAGCTGGTAAGGCGGCTCAGTGGGTAGGATGGCTCAGTGAGTAAAGGTACTTGCCACTGAGCCTGAGATGGGCGTTCTATCCCCGGAGCCTACATAGTGGAAGGAGAAAACCAATTCCCAGAAGCACATTTGTGACCCTCACACATTTGTGATGGCACACACACACACACACACACCTCAAATGTTCAAATAAAAAGAAAGAAATGCTTGCTCACGAGGTAGATATGGACCAGGCTAACATCCAGAAAAGGTTCATTTAACATTGTCTTATTTTCCTCTCACCTCAGTTTTGTCCCCTCAGGAACTCATGTTGAACTCTGGTCCAAAGTCTACCACTGATGAGACCTTTGAGAGTGGTGTGGTCGGTAGCGGGGATTCATGCAGTTCTTGACTATCTAGTGTGGGTACCACAAGAGCAAGCTCTTAGAAAGTGAAACCACCCTGTAAGTTTTCTCTCTTCTGCATACAGCTCCTTCTGAGTTTAAAAAAAAAGCCTGGCGTGGTGGCACACACCTTTAATCCCATCACCTGGGAGACTCAGGAGGTAGAGCAGGCAGATCTCTGAGTTCAAGGCCAGCCTGGTCTACAGAGTGAGTCCCAGGACAGCCAGAGTTACACAGAGAAACCCTGTCTCAAAAAACCAAACACCAAACAAAATCAAAACCCCAATTATCTCGTTAGTGTTTAGTGAATGTGCCATGGCGAGTGGGAAGCGGCCAGAAAACAGCTTGCAGGAGTCAGTTCTCCTCCCCCCACCCCCCCTCCACTCCCCCCCCCCACCCCCCCGTGTGGGTCCTGGGGATGGAACTCAGGTCACCGGGTCGGGTAGAGGGCACCTGTCTTAGCTGGGGTTTCTATTGCTGTGTAAGAGCCATGGCCAAAGCAACCTTACTTGCAGGTTGGCCCCGCCCACAATGAGTCAGTCCCTCCCACGCCAGTCATTAGTCAAGACAATAACCCACAGACTCACCTACAGGCCAGTCATACCCAGGCACTTTCTCAGTTGAGATTGACTCTTCCTAGATATGTCTAGGTCTGTGTCAAATCGACAAAAACCAACCAGCACGGCTCTTCATCCACGGCTCACCCTGCTTCCCTGTCATGTTCTGGGGCCCTTGCCAGATGCAGCCCCAAATCTTGGCCTTCCAGAATTGTGAGGTAAATTAACCTCTCTGTTTTGAATTAATTACTTAACTAATTAATTAAATTTTGAGGTCTCAACTCCAGTACCAGCAAACTAGTCAGGCATCGTGATATAGCCTAGCTTGATGCAATGAGTGGCTGTCTCACAAAACAAACAAACAAACAAACAAACCAAGGTGGACAGCCCCTGAGAAATGACAAATTAAACAAAGCAGGTTTTGATGGTGAATGTGGTCTTCCTAGCCATCATTTGTTAAAGCTTCATGACGGTCCATACAGAAGAAAACCCACTCTTTGTTTTTAAGACAGGGTCGCAGCCGGGCGGTGGTGGCGCACGCCTTTAATCCCAGCACTCGGGAGGCAGAGCCAGGCGGATCTCTGTGAGTTCGAGGCCAGCCTGGGCTACCAAGTGAGTTCCAGGAAAGGCGCAAAGCTACACAGAGAAACCCTGTCTCGAAAAACCAAAAAAAAAAAAAAAAAACAAAGACAGGGTTGCTCTGTATGTGCCCATGATGGCCTTCAGCTCCCAGTAATCCTCCTGCCTCAGCCTCCCAAGGATTGCAATTCCAAGTGTGAACCACCACACCCCACCATCTTTCTTTCTTTCTTTCTTCCTTTCTTTCTTTCTTTCTTTTTCCGTTCTTCAAGACAGGGTTTCTCTGTGTAACAGTCCTGGCTGTCCTGGAACTTGCTCTGTAGACCAGGCTGGCCTTGAACTCACAGATATCTGCCTGTCTCTGGTCCTGACTGCTGGAATTAAAGGTAAGCACCACCACGTCCGGCACCCTACCATTTTAACTCTTTCCTTTTTTCTGGCATTTGCTAGCATCTGTGCTTTGTACTCTCCTGACTACCCCTATGGTGAACTCACTGCCGCATTTCCCACAGGCCCAGATGCCCTTGCTTGAAGGCCGTCGGTAGAACACCATGCTTCTCAGGCTTGAGGGTGACTACCAACTCTGGGAATTCGAGTCTACTTTTATAGGGCTGGGATTCTGTCCCATTGCACATGAGCACACAAAGGGCAGTGTCTGAGGCTTCCAGGCAGGGCGTTCTCTTTTATCCCTGGGATCCTATTTTGGTAGTTTCAGGTAAAACTTGGGAACGATCTTTTTGCCTAATTTCTCAGCCATTTAGTATGTCCGGTTTTTATAACTCTATGAGACATTATTTATCCCATTTTACAGATGAAAAAACTGATTTAGAGTGATGTCTTAGCAAGCATACTTTCTTAGCCTGTTTAGGCTGCTATAACAAAATACCTTAGACTGGGTAATTTATAAACAAGAAAAATGTATTGCTTGCTGTTCTGGAGGTCAGAAAGTCCTAGATGGAGGCATGAGTGAATTCAGTCTCTGATGAGGGATTTACAGACAGCATTTTGTTGTCCGATTTTGCACTTGGTGGAAGGAGTAAGCAAGCTCTCCCAAACCTCTTTTATAAGGTCATTAATCCGATGGCCGAGGGCTCCACCTTTATGACCTCACTATCCTCCCAAGGCCCCTCTTCTAAGTGCTACTGGGAATCTATTGGAGTCACAGATAATAGAAGACACACACTACCTCCCCTAGGACTAGAATACAACGACCAACTCTCCTGTGTGTCTGGAGCTCAGAAGCATCCCAGGATACTGGAAAGTCTGTGTTGATAGCATCTGGGGAGCTGAAGAAATGACTCAGGGGTTAACTTCTTCCAGAGGACCTGAGTTCAGTTCCCAGCACCCTAGTCAGTTGTTCATGACTGTCTATAAACCTAGTTCCAGGGGACGCAACACCTCTGACCTCCTCAGACACCTATGTGCTCATGGCCTTTCTCTTTGTTTTTGTTTTGTTTTGTTTGTTTTTTGTTTTTTGTGTGTTGGGGGAGGGGTGTTTGTTTTTTGAGACAAGGTTTCTCTGTGTGGCCCCGCCTGTCCTGGAACTCACTCTGTAGCCCAGGCTGGCCTCGAACTCACAGAGATCCTCCCGCCTCTGCCTCCCGAGTGCTGGGATTAAAATCGTGCGCAGCCACCACCTGGCAAGTCTCTTTTTAAAAAGATCATCTCAGGAGAACCAGGATGGCTGGCCACTGTGGACTATAACCCACTTCCCAGCTAGTGCACATCCTCTACATCCCTGTCAGGACCAGCCTTCCTGGACCTGACTGTGCATCCTCTGCAGCCCTGTCAGGACCAGCCTTCCTGGACCTGACTGTGGATCCTCTGCAGCCCTGTCAGGGCCAGCCTTCCTGGACCTGACTGTGGATCCTCTTGGCAGCCACACTGAGCCAACAGCATCCACAGCACAATGAAAACACGGGCTTGAGGGCTCAGGGATTTTCCCAAGACAAAAACAGACAGCCTGATTTAAAAACAGAGAAAAGTCATCAGTAGACTCTCCTCCAAGGAAGACACACAAATAGCCAATAAAAACACAGAAAAACGATGAGTGTCATTAGTTGTTGGGGGAAATTCAAATCAAAACTGCAATGTAAGTTGGGAGTCAAGATACCTGTTGCCGGGTGGTGGTGGCGGCGGCAGCGCACGCCTTTAATCCCAGCACTCGGGAGGCAGAGGCAGGCAGATCTCTGTGAGTTCGAGGACAGCCTAGTCTACAGAGCGAGATCCAGGACAGGCTCCAAAGCTACACAGAGAAATCATGTCTGGGGGAGAAAAAAAAAATACCTGTAATCCCGCACTCAGGAGTCTGATGCAGGAGGACAACATAAGTTTGGTTATAGGCTACATAGTAAGTTCCAGCCTTGGCTACAGGACGAGACTCTGACTAAGCAAGCAGACATGGGGAGATGTCCTGCGGGTAAGAGTGCTTGCTATGAAAGCAAGAGGACCTGAGTTCGAGTCCCCATCAGCCACGTCAAAGCAGGGCGTGGCCATGCACGCTGGTAATCAGTGCTGAAGAGCAGAGATCGGTGGGTCTTGCTAGCCTAGCCCAACGAGAAGCTTCAGGTTTAGTGAGAGCCCTTGCCTCACAGGTGGGCAATCAGCAGCCCTAGTTGAACACTGTTTAGAGCAGAGCTGAGTGTGACATAGACACAGATTCCCTAGAGACCCTGGCACCCCCTTTCCTCACAAAATGTATATCCTTTTGCTAACAAGCTGATCTAGCTTGAGACTTCAGAAAGTGGGTCTCCCCGAGCCCACCCTATTTTGATGGCATGTGCTGTCCTACTGTTGCTGCGGTCCAGTGTCCGTCCTTAGCCGGAATGTGACCCGAGGCGAACCTCTGGTCTGACCGGTACCCCGAGGCAGCCGCTCGTGAACTGCAGGGCGCCATTGAAGTCCACCCTGGGATCGATTCTTCTCTCTAACACCATGGAGCCCTCTAGGGATGGGGAGCCCTGCCTTCCTTTGCTCCCTCAGAGGAGGAGTACCTACCATGGACAGGCACTGATCACAAGCGACAAGACAGCCTGCCTCTAAGGTGCCAGAGGGAGGCGAGCAATACAAACACACACAGGTTCTTCAGTGCGGGCGCCAAGCAACCTGAGGCAAAAATAAGACCGTTCCTTCTGGTCCATTACAGCTTCACAGCTGTCAGGAAACTGCCCCATCTCCAGCTTTCTCTGCACCCAGAAGCACCCTAAGGGTCTCCCTCCATGTCTCCAGGGATCAGGAGGTCTCTTCACTGTCCTGTCTATGGTCTTCTGGGCTCCTCTGGGTTCTAGAGGACCACCTGAAAGGGACCCAAGCCAGAAGACAGTCTGCAAGATCCCCCAAGCCCTGGCTCTGGTCCCCGGCTCTCATGGGTTTCCTTTAGCACAGCTGCATTCCCGCCTCCATCCTTGGCAGAAGCTCACGGTGCCTGACTCAGCCCAGCCCACAGCAGTCCCACAGTGGTGAGAAACCATTTCCTCGGGGCTCACAGCTGAGTCACTGTAGCCTTGAGCCCCAGGATTTACATTTGTCCAGGCAGCTGCACCTGGTCACTCCAGCCCACTAAGGATGAGATGACTCTTTCCTGATACGGCATCTCAACTCTTCCTGATAGATTGCATCCTAAGTCTTCACCTCCCGTTTCTTAGACAGAGCTGGGGACAACTCCATAGAGGAGTCTTTTCTCAGGTGGCCTTGTTCTACCGTGTGGTCTTTTTTAAAAAATTAATTCGTTTGTTTTTTGAGACAGGGTTTCTTTGTGTAGCCCTGGCTGTCCTGGAACTTACTCTGTAGACCAGGCTGGCCCCAAACTTAGAGATCAGCCTGCCTCTGCCTCCCTGGTGCTGGCACTAAAGGTGTGTGTCATATGCCCAGCTGCAGTGTGGCCTCTTAGTGAGTGGTTGTCAAGGGGGTCATGAAGCTCCAGATGGCAGGAGTCAGGTGCTCAGGTATTGCCACATGGTGTTTTAGAAAGCCTGGTGTTCTGGCTGTCACCCTGGTCACTATTATTTACTTATTTCTTTCAGGAAGTTTGAGACAAGATCTCACTCTTTAGTTCTAGAATGTACTATGTAGTCCAGACAGGCTTTGCACTGGTTGTAATCCTTCTGCCTCAGCCTCCTGAGTGCTGGGATCAAAGGCATGTACCACCATACCTGTCCTATTCATTTTATTTTTGAGACAGGTTTTCACTAAGTTGCCCAGGCTAGCCTCGAAGTCACCCTGTAATGGGCCTTGAATCTGTGATTTTCCTATCTCAGCCTTCTGAGGAACTGGGTCACCTCTGGCTACCATTATCAAGGGACGGGAGACATGGCTCTAAGGTGAAATGCACATAGGATTCTTCAGAGGACTCCCAGCACCCACATTTATTGACCTATAACTGCCTGTAATTCCAGCTCCAGGGGATCTGACACCTCTTTCTGGCCTCTAAGGGCACCTACACACTCAAACCATAGACTTTCACAGACATACTCACATACACATAAATACAAAATAAATTAAAATGAATCTCTTTTAGAAACCTCAAAATCACCTGGACATCTTAGATCGCAGAAGCTCTTACGCCCAGATGCCCAGCAGAACCGCACACAGAGTTTTGTTATTTATTTCCTTTTTCACAGGAGCGAAGATGGAACCCAGGGCCTCACACACATGGTAGGCAAATGCTCCTCCACCGAGCTACACCCCTGCCCTAAGTGCATTTTTATTTTTGAAATTATTTTATGCATACAGATATTTTGTCTGCACATATGTCTGTGTACCACATGTGTGCCTGGTGCCCAAGGAGGCCAGAGGAGTGTCAGATCCCCTGAAACTGGAGTTACAGACAGTGGTGGGCTGCCATATGGATGCTGGGAATAGTACCCTGGCCCTCTGGAAGAGCAGCTGGTGCTCTTAAGCACTGATCCACCTTTACAGTGGGGACCCTGTAAAGAAATATATCCCAGACTTCATTGCTACTGAACTAACTAATCTGTCCAGAGAATGTGTGTTTGTTTTTAAGCCTTGGTGTTATTGAATCCACCAGGCTCACTGAATGCCACTGCTCTTTCTAAACACCCACAGACAATTGCTTCCAGAAGTCTTTGAATCTGTGGCTACTTCCTGTGATGTCCTCTTTGTGCAGACTGGGACATGGCCCTCCTGACCTTCGTGTCCAGCCCCGGAGTAAGTATCAGTTATTTAATCTGAGTTCGAGAAGGCAGTGAGGAATGGGGTGAGCCGACAAGAGTCTCTTCCTTAGGGACACCTCATGGTCTGGCTGTCCACTCTACTGTTCTTCCACACCTACCCTACACGTCAGTTCTGAATGTTCCAGAAAGCAAGACGGAATGGTTAAGTGAGTGGGCTGTCTTTTGAGAGTTTAGCATGGGGCTGGGATGAGGGCCTGTTGAGGGAGCCATCTGCCTCTGGCACAGTGATAAAGGAACCATAAAGTTCGAGAGTTGAGAAGAACATCTTAATATGGCATTTTAAAAATCAATATCACAGCCAGGCGGTGGTGGCACACACCTTTAATCCCAGCACTTGGGAGGCAGAGGCAGGCGGATCTCTGTGAGTTTGAGGCCAGTCTGTTCTACAGAGCAAGATCCAGGACAGGCACCAAGACTACACAGAGAAACCCTGTCTCAAAAAAAAAACAAACAAACAAGCAAAAGAAACAAACAAACAAAAACAAAAATACTTCCCTTCAAAGCTTGAAAACATTTCACCATTTTCTTCTAATGTCACCTTGAAAGGATCTACTATAACCACAGAGCATGGTAGCTCACACCTATAATCCCAGCATTTGGGAGGCTGAGGCAGAAAGATAGCTAAGAATTCAAGACCAGCTTGGGGTACCTAACGAGACCCCCCATTTCAGCACATACATCCACCCCCTGCTTCCCACCCAAAAGATACTTGGCATAACCTAGGGCATGGTGGGTCACACCTGTAACCCCAGTACTTTGGAGGCTGAGGCGGGATTACTGAGAGTCTGAGGCCAGTTCAGCCTACACAGCAAGCCCTGTACAGAAAAGAAAACTGAGGCTGAGTGCCACTCTTATTCCTGACCTGGTCATATACTTAGGAGTGTTCACTGTCACTTCAGCATTCTGAAATCATGGTTGACTGTCCAGGCTGGCCTGGGATTTACCATGTAGGGACAGGCTAGCCTCCAACCGGAGCCACCACACTGTTGTGGGGTACCCACCTGAAAAGACTAACCAGAACAGGTTTAAGCCGATATAGAAAGTCTTTATCAGCCAGCCAGTGATTATATACTAGATGTTTGGGATCCCAGTATAGCAACAAGCCTTTCTCAGGGTGACCTTTTAAGAGCAAAAACCATGCTCTGGATTGGCACACTTCAGTTAACAAGAACAGTTAGCCAGAAGCAGAACTGCAGAAGTCAAAAAGCAAGGTTAGTCCATTTAGAGGCTTTTCCAGAACTGTGGACTTTGATGGATTAGGTCTTTGTTTTCATTTTGGCAGATAGTGCTGTCTATGTGTTGAGTTTTATGACCTGAATGGTACTTCCATCATGGAGTCAGTTGTATTAAGGTCTTGGGCCCTGTTACACACACCTGGCCACATTTTAAATTTCTAAGACCTTTATATATATATTCCCCTTTCTTGTTCCTGTGTCGTGGATGAATCATCTTTTCTCTCTAAGGGTATTTCATAAGCTTTGAGGTGTTTTGTGTCCTGTGTCATTTCTAGACTCTGTTTTCCTTTTACTCAGTCTCTGAAATAGTTGGCACCATGGCTGACTCTGTCATTATTTAACATTTTGAGATTTCATTCATGAAAATATCACCAGTAAGCGGGTGGTGGTGGCACACACCTTTAATTCCAGCACTCTCCCGGCAGAGGCAGGCTGAGCTCTGTGAGTTCGAGGCCAGCCTGGTCTACAAAGTGAGATCCAGGACAGGCACCAAAACTACACAGGGAAACCCTGTTTCAAAAAAAAAATAAAAATAAAATGAAATAAAATTTAAAAAGCCAAAAAAAAAAAAAAAAAGAGAGAGAGAGAGAGAAAGGAAATATCACCAGTGCTTGGCACAAATGTTAATTTTGTTTGTTTGTTTTGTTTTGTTTTTCAACAGGGTTTCTCTGTGTAGCTGTGACTGTCCTGGAACTTGCTCTGTAGACCAGGCTGGCCTCGAACTCACAGAGATCCTCCAATGATCAAGAGACAAAGGAGGAGGAAGTGTAGGCTGGCAACCGTGGATCGGGTGAGCAGTCTGCCAAGTTGGGGCAATTTTTTATTTCTATGTGTTTATTTTGTTTGTTTACTTTAAAGAGAGGGTCTTATGGAACCCAGGCTGGTCCAGGACTTACTATGTGGTCAAGGGTGACCTTGAACTTCTGATCCTCCTACTTCCACTTCTAGAGTGCTGAGATTACAAGCAGGCACCACCACACACGGTTTATGTAGTTTTGGGGATCAAACCCAGGGCTTAATGAATGCTAAGTGAGCACTCTGCCCACGGAACCCCGGCCCCAGCTCTCTTGATGACAAGTTTGACCACACTGATGATTACATTTGAAACTAAAGGCCGCCATGTAAGAAAGTGTTCCCGAGCCAGGCAGTGGTGCCATGCGCCTTTAATCCCAAAACTGGAGGTGGAGGCAGGTGGATCTCTGTGAGTTCCAGGCCAGCCTGGTCTACAAAGTGAGTTCAAGGCTAGCCAAAGCTACAATAGTGAAACCCTGTCTCAAAACCAACCAACCAACCGAAGCTCACTCATTAAGGGAGCCAAAGAAGCAGACTAGTTGGAAAACAATAGCCTAGAGGCATCCTGCTGTGGAAAAGGCTGTGGACTGTAGGAGGCAGCCTGGGTCTTCTGTGTTTATTCTTCTATGCTTCTAGAATGATTTTTGGCCTGCATTGCCCAGGCTGGCCCTAAACTCTGGGGCTCTGATCATTCTCCTGCCTCAGCTTTCCACTCAGCTGGGCCCACAGGCTCACACAGCTACATCCTACTACCTCTAGCACTGCTGATGTTTGGAAGTTTCTGGAAGTTCTTCAAGACAGAAAATAAAGATGCTGTGAAGCACACCCTCTTATTGCTACGCCTCACTCTGTAGTTTTTCTGCACCCTGAGCCCCCACCCTTCCCTTCCCACTGCACACTCACCCTCATCCCAGACACAAGCCACCTGCAGAGGCAAACTGGGCACGTGGACACAACATGCAAAATTCCTCAGCCACAGGTGCAAACCGCCTCCAGCTCACACTCACACATGGATGCAGAGGCCCCTTCCGCTTTCAGACTTATCTCCTCCCACAGAGTGCTCCCCGCCCCCAGGCCCAGAAACTTCTGCCTCAATGACACCTGGACTGCTTCCTCCTCCACTCCAACCACCTCAGGACGCCTCTTGCTGTGGCCCTGTCTGTAACCTTTAGGGGCCCACGGTCTAAAGATGAGGCAGAGGTGCGGCAAAGTGGAGCTTAAACTGGCAGCTGAGCTGTAGCTACACCACCTTCAGCTTTCTTCTCTAAGTCATGGCAGAGCTCAGTGCCTGCGCGGTGCATCCTGGCGCAGGTTACATCATCTCTCGGGGGTCCTGGCGGAGGCCAGCCGCCTGCAATTCTGAGATGCTCTGATCCTATGACCCAGCTTGGAGTCAGCCTGTCTCTTCTTCCCTGGGATCCCCATCCATCCCGGTCTCCGTATCAGACCCTTTAGGCAGGCCCCAGCTCTGCTCTCCCGCCACGTTGGTTGAGCACTTACCACCACCCTGGTCCTGTTGTCTGGGAGTGTGTCAATGGCCAGGGAGGCCCCTCCCAGGTCCTGGCTTAGCTGGGTCCTGCCCGGCTTCAGCACCTGCTCAGGACTCTCTCGGGCTCTCCGACGCCAGCCTTGCCTGGTTCCCTCGGCAGTCCATCCGGGGCCTTGGCCTTCATCATGACCTGGGAGAAGGACAGAACACTGGGTGCTGGTGGTCCTGAGGAAGGACATGAGAAGGGGTCCAGACCTCCTATCTTGCAGAAGCCTCAACATGACACCATCATTGGTTCTGGGGACACTTGATGACCAGGACAGAAGGTTCACAACACAGATTGAGAGCTGTGTGCCTCACACCATGCCCAGAAACACGCACATGCAATACTAAAACCCCTCAACCCTCCACAGTGGACACGGTATGTATGCCTGGCAAACCAGAATCTGGCTCAGAGGTTAAAGGTGCTGGGGACTGAACTCAGAGCCTACAGGTGCCGCTCTACCATTGACCTACATGCCCAACTACGTCCTTCTACTCTCTTTCTTTCTTTTTTTGAGGTGGGGGATTTGAGACAGGGTTTCTCTGTGTAGCCCTGGCTGTCCTAGAACTCACTCTGTAGACCAGCCTGACCTCAAACTCAGAGATCCGCCTGCCTCTGCCTCCCCGGGTGCTGGGATTAAAGGCGTGCACCACCACGCTGGGCTGTGCTTTTACTTTCTATCTCTGTGTTTTTTGAATACTCCATATGTCTCGTATATGTGGAATTATATCACAATTGGCTTTTTTCACTTAGCATAATGTCTTCAAGGTTCAGCCCTGTTCTTTTGGAAGACTGAATGGTGTTCTGTGCTATCCCACATTTTGCTTATCTGATCACCTGACAGTAGGAACTTGATTTGTGTTCATGAGTTGGCTATCGTGAAGGATTCTAAGAGGAATAAAGGGTACCAGCATCTCTTTGGAGACCTGTTTTCAATTCTTTGGGTTATGTGCCCAGAAACGGAATTGTTGGCTCCTACATTACTTCCATTTCCTTCCATACTGTTTTCCATGTGAAATGACTATGCAAGTTCATTTGTTTGTATGTTTTTAAATTATTTTTATTTCATTTTATTTTACGTATAGGGGTATTTTGTTTGCAGGTAGCACCCATGGAGGCCAAAAGAGGGCACTGGATCTCCTGGGACTGCAGTTACAGAGAGTTGTGAGCTACCATGTGGGTGCTGAGGATCAGACCCAGGTCCTCTGGAAGAGCAGCCAGTGCTCTTAACCTCTGAGCTGCCTCTCCAGACTCATAGGCCAGTTTTTATTCTCAATAGTGTCCAAGGTTGCCTATTTCTCCACAGCGTCGTCAAGCCTTGTTCTTTCCCAGGGTCTTGGCAGTAGCCATTCTGATCGATGGACAGGAAGTGATAGGTACTTGTGGTTTTTGATTTGCATTTTTTTAATGGCTGGTGAGGATGAGCACCGTTTCATGTGATATTGGCTGTCTGTATAATGTTCGAGTCTTTGGTCCATTTTTAACTGGTGACTTGGTGGCCTGGATCATGGTTCTGTTAGCTGTTTAACAGCATCTTCTCTCTCTGCCCACTGGACCCGGTTGTGCCTCACTCTCCCTCCCTCCCCCACTGGCCTTGACTGCTGAAAATGTCTCCAGACATTACCAGAAACTCCCTGGAAACAAACGGTTCTCCCTCGCCCACTTGATTTGGTTGATTTTGAAACAGGATATCAATACTTAGCCCTGGCTGACCTGGAACTTGCTGTGTACATGAGGCTGGCCTTAAATCACAGAGATCTGCCTGTATCTGCCTCTAGGGTGCTAGGGCTAAAGGTGTGTTACCTTGCCTGGCTCCCTTGTCTTCCTGAGGAGCATAGTCTTAGCTCCATCATTACTTTCGAGCTTTGATCTCAGACAAATCACTTTCCTGTGTAACAAGGGGCCGAGAAACCAGCTGGGATGGCAAAGAGGGTTCATCTCAAATACCATCTCCCATTCATTAGTGGCAGCCAGAAGCACTCTAGATAGGAATCCCAAGACTTCATTTGTGTTTATCAGCAGAGGGTGTCATGATTGATTAGTAATGTCTGTCACGAGCACAGAATTGGCAAGTAGCTGCCCAGATGCAGTTGTTCCAAGACTCCAGCTGTCTTGGGCTGTTAAACTGATTCTAAATGACACTAAAAAGCATCCCTTTCCATTTCAGAGAGTTAGGTCCCCAAAGCTATGCCCTATGTTGTCATTCTAACTGTCACACCTGCCCTGGATATATAAAGGACACAGACCACCCCACCCGTGGCCTTCATCAATTTTGAGTCCTCCATCAGATACCTCTCTCCTCTCCACCTCTGGACTCCATCCACCTTGCTCACCAAAGCTCCTTGAGTGGTTCTCACTGTCCTAGATCCCTCCTTGAGGTCACTTTGTGCCCTCTCCCTGGGAGACTTACGCTCCTCAGGCCTCTCTCCATTCTCCTCAGGGTGTAAACAGTAAGTGCTCAATCATTGCATAATTGAGGACACTACACTAAGGGATAGCTCTCGGGTAGACACAAGGACAGAGGTTGAAACAAGGCTTGGCTGGACCAGGCCTGGGGTCTGGCCAGGATGCTGCTGTGGAGCTCTGATTTGTCATTAGGCATTTTATCCAATTAAGTCATTCTTGGCTGCTGGTGCCTGCTGGACTGTTGCCGGGGGCCCCCCCTCACATCTCTGCCCCTAATCATAACCAGATGCTTCTGGAGAATGTGGGCAGAGGGGGCAGTTCTGACTTCTTCCCCAAGACATCTACCAAAGGGCTGAAAGTCCGGCGCTAGGTGGCAGCTGAGGACCACTCGGCCCCATGAAAGCTGCCTGGCCTCATCAGCAAGGCCACAGCTCACTGTTAGTGGCAGGTTGTTTGTGCTGAGTTGGGTGGCCTTCCCCCAAGTCCTCCTGCAAGTATATCCCGGAGGGGAGGGCAGGAGCCTGAACTGGAAAGGCATACATGCAGGCCAAGTGGAAAGGCTGAGGTGTGGACTGGCAGGAAGTACCACCCCTGGACTGACTACAGTGAGGGATGTCAGGTGGGGAGCTAGGAGGCCCGCAAGATGGTCCATTCCAGCCCACCACCGTCGAGCTGGGACCTGGCATTTTAGCTCTGCAAGCTTCAGGGTCCCTGTGCGACAACCACACCAACAACAGGTTGCCCTGGGTACTGAGTAAAAAACAGAGATGAGGTTCCAGCCAGCCAAGAGCAGAGGCACGGGTTCTGTGCAGGATGACGGAATAAGGGCAGGGGAGGCTAAGGAGAGCTAGGAATCCTCAGGAGTGTCTCTCCAGCTTCAGCTTCTCGCCCTTCCCCCTTGGATGGGTCAGGATGCCACCTCTCAGCCCATGCCAGGAGCCAGTGTAGATGGCTGGTCACACAGCCTTGAAGCCTAGTGGAAGCCTCAGTCTAACAGGTTCATAAGGGTGGCATGCCTAGGCACCTTGAGACACCCTTGCCCCGGTTACTGCCTCTCAGTACCCACTCCATCCTTTGCTTCCAGAAGAAGCCTGTCACTCAGGGCTCCTAGTGCTGCATTATCTAACAGGATGTTGGAACAGCGGTGACTTTGAGAGGCTGCCATCTTAGCTGTGGTAGTCCGAGGACTCACGCACTCTTTCATCCCCATATCAATCAACCCCAGGAGATAAGCACTAGCTTTAGATCCATTTTATAAACCAGGAAAACAACCCCCCTCAAGGTCACCCAATCAGTCCATGGGCAGGATTTGAACTCAGGCAGGATAGCTTCAGTCTGGTCAGAACCGTAGAACACAGCACAATAAGGCCAAACATAGTAAGTAGCACATGCCCTTAATCCTGGCACTCAGGGGGCAGAGGCAGGAAGATCTCTGTGAGTTCAAGGCCAATCTGATCCCATAGCAAGTTTTGGACAGACTGGACTGCAGAATAAGACCTTATCTCAAAAAAAAAAAAAAAAAAAAAAAAAAAAGCAATCGGGAGGGAGCTGATAGCATGGAACCCCCTGATCCTCCATCATTCCAGAGGCTGAGGTGGGAGAAACTTTAGTTAAAAACCATCCTTGGCTACACAAGAAACGACTAGAAACTCTTAGGCTGTCTCTTAAGGTGCAGGGGCAGCCCCAGGGCTGGGTTCCTGGAGGGTGCCCTGGGTACCACTGGCCTGACCTTGGGAGCTGCCTGAGGAGACAGGCGACCTGACTTGGTGTGGAGAGTACTAAGGCCATGCTCCCATCTCTGACCTGGCACAGCCCCTCTAAGGCTGAGGAGGAGCCAAGCTCCACCACCCAGGCCCTGACCCAACCCACAATCTCATTTGCCACTCAAGCTAGTCTTTCCAGCCAGACTGCCACCGTGCTGTCCAGGCCACTGAGAGTCTCTCGGATATTCCTTTCAGCGTCCACTCTGCATGCCCCAGAGCCAGCTGCCCACACAACTCTAGCTAGAGCAGGCCGTCTAAAAGACCCGCTTGAGTCCATCTCTCGCCACATCCCTCCTGCTGATCTGAGGGCACTTGTGGGCAGGCCCCGCTTTCTCTCACATCCCTTGAGGCCCTCTAGGACCCAGCCCTGCTGTCCAGCCGCCAGAGATGCAGTTTCCTCAGCCAAGACCACCCTGCTCCTAGACAATGCTTTTCACCGGATGAGCTCTTACTAATCCTCCAAGTGTGACAAGATGACAAGACCGCCAGGGTCCCCCTGACACTTCTCTCCCACTCACCCAGATGCCAGGTGCACCACCCAAGCTGGCTTCCTGGACCATCATGCCCTTTACTGCCTGAGCATCTGGAATTCTGGGTACTGCAAAGACCAGGCTTCAAGGGGTGCCAGTGAGTGAAGCGGGGAGGATGGCAGGGGGAAGGCTGGCAGGGGGAGGCTGGCATCCAGGAAGGGGAAGCCATCACCAAGCCTCATAGGACAGAGGAGACAGACCCTCCCTTGGGCACAGCCCTGCTGGAGATCCCCACTGTCCTGTCACAGCAGTGGAAGAGCACAGGTTTGTCACCACGCTCGAGGTCCAACCTTGAACCACAACACCACTGTTTACAGATTCTCTGGAAGCTTCCATCTCTAACAGATAAGATGGGGAAAGAACAGCTCTACCACTTGCTAGGTTGAATCCTTAACAAAATTTGTGTCCACAAAACAGCCAGCAACTAACCTAACCTCCCCTGGGTCTGGGGATTCAAGTAGTAGGCTGGCCTCGAACTCACTATGTAGCTGAGGATGACCTTGAACTTGCGATCATTCTTCCTCCAAGTGGCCTTGCTCTCAGTGTGACCCACCATGCCCAGCTTTCCCACACACATTTATTAACCAGGTTTCCATACAAGCTGTGGTGAGGGGGTGGAGGAGTCCTCAGTGACAGGCAGGCGTGATCCTGAGCCCAAACACTCTCGACTTCTTCCCATAGAGGCAGGACAGTGGATCAGGCCAGGGAGTAAGGTTGTTGTCTGGTCCCGCCAGCAGGGTAGGTCTCTCTGAAGAGGGGGTCCTGGAGCTGATGGGAAGCAGTAGCAATGCCAGCAGCCATTGTGAGGGATCTGAATTTTAGTCAGAGTATGCTAGTTTCTTGGGAGGCCCCTGGTGGGCAAGGAGGGAGCTGGAATCAGATTACGGTTGGACGGGTTATGAGACATCTTTCAGCTCCTGCTCTAGAGAGAGGCAGCCTTGGCTTTCAGAGGGCCCTGTCGGGTTTGGAAATGGCTGCCTGCAGGATTCTTCCTTCTGTGCATGCCCTGCGTGTCTCTGACCCCTGGGACCAGACCTTCAGGGTCCACTCCCTGGGCCCTGAGGCCATCTTCCTGTCTGCCATCTGTTTGTCTGTCTACCTGCCTGTCTGCTGGCTTCTTCTGTCTCCTTGTGACTGGACTCCTACTTCAGGTCATTAGTGTCTCCTGTTCCTGTTCTAAGGATGGATGTGGGGACAGGGCTCTAGGAATGGACCTTGCTGCTGCCAGGCCTGCCAGCCCTGCCAGGGACACCATTGCCTCTGCAGGGCTCCTCTGTGTCCCACTCCCTGGCCAGTGTCACTACCACACAGAGCAGGCAGCCAGACTCCCTCACGGGACCCTCTCAGCCTTCCCCACTTGTACACACGGTCTCTACAAACACCACCACCACCACCAAAGCCCAGCCGAACCTGGGAAGAATCAACAGTTGCCCTGATGGCATTTCACAGCTTCCTTGGGTCTAACCTCAGTCTTACTTCAAATCTCCCAGATGAATCTCAATGCAGAGAACGCATAGTCCATAGACAGGTGACTCCTCAGCCCTCTCCATGGCCCAAACCCCTCATCCACCCAGCCATATTTGAGCTCAGAAAACACACCAGGCTAAGGCTGACAGGAACTCAGACATTAACCCTCCCCGAATCTTCCCGTTTGCAGTTTTGAAACAAATTATTAGTTGCCTGTACATGTTTGAGAAGGGAAGAATATCGTGAGAAGGAGAAAAAAATCTTTCATAATCCTACTTCCAAAAGCCGAAGATTTTGCCAATAACCTCATTTTATAAATCAAGAAATGGGCCCAGAGAAGGCAAGTAACTTGCCCAAGGTCACAGAGCAAGTGAGACAGCAGAACTAGAAGCCAAGTGTCCAGCCACCTTCTGTAGGGCCTCCCTGAACGCGGATGGCTCCACAGCAGTCTCTAGACACGTGAATTCTCTGCCCTCTGCCCCCAGGGTCGTCACTAGCGTCCCCCACCCATACCACCTCACACAGGCTCATTTGAATTACATACTGTGACCAGAAAAACCAAGAACACGGTTAGGGCCAATGCTGACACAACAGCCAACTGCAGCGCCCCACGAACTACCCCTTCCCTGACCCCAGATGAGGGGCACCCAGTTCTCTCTTTCAAGGAGCTTGAAGTGACCCTTATTCCCAGCCCCAGAGAAAGTCTGTGTACCAAGCCTAAATTATGTATTGGAAAATGGCCTTTCTTGATAACATGAGGGATTCAGGATAGATCTCCGAAAGCATCCCCAAGCGGAAGAAATGTTTTGAGAAACTGGAATAGGGGAAAGAGGAGTGTGCAGAATGGAAGCTCCTCCCCCACTGCCTCCCCGGGCCCCACCCCCACCCCCGGCACAGTCAGGGCAACTGAGAGCCGAGCAGAACCAGACCAGAGGGAGAGGCGACCCTTGACTCTGGGAGATTCGGGAGCGGCAAGCTGCTTTTTCCTGGGGCCCCTGCCTCTCCGCCGGTGCGCGATAGGTAGGGGAAGCAAGTTAGACGGTCACGGTGGTGCCCAGAGAGAAAGGCTGGGCTAGGGTGTCCCCCATCCTCCCGCGGCTCCCACGCAGTCTTCAAGTCCCACTGGGACCCAGCCTAGACCAGCCGAGGGTGCCAACAGGGACGAGCGTGGAAAGGCAAACGCCACCCTGGAAGGGTCGCGATCCCTATGACTCTTCTGGGGACCCCCGGCTGGGTCCCTCCACGTCTTTCCGACAGAAACAAGGGTGCGCACCTTCTGTGCGCACACAGGGAAAGTAGGGTCCCTGTCCCCCTATCCCGGGCCTCCCGCGGGTAATATCCCGCGTCCCGCTGGCGGCTCTGCACCTGCCCTGCCCGCGCGTCCTACCTGCGGGTGTTGCGGGACTGAGCGCGCGCGCGACCCCACGGAGCAGCAGCAGCTGCAGCAGCCAGAGCTGAGCCCGCATGGTGGGCGCCGACGGCCTCGGGGTCTTCGCAGCAGCGGCTGGAGAGGGAGCGGCCCCGGGCTGGGCGAGAGGGGAGCGGAGCGGGCACGGCGAGCAAAGCGCGGCGTTGCGGCCTCGGGGAGCGCGGGCGGGAGGGCCCGGAGGGCGGGGCGCGACGCCGGGGTCCCCGCCTCCCGGAGCTCCGCGCCGCGCCCCGCCGGACCCGGGACCGCGCCGAGACACCGCTGGTCACCGAGAGAACACAGCTCGCCCAGAAGATCAGGGAAAAGGCCGCGGTGGAGTACCCCAGGAAGCGCCCCTACGTGGGCCATGGGGTCCTGCCGCTCATCCCCAGGGCATGTGACTTTCTGAGCTGGTCCCTGGACTTCTGTGGCTTCCTGGTGTCCTGCAAAAGCGCACTCACGGACCCACGCACAGGCATGCCCGGCAGCCAAGCCCCCCAGCTTCTGCCCCAGCTGAGGCGCGATTTGCATTCCCCACTTCACGGCTTTACACCCCATCTCCAGCACCGGCTCTCCTCCGACCCCCAGCCCAGCAGACGTGTAGGTGCAGGAATCTGGCACATTCCCAATCTGAAGCGGCACGGACCCCCCCTCCCCAAGAAGGCCAGATCCAATCAAAGCTAGACCCAGAGCCTGGCAGGGGCGCCCACTGCCACCACACTCTATCGGGCTCTGGGAATAGGGCATTTTTTTTTTTTTTTCTGTCCTTCCAGGAGAGAATAAAAATACCCGCAATTTAGGAGATTTAATAGACGGCAGGGAACCAGGTCAAGGCGCGAAGGTGCCTGTGACCTACTTCGTGTGAAGGATTGGGGCCTAGGGAGTGGTGAAGGCGGAGGGGCCCCTGGAGAGCGCGGAAAGGCAGGGTGCACATCCTGAGAAGCAGGGTGCGGGTGGGGATAGAAGTAGTGTGTGGTCTTGAGCAGGTGGGTGGTTTGACACTGAGGTCAAAAGAAGGACCGGGAGAAGGAAATGAAAACTAAATCCTCTCTCGTCTCTCAGGATCCCAATTACACTTTCTTCCGCGACAGAAGTTTTTGTTGTTGTTTTTCCAGACAGGGAGTCACGTTTTAGACCGTGTCGGCCTCGAACTCACGACCACCCTTCCAGTTTCTGGTTACTGGACAGATGACAGGCGTGAACCCACCAAACGGGCCGTTGAATTCCTAACTCCTAACGTGAATTCTCCCTTAACAGCCTGGGGGTGGGGTGAGGTAGGGTGGGGGGACCCAAATAGGCAGTCTTTTCCAGCTGCGGCCTCCTACCGCCACCCAGAGGCCATGTGACGAACCATCGGGTTGGCGTTTCGCAGCTCTCTCGACTCTTTCCGCCCACGCAGGCGCCGTGGAGAGCCTTTAGAGTGTCCGGGATGGACCACCAGCCTCAGTCTGGTGTCCGTGCACGGGCAGTCTTGGTGCCCGCGCTGCATTTTTATAAGGCCTTTTATTAAGGTCCAGGCCAAACCAGCAACTTGGAAGTATTAGAAGCAAATGATGTTTACAAGTTTCTAAACGTAAGCCTCTAGAACGTGAGCGTGCACCTGGAGCTCTCCTCGGAACACACCTTTCTAGCCCCACGCCAGGCTATTTCATTGGGTCATAGATGACGACAGGAACCTTCATTTCTAGCGTGGATCTAGGTGCTGAGAGGCACTGCCCTCGAAATTCCCGGGTCCTTAACCGCCGTCATCGCTTCCCAACTGCCTGGAAGTTGACGAAAGAAATGTTACCATATAAACACGTGGAACATAAGCCATCGTTAAACAAAAATGCATAAAAGTACGAGAGGGGGCACCCGGATTTGAACCGGGGACCTCTTGATCTGCAGTCAAATGCTCTACCACTGAGCTATACCCCCTCTGCCGGCAGCCCTCCGCCAGTAACCACTAAGTGTGATTTTGGCGCAGGCGCAATAAAGCATCTCCAGAAAAGCAGAATCAAGCTCCGAAGTTTTCAAAAAATATAAGGAACTGACGTGCCGGATTGCTCGCTTGAAAACAAAGGGTATTTCCCGACGCTCTGAGATTCCTTCTGATGGTACAAGAAAATGTACAGAAAGACGGAGGCGATCCCTCGCTGCCCCGGCGCTCCTCTAGGCGGGGTCCGGCTCTGCAGCTCAGCCGCTGCTTCTCCACGCTCTCTCGACTTCTCCCGACCTTCTGCCTCCGACCTCAGCCCCGACCCTAGACACTCAGCTCTCCCTAAGGGACAGCCGTCGAGCTCACCCGTCGCGCCCTGCGGTTCACGAGCGGCTGCCTCGGGGTACCGGTCGGACCAGAGGTTCGCCTCGGGTCACATTCCGGCTAAGGACGGACACTGGACCGCAGCAACAGTAGGACAGCACACGCCATCAAAATAGGGTGGGCTCGGGGAGACCCACTTTCTGAAGTCTCAAGCTAGGTCAGCTTGTTAGCAAAAGGATACACAGCAAAAAAAAAGCTGTGAGGGGGCACCCGGATTTGAACCGGGGACCTCTTGATCTGCAGTCAAATGCTCTACCACTGAGCTATACCCCCAGCACGCTAGACTGAGCTTATCAGAATGAATTTCTATGGAATAGATTTCTACGGCCCAGCTATCCCTTTACATTTTTATTTATGTTAAGAATAACCTAATGAAAACATAAAGTATGACCAAAATGTCTAGAACTCACAAGATTTTCCTTCATAACCACATCGCAGGGAAACTACAAGACTAAAGATACTGGGTCCTCTGTTTCTCTGCCCAGGCTCCCCTAGAGGTCCACTGCCTGATTGGAAAGGAGACGCGCTATCCTGTTTAGGTCCCTGAATGGAGAAGGACAGCATGGGCCTCCAATCCATCTTTAGCATCGCCTCTAAAGGACCCTGGGGCTCTTCCTTCCTCTGGGGTCCCCTTCTCAGTGGATCACTATCAACCCTCTGATCACCACTAGATCTAGAACCAAGCGCCCCGGTCCTGGTTAGCTGGTACCAATGTCCTTCAGCCTGGTTAACCCTAGCCAAGTTCTCTAGCCAAAAGGAGCACTGAATTCTCTCTCCCCCACCTTCCGCTCCCCCACCCCGTTTCCAAGGTGATTCTCCCACCCGCCCCCTTTGCAAGGAACAAAAGCCAGTTTTCGGAACAGACAGAAATAAGAGGAGAGACGTTTTCAACAGCACTTACTATATACCTTTACTTTTTAAATCTTAATGCAATGCGTTGTGTTTTGTTTTTTAAGCATGACACAAAGACAAAATAAGTAGGTCCTGTAGAAACCTTTGACTTTTGAGAGGAGTGGGACTCACACCGGAAGGACACTGAGAGCGAAGGAGATGCCACGTGATGACTTAGACCCAAAAGCTGTGGTCAGAGTTAGCATCCAAGAGGGAGCAGAAAGGCGGGCGGGAAGTGTGAAGGATTGCCTCTGTCTGGAATGTTCTGTCCTCCCACCCTCCACCTCTCCATCTCACCCCATCCCCCAACTTTTGGCCCGGTCCTGTTGCCTCCTTTATCGGAATCTCCGTTGTCTAATGGATAGGGCCCAATGTCAAAGATCTCTTGCTTTCGGGCAGACAGAAGGTGAGGGCTGGGAGGGGGGTCCCCCAACACACTCAGCAGGTTCCCTGTGTCTCCTCAGTGAGGGGCAGTTTCATCTGTGGCCCTGTCTGCACCAACTTGAAGTCTTTGGTCCAGCTCCTCAGTGACAGTCGAGAGGACAGTGGCAGTCTCTCTGTCCACTGTTTCCACCAGCAAACGACTGGGTCTTCCGGCCGGTGCTAACCATGTGGCTTCTGGTTGGCTTCAGGCTGGAACATCACTTGGTGGTGGCCTGAGATTTCATCCACTGAAGCCCAGCTGGCAGCCTGCAGGGAGGGAGGGATGGACCACAGCACAAAGGCCCATCAGCATTTCCCATAAGAGGATGGCTGGAAAGCTCCAAGCCTCTGCCCGGGACAGACTGAGAGGGTAGCCAAGGTTAGAGTCAATCACTTAATGGTAGAAGGGAAGTGAGTTCCAGCATGCATCAGCACCCACTGTGCTGGGGGCTGGGGCTCCTGGGGAGAAGCAGTCGTCCTACAAAGCTAGCAGAGGGAATGGACAACACATTAATAAGCCAACAAATATGGAGTCGGAGGCCTCTGGCAGCTCCGGGAGGCTCCTCTAAGGCAGCTTGGAGCCTCACCTTCTGGGCCCTGGAGCATGTCTCTGGACAAGCCTTCTGCGTCCCCTTTTGACACTAGGGGCAATAGCCGGGTGACCTCAAAGGCTTGGGAAGAGGCAAGATCCTCACGAGGTGAAAAACACCTCCAGAGCCAAAGTGGAAACTTAGCAAAAATGTCTGCCATCACCCAGCTTAGCCTGGCCCAGGGTATGGCACAGGACCCAGGGAGTACTGTGAACTAGACTACAGATTGGAGACCAGAGTCCCGAATGGGTTGAGGTGACAAGCATGTCGCCAGAAATCTGTGGTCCCTCGAATTCTCTTAGAGTTTCCTTTTCTTCCAGAAAGTGTCCAGACAGGGGAGATGAATGGAAATTTCCAGGCCTCATGAAAGGCCCTTTTGGAGAAATCCAGCCCTTCACAGTCTGAGGTGTTTGATCCAAGTACTAGGATCCTTTATCCTCAGCATGGGCAGGTCCACATGTGCACATACAAAGTTTCCCCCCAACTATTGCCAATTTTTCTTTCCTTTCTCCACCTTCCTGTGTATCACTTTTTTGTTTGTTTGTTTGTTTTGTTATGTTCTTGGTTTTTGTGGCAGGGCCTTGATATGTAGCCCAGGCTAGCCTTGACCTCACTGGATAGTGGAGGAGGAGCTTGAACTTCTGATCCTCTTGCCTCTGCGGCCCAAGTACTGGGATTGCAGGTGTGCAATGGTTCAGGGCTTCAGACATGTACGGCTACAAGCCATCCCCAAGGCAGGGGTTTTTGTCTGGTTTGTTCACCACTGTTTTTCCCAATTCCCAGAATAGCACTTGGCACAAAGTAGGTATTCAAAAAAGCGTAATGAAGAAATTGTGCCAGTCACTCTCTGCAGAACTGGGGGAGAGGGAAGTATGGTCCCCTCCTTTTACAAGAAAATCAGAGAGTCGGTGACTTCCGCCTTGGAGGCCAGTCTCCTGAGGTCTTTCCACAGCTTCTTCCTCTTCCCTAGGACCTCAGCTATCCACGACCATGGAGACAAAATCAGAGTTACCCTTGCCCTTCCACCATTTTGTCCATTTCACTGTCTCCAAAGAGTTTCTCAGTCTCTAAAATCCCTGTTGTTTTGGTGGAGTTTTAGCGCTTACCGTTAGAACAAGCCCTTGGAGCCCAGGGCCTCTGCAGGCTCACAGGACCTTAGCTTTGGGCCTGTGTCCATCTTACTGGGCCAGGAGCCAACTGTGGGCCAGATTCTGACTGGAAAGAGACAGGAGGGGGTTCCTGTAATCTTCTGCCCATCAGCTGGGCCAGGCCAGGGAAAGGTAGGGGACTAACCCTTCTCCAGGGAGAGCGCAGCAGCCCTGGATATGCCACGGTGGTCTTTGATGGCATTGAGTGTGAGGACTTGGGAGATCTCTGCTGTGGTCATGGAGTCCTTCACATCCTGCTTGTTGGCAAAGATCAGGACTGAGGCATCTTGAAGTGCCTGTAGGCAGAAGAGCCCGGCCCAGGTCAGCCAGCCAGCCAGCATCCCTCCCACAGCCTCAAGAGTCCTCTGGGATCCCTGCCCAACTGTTGTAGCAAGAGAGGCCCATGGCCCGATGAGACAGAGGTTGAGACCCAACCGACATTAACAACCCCATCAAATGATGCTACAGCTCATGGGACATCTTCCAACTGCTCACAGATGGTTACAATAACCTCAGACATTGTTTTGTTATTGTTGTTTGTTTGCTTGTTTGTTTTTTCAAAACAGAATCTTACTCTGTAGCCCAGACTGGCCTGGAACTCTAGATGGAGCCCAGGCTGGCTTCAACCTCATGGCAGTCAGCCTCAGTTTCCCAGATTGCACATGTAAGAGCCACCATTCCCACTGTGAGGTAGAAACTAATGATCTTCCTTATTAGTAGAAATGAAGCAACTTGCTCAAGGTCTCACAGTGAGTGAGTGGTGAGCGCAGTCCTTGAACCAGCAACTCTAGCCCCTATACTCAGTTGTTCTGAGAGCATGGACAGGACCCTTTATAATAAACGAGCATGCAACCAGCCTGAGAGCACACAGCTGGTCTCACTGGATGGCTTCTCAAGTTCAGGGGGCTTACCTCATGGGCCAGCATCTTATACAGCTCCTCCCGGGTGGTCAGCAGCCGATTCCGGTCTGTACTATCGATCACAAGGATGACAAACTGCCCAGCAAGAGCGAGGTGTGAGCTGCAAGCTTTTTCTTTGGTGAATGTACTTCCTACCGATGGTTAGGCCTCTGCCCTGCCCGAGTGCCAGCCCCACAGGAGAGGAGCTGTGCAGCCTGCCATTCGAACCACGATGGACCCATTTTTAATCACCTTATACTTTATTCTTTGGAGACAAAATCTTGGTATGCAACCCAAGCTGGTCTGGAACTTATGACCCTCCTGTCTCCATCCCCCAAGCGTTGGGATTATAGGCATGGACCACCACACTCACATCTTAGGATTCGAAAATCCTTCTCTTTTACATTCGTATTTACGTATTTATATTTGTTTTGTTTTGTTTTGTTTTTTAGGATTCAAAAATCTTCACGGATGCTATACAATGTTAAGTAGCTGACAATTGTTTGTTATTATTTCCTTTTCAAGACAGCTTGAGTAACCATTGTTCAATCACATCCCAGGTGGCAGAAGCTAGGCTCAGAGAGTGCGGTAAGTGATTGACAGGCTAATACACAGCCACTGGCCTCCCAGACATGCTCCCTCCTCACCTCAGCATTGGAGTAGTATGTGTCCCAGGTGGAGCGCAGAGTCTCCTGACCCCCTAAGTCCCACATGAGGAAGTGAGTCTTCTGAAGAACAATTTCTTCCACGTTGCTACCAATGGTTGAACACGTGTGAACCACCTCATTAGTCAGGCTAGGGAGGCAAGAGAAGGCTCTGAGGTCTTGGCCTAGCTCTGACCATTGCCCCCCACTCCCAAAGCAGCTGAATCCAATTCAGAACTGCTCAGCCCTGGGGGACCAAGCAGGCGCGGAGGCCTACATCCTGTGATTGATGGGGGGGGGGGGGGGGGGGATAATGAGTTAGTCCAAATGTGGACTGGTACCCCATAGAGGAGGGGCTCCTCAGAACCATCCCAGAGGCCCAGAGGCTTGCAATATTGTTAAGCTCCCAGATGGTGGCGTTGCCTCTGGACTGTGAACCACACTAGAATTGTGGGAGCTGTGAAGAACCAGTCAGATTTGAGTAAGGACCATCAGACACTTCCCTGGTTTAGAGGTGAAAAAAAAAAAAAAAAAAAAACCTTATTTTTATTTGTTTTCATTTTGGTTTTTTTCCCCCCCTGGGGGAAGATTTTGTTTTTCTTTTTTTCTTTTTTCTCTTTTTTTTTTTTTTTTAAATGGTTGTATCTCATCGTATGGTCTCAAATATGAGATGTTCCTGTCTTAAGCTCCAGAGTGCTGTGATTATAGTCAAGGACCACTATGTCCCGTTACACATGTTTTCTGAAAGCTCACCAAGAAGTTATAAGGAGGAAGATTGGGAGTGAGGACTTCGTACTACTTGAATTTTTCTTTTCTAATCTAATGTAGAGTCTCAAGAATTCTAGGCAAGCACTCTACCACTGACTGATCAACACCGCCAGACCTTTTTCCCCCTAATATTAATTAATTAATGTCATACATATATTACTTTCTCAGAGAAGCACTTGCCCTAAATAAATAGATACTTTGGAGTCTCCAAATCAGGAGAGACTCCATCCTGAGCGAATGCCTGGGAAAGTCTGGGTTGCTGTTTGCGGAGCTTGTGCAGCAGACCCGGAGCTGCAGAACTTCGGGGAGCTTGTATAGATAGCTTCGGGGAGTTCACGGTCCGCCCAGAGTTTGGAAGTTGGAGAATGGAACTTGGAGAAGTTAACTAAGGTGCAAAGGTGAGAAGGACCCTGCCGCCAGGGGGAGCCAAGAGCAGCGAGGCGAGCAACCTGGCATTCCAAACCCGCCAGAACTGAAATGCGATCAGGACTGATTGCGGGGGGCGGGGGGATTAGGGGTCGCCCACAGCTTGCAGGATTCAAATCCAGGCCTACAACCACTAAATCAGGAAGGTCACACCAGCATCCACCCATGAATCTTCTTGTCTACAGCTGCCCACGAACCCAGGGAAGGGCTCTGGTGATTGGTCCAAATGACTATCAGTCTGGTGTGAAGCCTAGCCCTCTCCGTCCACCCAGTAGTTACTTACAACTGGTAGAGAATGGTGGTCTTTCCTGCATTGTCCAGTCCCACGATGATGACTTTGTGCTCTGAAGGGATCCAGGGGAAAGACAAGGTCAGAGCCAACCCCGAAAGCCATGGGCTCGGGTGTCCCCAGTAAGCTTCTTGTCCTGGTCTCTTCCTCACCCTCCGCTCCTGCCTGGTGCCCTCTCCTCTCCCGGCTCCACCCCTCTCCTGGCACTCTGCGAACCCAACCACCATCTCTCCATCCCTAGGGTGCCCTGGGAAACGCGTCCCCGGCGGGCTGGGGACCTTCCCCCTCCACCCCACCCCTTGCCCTATCCCTAGGATGCGTTGGGAAACGCGTCCCCCACGGGCTGGGGACTGCATCACTTCACTTGCCATCGGACAAGACCCAGCATCTCTCCAGGAATGTGGAAGAGAGAACTGACCCCATCCCATCTCCCTCCACATTGCTAGAAAGCGATTGTCTGAGGGTCCGAAGTACGCTGGATTCTAAGTCACCATCGTAGGAAACTGGCTTATCCAGGTGGCGCGCAGCCCAGCTAGGTGGTGGGGTAGGGGCAGGAGGCTCTCCCACCCTCATGCACTGAGCACATTGAAGCGCAGAGACAGGAAAAGTGCGACTGGGAGAGCGGAGAGGGGGCCGTGGAGCATATGGGAGAGCACACAACGGACTCAAGAAGTCCCAGGTTCCCAGTCGGTCTTCTCCAACGACCCCCAAATCTCAAGAGCCCCAGAAGACAGAGAAATCAAAGAGGTCAGTCACTAGGCTGTCCAGTGCGCCCCTTACCCTGGCTCCCAAAGACTCGCATCAGTTTGGCTATTAGCTGTCCCATGGCACTCCCGGAACTGGTGGGCGGGGAACCTGGGGGGCTCGGTGGCCTCCGGGACCAGATCTGGCCTCAAGCTTTCAAAGCCCCGCCTCGGGGAGGGCCGGACCTGCTGCTCCTATCAGCTGGGGGAAACCCCAAGCGTCACCTTCCAGACCTGGGAATCCCACGGGACGCTGGCACCTCACTGGTGCTAAGGGACTAAGGGACGTCACTATGAAGACCGAGTACCTGACCAGGGGCCCGAAAGTGCAAGGAAAATCCCAGAGTCCTCTTCACCCTGAGAAAACTGAAGAGTTTGGACCATCTGCTCCAAGTGCCCCAAGTCAGCAATGTGTAAGGCGAATGCCTGCTCTTCCTCCCCCAACAGCCACCGCTGGGGCAAAACCCTCCAAGGGCGGTCCAACTTTCTGACATTGCGACACAGCGTTGTCATCTACAAAGTTCCACACTGGAGAGCCCTGCAACTGAGTTACAAAACAAACAACAAAAAAAAACCTCAGAATGATTTTGCCAAACCAATCTCTTATTTTTTAAAGATTTTGTTTTGTTTCTGTTTTTTGTTTTGTTTTTGTTTTTGTTTTCAGACGGTTTCTCTGTGTAATTCTGACTGTCCTAGAACTCGCTTTGTGCTTTTTAGACCAGACTGGACTCGAACTCAGAGATCCACCTGCCTCTGCCTCCAGAGTTATGGGATTAAAGGCATGCTCCATCAAGCCTGATTCCTTAAGAGTTATTTTTTTTTATTTACGTGTGTGTGTATGTGTGTGCCCCATGTATGAATACATGTGTATGTGTACCTTCGGAAGCCAGAAGAGGTCCTCAGATCCCAACTTGGATACTGGGAACACAATTTGGGTCCTCTGGAAGAGCAGCAAGTGCTTTTAATTGCTGAACCATCTCTCTAGCCCCTAATTACATATTATTACGTTTTCTCGTTTTGTGTTAGGTGGCATTCATAGCTATTCTTGGCTACATGAATTGCATATAGCCTATAGATCATGGTTGGACATGCCTAAAATCACGATAATGGCTGGAGATGGCTCAGTGTTTAAGTGCATCACTGCTCTTCCAGAGGACCCAAATTCTGTTCCCAGCATCCACATCAGACAGATCACAACTCTCTGTTGACTCCAGGTCCAGGGAATTTGGTGCTTCTGGCCTCTGCTGACACCTGCACTCATGTGCACATACCCACATGCAGACACACACACACACACACACACACACACACACACACACTTAAAAATAATACAAATAAAAAATTTAAAGTCACAATGTAGTGGGTAGCCATTCCAGCTTTGATCTGGAAGTTCCAACCCCCATTGAGACTTCGGCAACTGTCACGCCTACAAGGGCCCATCCAGATCTCGGGTCTCCAGGCACCTCCCTTGGCCCCGCCTTGTAGGCGTGACAATTGCCAAGTCTCAATGGGTGTTGGAACTTCCAGATCAAAGCTGGAATGGCTATCCACTATACACAATGTCCAGGTGTGGTGGCGCACGCCTTTAATCCCAGCACTCAGGAGGCAGAAGCAGGTGGATCTCTGAGTGTGAGACCAGCCTGATCTACAGAGGAAGTTCTAGGATAGCCAGGGCTACACAGAAAACCAAAAATAAAGTAAATTCATAAGAACCTCAGGTAGGGGGCTGGAGAGATGGCTCAGTGGTTAAGAGCACTAGCTGCTCTTCCAGAGGACCTGGGTTCAATTCCCAGCACCCACATGGCAGCTCACAACTGTCTGTAATTCCAGTTTTAGGGAATCTGATACTCTCACCCAGACACACATGCAGGCGAGATACCAATGCACATTAGAAAAAACAAAAACCCTCCAAACCCTCCAAGGGCGGTCCAGCTTTCTGACATTGCGACACAGTGTTATCATCTACAAAGTTCCACACTGTGAGCCCTCAGGCAGGCTCACGGGTCACATCCCATCTTTCAGCCGGTCTCCAGCTGATTCATTAGGAGAAGTGGGCTTTCCTAGAAAAGAACAGGGGTCTCCTTTCCTCTTGTGAGTATCCCTAGTCAGTTTCTGGAGAAATCAGTTGTTTCTGCAATCCATTGACAAACAATGCTCTGGCAGTTGACCAAGGTTGGAAGTCTGCAGACAAGAGCATCCAGTCAGTGACCCCGCAGAGGGGAGGAGTCAGGGGTCATGGCATAATCTGTAATTCCAGCACTAGGGAGGCCGAGATGGGACAATCCTGAATTAAAAACCAGCCTGGAATGCACAGTGAGACTGTCTCAAAGAACACAAATCAATCAATCTCTCTCAGCAGAGGAGAAACGGTCTTTTTATTTGTTGATCCTTTTCTGTTTATTTTTTCAGAGGACATGTGATGGCCTGGTTTCGAACTCCTGGATTCCTCCAGCACTCCTCCTGCCTCAGCCTTCTGAGTGGCTGGTCCACAGGCTCCAGCAGCAAGCAGACCCAACAGAGGGTGACATGGGTCACCAGGGAAACAGCAGGTCCAGCAGGAGGAAGAAGACAAAAAAAAATAAAAATAAAAAAATGTGCTGTTTGTCAACGTCACAACCTGGGGAAAACCCAGAAAGCCAAAAGAGAAGTGGAAAAGGCAAGCTGACCTCAGGCTGAGAAACTCCGAGTCCCAGACTCCACAGTCCTTCTCTGGCCCTGAGAAAACTGGAGATCTCTGATAGTCTTCTCCTGCACTGTGAATCAAGGCGGGCTCCAAGAAAGCGGCTCCAGTCATCACCCCCCAACACCCTGGAAGTGGGCTCCTACAGCCCCTTATGGCTGACTGCCCTCTACAAGGGCAGCAACCCTTAGCTGCTGCTCTTTCTGCCTCTACCTCCCCTGCTGTGCTCAGGGCCTCCTCCTCCTCCTCCTCCTCCTCCTCCTCCTCCTCCTCCTCATGCCCTACCAGCCTTTCTTTTCTTTTCTTTTTTCTTTTTTTTTGGTTTTTTTGAGACAGGGTTTCTCTGTGTAGCTTTGCGCCTTTCCTGGAACTCACTTTGTGGACCAGGCTGGCCTGGAACTCACAGAGATCCGCCTGGCTCTGCCTCCCGAGTGCTGGAATCCCAGGCACCACCACTGCCCGGCTCCTACCAGCCTTTCTTAAGGACAGCTCATGGTCACTGACTCCCCACTCCACAAGCTTTCAGTGGCTCTCCGCTACCCACTGGGTTTAGAACAGCCTCCTCATGTGGCCTTCAAGGGCCTCCATAAACAGCCCCCGTCTGTCTTTGCAGCCTGCCCCACCAGATTCAGCATCCCCTGGTCTTCATTCGGATAGGCCCAGATCTTTTCCTCTGCCTTGAATGCTTTGAAAGGGAAACCCCTGAGAGCCTTTAACTTAATTGTTATCATTGCTTCCTATTCTCCAAGCTCTGGCTTGCTTCTGCTGCTACAGAGACACCCCCCACACACTCTCTCTCCCTCTCTGGGGTCTGTGGATTGGAAGCCTGTTTCCTGTGAGTCCTACAGTGTGGAGCTTGAATCCTATTCACTGGCACATGTCCCCCTTCCCTGCCTTGTCCAATGCCTGTCTTATGATTAAGGAAGAGAAGTCATTGGATTGTATTAGAATGAGTTAAGCTATAGCCTGGAGAATGCCTGGTTAGAGCATTAAAAAGTAACATGGGCTGAGTGGTAGTATTGTGATTTTATTTTATTATTGTTTTGTTTTGTTTTGTTTGAGATAGGGTTTCTCTGTGTAGTTTTGGTGCCTGTCCTGGATAATGACCTGTAGACCAGGCTGACCTCGAACTCACAGAGATCTGTCTGGCTCTGCCTCCCGAGTGCTGGGATCAAAGTCGTGCGACACCACCACCACCACCTGGAGCATTGTGATTTTAAGCCACAGGTAGAAGCAGGCAGATCTCAGTGAGTTGGAGGCCAGCCTGTGTACAGAGTGAGCTCCAGGACAGCCAGGGCTGTTACACAGAAAAACCCTGTCTCAAAAAACAAAAACAAACAAACAAAAAGTGACATGGGCATCAGTATAAGAGGCCTAAGGAAAGCTGGGATGTTTGATGTTTGTAGTGAGCAAAGAAAAACAGAACCAGGCCCTGGAAGTGGGCCACTGACCTCCACAGGCTCACCCAGGCACATATAACAGACTCTCACCCTACGTTGTTTTTCACTCTCCTTGGTGAGCAGCGTTAGAAGATTACAGAACTGACTGCCACAGTCCACACAGTCCATCTGGGCTGATTCCATTTCAGCCCTAGGAAAGGAGCTGGTGTGGAGGCTGCGAGACTTGCCGGGGGCACAGAGGGTACTTGGGGAATCACTGGTGTTTCAGCATTGCTACCATCTGGTTCCTAGGGGGACAAAGGCATCCTGCTCTGTCACTCAGTAGCAGAATTGAAAGTGACACTCTGCAGGCGCACTAAGTAAACAGAGGAGAACTGCCTTGGGGACTGGGGAGGGCTCAGGGAGGGGTGAGCTTGGTTTGCTGCTCCTCCAGAGGTGTAAGTTTGGTTCCTAGCATCCATGTAGGACAGAGGACCCGACATCCTCTTCTGGCCTCCAGAGCGTTTGCAGACACACTTCTCCTAGAAGGTTTGATTTAGAAGGGAGCGCGGACAGACTTCACCAAGAAAGCCATTACGGGAGCCAAAACAAGACTTAGGATATTAGACTGGAGCCATGTCCCTTCCTAGGCCAAAGTTGAGCCTCAGTTCAAGCCAGTTTGTTTCAGGATAGTGAACCCTCGGGCAAATCTGGGCTCTGTGGCTTATCCCACTTCAGCTCACTGGGGCAGCGTCCACCAGAGATGGAAGCAGCTGGTCAGAGCAGTGAAGGAAAGGTATCCCCCTGCTTCCGCTTCTGAGTCCTGGAAGTGACAGTGGAAGCAAGGGCGGCTGATGTCATGGCTGTTAAAATCTTCACGTGCTGACAGCCACCAGCTTGCTGACTGAGCAGAGTGGGTAGAGGGCTGTGGTTACCTGGAAACCAGGCTTTCTCCCCATCTCTATTATCTACGCCAGCTAGAACTGCCCACCTCTAAGTTCTGAGCAAATGCAACTGTAGGCAGAAGGTGTACAGAAAGACAGAGCGTGTTCACACACCTGCTTCCTCCTCCTCAACTCCTTAACCCCCACTCTTCGTAACGTGCGTGCTTCCTGGAGCAGAAGAATTAGTTGAACTTGGGGGGGTCACAGGCACTACAAAATTCAGTATCTGTGGGGGCTGGTGAAGTCACCGCTGGTGACTCCCAATTTTCTCGCCTGCCACCTCCAACTTACTTCCTTCTGAGAGCTTCCAATCCTGGATCCTGTAGGGTTCCTCTAGTGGTCAGTGCCTGTCTTCCCCTGTGGCCTGGGCTAAGCCCCCCTCCTTTCAACCTGGAGTATCAGCACTGTGCAGGGAAGGCTCTACAGGCCCCACACTGCACCCCTATCTTGCCAGGGCGACTTACCATCCTTCAATTCCTGCATCGGTTTCAGAACAAAACTCAGACTCCTTAGCATAACGTAGGCCTACTGTGACCACGCCCCCTCTGGCCGGCGCTATCCCCACACTTTGTTAGTCAGGTGACAATAGCATGTGGTGCATGTCCTCCTTTTCCTCTGCACGAGGAATTTCCTCCCACTTCTCTGTCTAGGTTAACCTAACCATGTTCCCAGATTTCAAACCTTCTCTGACCTCCCCTGTTAAGGGAGTGGTGTTCCCAGGACCAAATGCTCCCCCACAGCAAGCTACTCAGAGTGGTATCTGCGGTTCCCAGTTTGACCTGTGCCTACCGTCTAGATCTTTAATAAATGCCGGTTCCATAGCTAAACACAGAAGTGAGCAGTTGATTGCCTTCAACTGAAACGTAGAGAGAAGGCTAGCGGGCAGAGCAAGGTTCTCAACAACTCTATCAGTTCCCCCAAGGGACTCTGGCATTGGCCTGTCCAGTTCCCTGTCGGTGATCTGCTGACTCCTCAGCTGTGGGCATCAGGGGTCTGCTGTCACTCTGCACACTAGAACACAGTCTTTGGGCAGAAGCTCTCAGGTGGAGGACCCAGACGTTCAAGTCCTTTAGAGCCATCACCTCAGAAACAAGACCCAGCAGGGTGAGGAAGCTTGCAGGTGCTGCGTGGGGTAGGATATGGGTGATAGGCCACATCCTGCCACCTGCTTGATGTATTCTCTTCACATGTCTCAGGGGGCTGGTCTCTACCACCTCTTCACATAAGCGGATAACCTCCTCAGCTCTGAAGCTGGTTCTCAGAACCCACATGGTGGCACATCTGTGACCCTGTGATCCCAGCACTCAGGAGGCCAAGGCAGGAGAATTGCTATGAGTTTGAGTCCCACTTCAACTACATGAGTTCCAGGTCAGTCAGGACTACATAGCAATCTCTGTCCCAAAATAAAATGTTCTGGCATGGTGGCTCACACACACCTGGGACCCCAGCATCTGGGGAAGCTGAAGCGTGTCCAGGCCAGCTGGAGACACAAGGTGAACTCCAGGTGAGCCTTGTCTACACTGTGAGACCCTGACTGGGAGGGTGGAGGGGATCCAAAACCCAAAAACTGGTTGCTGAGAGCATGGTGATATATGCCTTTAAACTCAGCACTTGGGAGGTGAGGCAGACACACCTCTGTGAGTTCCAGTTGAAAAATAAAAAGAATCCCAGAGGAGTTGAAGGTCACCCCTCCCTGATGAGGTGAGTTACTAGGGTAGAGGGAGATCAAAGCAGAAAGAAAAACAAAAACAAAAACAAAGAGTGCATGTGTCTTTAAGATGTGAACCTGGCCAGGAAGTGGTAGCACAGGACATGCCTTTAATCCCAGCACGCGAGAGGCAGAGCCAGGAAGATCTCTGTGAGTTCGAGGCCAGCCTGGTCTACAGAGCAAGCTCCAGGACAGGCAGCAAAACTACATAGAGAAATCCTGTCTCGAAAAAACAAAAATAAATAAATAAATAAATAAATAAATAAATAAATAAATAAATAAATAAAGATGTGAACCAGTGGGTCTGGAGCCCACCTAGTGAGCAATACCCCAATTAGCATCACCCCCACCCACCTCTGCAAGGAAGAAACAGATTAAGATGTGAGCTTGTAGCTGAATGAGGAACGCTTGTAGGCAATTCAGAACCAGCAAAACAAAGCGCCAGCTCTCCTTTGCCCCAACAGCTGGGGCACAGCTTTTTTCTGCGTCCCCCTTTGCTCCCCCACAGGCCCTCAGCTCCCACTACTGAGAGCCAGTGAGGCTGCTAAGCTGACTACGTGTGGTGGGTACCAAAGAAACAGGCTCAGGAAGTGGCCGCAAAGGACGGGGCTGCGGTTTTATAAGTGGCAAAATATCTCTCCTAGAGGAGTACAGACAAATAGACAGACAGATGGGCACAGGACAAGACAGGGAGCGAAAGGTTGGGCAGTGGTATCTTCTAACCTGTAAGTGGAAGCTGCACCCCGCCCCCAGGTGGGGGGGTGGGACAACATTGGCACAGGTGGCGGGCGAGACAGGCGTGAGGTGCCCATCCCTGAGGTGGGCAGCTGGGCAGGGCCCAGTCCTCGTTGGCACAATCGGCTCTCTCTGGACCAGCTGTGATGCTGGGGAGGGACGGGGCTGCTGGACTATAGGGATGCTGAGGCTAAGGATGCCCCAAGGGAGAGGGGCTACCAAGGCCTCTCTTGGGGAAAGTGGACACTGGGAAAGGACAAGACCACAAGAGGCAGATACAGAGAAGCAGCAGCAACCAAGACCCCTAGGGGAGACCCAAGGTTCTCAGGCAGCCCCTGCGGATGGTCACCTCTTGGGCACCAACCCACAGAGCCTCTCCCCTGGGGCCTCAGGGTGACGGCGAAGGAGCAGTTTTTTTGGTTTAGAATGAGGTGGACCAAAATAGTCATGGTCTCCACACCCAGGTGGCACGGAGATGTGGGGCCCAGATGCAGAGGGCCCCTCTCTTCAATGGACGCAGGCAGGGGAGGCTGTGGACAAAGCTCATTCCTGGGGGAGGCAAGGGCGGGGATACGGGGGCGGGGTAGGGCAGCATCTTGATTTGCTCACTCCTCAAGGTTCTCGGCCCTGGGCTCTTGCCATGGCCATAGAGAGGGCACAACTGATGCCTGTCAGCTTCCACCCGGCCCCTACTCCCCAGGGCCAGCTCCACATGGGTTTCCAAGCTGTGGCTTTCACCCACCAGAGAATGCTGCTAGGAAACAAGGTTATGGGATGGACATGGTGGGGGACCCTGGGTCTGGGGAAGATTCAGCGGCCTCTCTCTTCAGGAAAAGCACCCGACCTTTCCCAAATACCCCTAGGTTGGTAAAAGAAGCCCCGCCCCCACCCCTATTAGGACCTTCACGTTCAGCCCCCGAGTAGAAAGAGTTGAGGAAGTGCACCTTTTCTCTGGGAGGGAGAGAGCCCCCTAAGATGGGGAAAGGGGGCACTTCAGAAAGTAGGTATTCCCCCATCCACCCACAGCAGTTAGGGAAGAACCTAGAGCTGGGGATTTAGGGCCTCCCAGGAGTTGGGATGATAACCACCAAAGAAACCCCGGTCTTTGAGCAAAGGCATCTGAAAATGAGGGACACAGCGCCCCCTAGAGGCAAGACACATCTCGGGTGGTGCGCCCCTCTTCTCTCCCCTCCCCGGGCTCAGAGCCTTTCCTCTCCCAACGCTGCCCCTGCCTCTCAGCGGATGTAGACGCCTTGTCCCCAGCCCTCCAGCTCATTCTTATTGCGCCCCAGAACCGGCCCACCACCCTCCGCACAGTAGCGGGCCTTATTCCGGCCCCGGTTCCGGTTGTCGGTCATCTCCTCCTCATAGTCTTCTTCGTCTTCCCAGGAGCCCTGCCGGGCTGGTGGTGTGCCTCCCCCTGCAGGGTCTCCAGGCCCTGGGCCCTCTGAGGGGTCTGTCTCCATGTCCACACACGAGTCTCCCGGCTCCGTGTAGGCAGAGTTTCGGCTGCCGGGGGTGTCAGCATCAAAGGTGTCTTGGCGGGACAGTGCCCGCAGGGTGCCTGCCCGGCCAGGTGGGTGGTTGCTGGGGTAAGGGCCCCGGGGCTGGCCCAGCTCCCCGGGGTACTCGTGCACGCTGGCATGCTCCCCAGCGGCCCGGTCCAGCGGCTGGTCCCCGGAAGCAAGGTAGGGTCCCTGGTTAGCAGACAGACGGCACGCACCATGCAGATCAGGCAGGGGTGAGAAAAACACAACAAAGCAAGGCAGGTTAGTGATGATGCTAAGACACCAGCCTGGCTCCTGGAGGGCTCTGACTCTAGGGGAGGGGCACCCAGGACCAGGGCGATCGGCTCTAGAGCTCAGCCTGAGGGCAGGCCACAGGACATTTGCTCAGGCCATCTGCTCCTCTAGCAGCCTGAGGGCACCCAACTTCATCTGAGCATGAACTCTCCTGGTAACCATGGTAAGGAGCCCTGAATAATTAGTCACAGGTTCCTCAGTGCATGTTATTAATGCTTTCCTGGGTTAATCATCGTTAACAGCTCATTAGTATTGCCATTCATTAGCGGTTGCTTGGGTTAGTCAATCCTCCAATTTTCCAAATACACTGAGATTTCAGCTCCAACTCACTGACCCCAGCTTCCTCTGCCCACACTAGACCTCAGTCACAGGCTTCCAGAATCCCACACTTCTCCCATTCCTTAGACGAACGAGTCTCCAAGGTTGATGGGATTTCTCTCCTGCCCCCTCGAAAGGACTCAGAGCAGCCTATTTAAAGACAGCTAATGATTCCATGTCTCCACCCCTCAACTCTCCACCCACAGCTGGAGACCATGAGGTGGCCCAACGCCCTGGTCACCGGTGGCTGACAGCTCCTGCCATCTCGAGCTGTGTGGCTAAGCAAATGATACCCTCCTCTGCGGCCCCGTTTCCTGGTTAGGGTGTGATGGGAAATAGTCTACAGCATCAGTTTCCAAATTGCTTCCTGGAGCTGCTCTATGGCAGAGTGGGGAGAGCAAAGAAGTGCCTCTGGGGTCCCCCGGGCAGGGAAGGAAGGGCCGGGCCCCCAGCTCCCCTTGAGTAGACCCAGGATGGCCCAGCTTCACCAAACAAGTGGGCTCTGTTGCTGAGAGCACACTTGAGATGCACGAGTCTAGAATGACTTCATGGTGTTCTGGCTCTAACCCAGACCATATACACTTAATGGTGTGGGCTCAGAGATGGGGCTGCGGCTCCGTGGGAGGAGAGCCTTTCCTGCACTCTGTTTCCCTGGGAGACGGTGGAAGGCACAGCTTAGCACATAGATGCTGCAGCTTGGGTCCCTCAAGGATTGCTGGGGAGGGGCAAATTCTCTGGATTCGATGGCCCCCACTCTGTCAGCTCTAAAGCGGGTGTGGAGCTGAGAGCTGTAGCGTTAGCTTGTAATTCCAGCATCCAGGAGGCAGGAGGATTGCCTCCAGTTCGAAGCCAGTCTGGAACACTGGAAATTCCAGGCCAGCTACTGCCAGAATGAAACTGTGTTTCCAAAAACCAACAACAACAAAAACAAAAGAAAAGGGTGTAGAGTCCAATGCACAAGCCTATCCGTCTTCCTCAGATTTTCTTCCTAGTCCTTGGACTTACAAGGGTTCCCATCAGGCCTCAGATCCAACGGGCAGCAGATGCAGTTCTAAGGGACCAGTCCCAGAGAGGCAGCACCAGCCAGCCCCCAGTCCCACCAAAAACCACAGACACCAGACGCTGCCGCTCACCACGTTTTTTACAAAATAAAGCTCTTCCCTTCCTTCCCCATGTTCCCTGCACTCCAGGGTGGGAGGGAAGACCGGAGAGACACCGGCTACAAGGCGTGCTCCTGTGGCTGGGCCACCGCGTCGCCTCCCTGCGGTGAGGCCTCCAGCCCGCCCCAGAAGCTGAGATTTCTCCTGAGCGAGGTGAGCACCTGTACCTGGAGGTTGGAGACGGGGGCAGGGCTGGCAGCCAGAGCTGCGGTAGCCATGGTGCGGTTCAGCAGCGGATTGGGTGGCGTGCTGCTGGGCGGGTGTGTGGCCTTCCAGTAGGCTTCCAAGTACTCGGCCAGGTGCTCGCAGGCATCTTCCAATTGGTTCTCGTCCAGAATTATGTCAAACATTTCCTGTGGAGGTGGGGTTAGGGGCGGGGCTGGGATGAGCGGGGGCGTGACCAAGGGTTGAAGGTGTGGCCTGGGTGCAGTGGGTGGAGTCAAGGGGTTGAAGGACAAGGTTAAAAGGCCTCTGGATGTGGAGCGAGGAAAGGACACTCAGACCTACAAAGGACAGAACTGCAGATCTCAGCCCAACTCCCTCAAATTCTAGGAATAAGGAAACCAGGGCTTGGCTCCGCACTAAGGAGTGTTCGAGCCAACCCTCTTTATCCAAGGCCCAGTCTGTACCCAAAGACCTGTCCCAGATGCTGTCTTCTATGCCAGCTGAAGGAAAGAGGAGAACCCAAACGCACACCCTCCCTCCCCTCCCCTCCCCCACCCCAGGTCTGAGCACTCACGGGGGGACACTGTGCCAGTTTCTCCGAGGCTGCTATTTGGACATTGAGGTGTTTGGATTGAGACTTCCCTCGAGATTTGATGAGCCTCTGCAGTACCTGGTTGGGGGAAAGAGAGAGAGCTAGAAGGCCACAGGCAACGAACCAAGTCTAAAAGGCAGATTCTGCTTGGGGCCAGTGGGAAATCAGAGTCAGATCGGTGGAATGTTCCATGATTCTCTGCCCTGAGCACCTCTGCCAGAATGATCTCACAAGCTCCATGTCCACTACACAAGGCTCAGGCTCAAGGCTACACGCAAGACACACACACACACACACACACACACACACACACACACACGTCTACAGGTTTTATCTCATCCTCCAGTCCTACTCCCTCTTGCTCATGTGAACAACAGTAGTCATCCTTCATGGAGGAACTCCTGACTGGATACCAGCACAGTTCTGAGTTTGTTTTTGAGATGAGGGCCTGCTTTGTCACCCACGCTGACATCCAACAGGTCCGGGGTACCAGTGATCTGCTGCCTCTTGCCTAGTCTCCTGAGTGGCTGGCACATGCCACACTCTACCTGGTTGTTCTGTGCTTCTTTACATGATCAATTTAGTCCTCCCAATACTAAATCCAGCCGTGGAGGAACATCAAACTCAAGCTGAGAGGTGGTCTACAACGTGGTTGGCCTATACCATTGCAAAATGTCACTGTCATAAAAATCTAAAGAAAGATGGAGAGCTACTCCGTATCAGGAAGACTACCTGCACCAGGCAGTGATGGTGCACACCTTTAATCCCAGCACTTAGGAGGCAGAGGCAAGTGGATCTCTGTGAGTTCGAGGCCAGCCTGGTCTACAGAGTGAATTCTAGGACAGCCAGTGCTACATAGAGAAACTCTGTTTAGAAAAACAAAAAACAAACAAACAAACAAAAAACCACATGCAGTGTGATGCTGGGTGGACTCCTGGGTTATGGAAAATGGTATCATTATGGAGAGTGCTGGGACAATTGAAGAAAGCTAAATATGGGCTACAGACCTGGAACTCAATATGAAGACCAGCTGGCCTTGAACTCACAGAGATCCACCTACTTCTGCCTCCTGAGTGCTGGGATTAAAGATGTGCACCACACTTTTAGATAACATATGGTATGGGGTGGGTACTGAGACGAGCTGGCCTTGAACTTACAACGTAGCTGTAGCTGACCTAAACTTCTGATCTCCCTGCCTCACCCTCCCAAAAATCTCGTGGGATTAAGAAACACATGCTGAAGTAAATAGGATGCAGGCATAAGATTTTTTGTTAAGTGTGTTCTGAGAACTGAATTCAGGGGCTCATACGTACCAAGCTTATAATCTATTAAAAAATAAATTGAAATGCTAGGGTAGTGGTGAACGCCTTTAGTCCCAGCACTCAGGAGGCAGAGGTAGGGGGATCTCTGTAGTTCAAAGCCAACCTGATCTACATAGTGAGTTCCAGGCTACATAGTGTGAAACCTCATCTCAAACAAAATAAAAACAAAAATAAAATAAAATTGGAGCTTGGTGGGATGGCACAGGCCTGTCATCCCAGTACTCAGGAATCTAATGCAGGAGGGTTTGGGGATTGAGGCCAGACATCCTCATAATGAAAATGAGAACAAAGATTAATTAATTGAAATAAAATAAAATTGACTAGAGGTATAGCCTGGTGGCATAGCACTTGCTTCACACTTACAAGGCTCTGGGTTTGATCCCTAGCAGGGAAAAAAAATGAAATGAAATGGCAAGAGGTGGAATCAGTCAGATCAAAAGTCCAAGATCAGGCCAGTAGCTCAGTTGGTAAAGTGCTTGCCCCAAGACTGAAGATCTTCGTTCAATCCCCAGAACCAACATAAAACGTTGGGCATGGTGGTGTGGGCTTATAATTCTAGTGGTAGGGAAGTAGAGACAAGTGGATCCCGGGGCCAGTCAGCCTCGCCTACCAGATCAGTGACAGAGCCTTTCTCAAAAACTGTGGATGGCACCTGAGGAGTGACATGGGAGGTTGTCCTCTGGCCAATACACACACACACACACACACACACTCACACACACACACACACACTCACACACACACACACACACACTCACACACACACACACACACTCACACACACACTCACACACACAGCTGCATATACACAAGAAGTTCAATGTCTTCAATGTCATCCTTTGATACACAGTGAGTTCAAGGCTAGCCTGGGATACCCCATCTCAAAACAAACAAACAAACAAACACCAAAACAAAACAAAAAGCCAGAGCATGGTAATACATGCCAGCATGTGCCTGAAATCCTAAGCACTTGGGAAACAGAGTCAAGAGGATCAGTGAATTTGAGGCCAGAAACGGACTACATGAGATCCTGTCTCAAAGACCGAAAACAAAGTGAACAGAAAGAATATGGCACCTTCATGGGTACCAGGCTTTTTGTATAATTAATCCATTTACTAAGTTTTCACAATAATCACTGAAGTGTGACTAGGTAGAAGATGGGAAAGTAGGGCACAGAGGCGTTGGAAGACTTGCCAGGAGAACACAGTAATGCTAAGTAGGAAGCACTCGGAGCCCACGCCCATAACCTCAACAGAGGAAATGGAATCTCTGTTACATTCTAGGCCACGGAATGCTTTGCATCCATGACCTCATTTGACCTTTTCAACCTCTACCCCCTCAAGTATGTAAATCCCCTCATGCCAGTTATACCATTAAGAACTGAGGACTCGCAGGGCAGTGGTGGCACACGCCTTTAATCCCAGCACTCGGGAGGCAGAGCCAGGTGGATCTCTGTGAGTTCGAGGCCAGCCTGGGCTACCAAGAGAGTTCCAGGAAAGGCGCAAAGCTACACAGAGAAACCCTGTCTCGAAAAACCAAAAAAAAAAAAAAAGAACTCAAAAAGGTTAAGAAAATGACACAGGGTTCTTGGCTCACATGACAGTCCTAACTACCACAGCTGCCTTCATCAACTGGACTGTGCAATGGGCCTTTAAACGCCTTAACCTCAGAGCCAGGTACAGTGGCCTATCCCTGCAACCCAGCCCTGGAGAGGCTGAGGCAGGAGGATCATAAGCTCAAGGCCAGCATAAGCTATGTGTGACCGTGCCTTAAAATTAATTAATTAAGTTGAAAATTTAGAACAAGCTGGGTGGTGGTGCACAGGACTTTAATCCCAGCACTTGGGAGGCAGAGGCAGGTGGATCTTGGAGTTCGGCTAGCATAGGCTACAGAGCAAGTTCCAAGACGGCCAGGGCTGCACAAAGAAACACTGTCTCGAAAAACAAAGTCAAATAAAGAAATAAATAAAAATTAAGAACAAAACCTTTGCTGGGCACTGGTGGCATGTGCCTTTAATCCCAGCACTCAGGAGGTAGAGGTAGGCGGATCTCTGTGAGTTTGAGGCCAGCCTGGTCTACAGAGTGAGTTTCAGGACAGCCAGAGCTACACAGAGAAACCTTGTCTCAAACCAAAACCCCAACCCAAACCAAACAAAATCTTCACCTAAATTCCTCTTCCATGTTTCTCAGATCCCCACTAATATTGGACGGGGAAGTTCGTGGAGCCAGGGGTGATGTCACCTGTACTGGTCCCAGCATTTGGTAGGCTGAAGCAGAGGAGGCAAGTTCAAACTACACAAGGAGACCCGCTGTAGTGGGTAGCTGTTCCAGCTTTGACCTTGAAGCACCGCCCCAGTGAGGCAGCCGGTAACTGCAGTCAGTACTGCACCGGGTGGTGGCAAATACATTTGATCCCAGCACTCTGGAGGCAGAGGCAAGTGCATCTCTGTGAGTTCAAGGCCAGCCTGGTCTACAGAACTAGTTCCAAAAGAGCCAGGGCTACTCAGAGAAACTACCTTTAAAAATTAAGTAAAAATTTGAACAAAGATCATGCACTGCACTTGCAGAGGACTCAGGTTTGATTTCTGGCATCCACGTGGGACAACTCACAACCACCTGAGACTCCAGCGCCAGAGAGAGCCCTATGCCTCTGGCCTCCAGGGCATAGATAGATACATGATTAAAGAGAAAAAAATTTAAAGCAGGAAGGAGAAAGTTCACAGAGTCACAACAAGATGAAAATGACACCAGCCTCCCCGCCATGTCCTCACAACAGTACAGCAAAAAAGGCCTGACCTTAGAAGATTCAGAACTTCCCAACTGCCACACAGCTGGGTGACACCAGAACAAACTACACCAGATGCACGTTCTGATCCAATGATGGAGCAAAAGAGTGGAGATGAGTCTGAACTCCATAACCCTAATACAATTTATAATATTGACTACCCAGAAGGTACAGACTCTTTCCCGACCACTTTCCATCCACATTAGATTGTGTAGTCCCAGTATCTACACTGAGTCATACCGAGAAGGGAACTAAGGCTGGGGAGAGGCGGGAGGAAGTCAGTAGAATGAACCATGCAGCCCGGCTCCGGAACATTCTTTGTAGACCATGTCTACCGTTAAAACCAGTCTCCTGCACTCACCTTGGGAGATGTGATCTTGATGTAAACAATGATGGGGGCCAGCGAAGTTTTAGAGAGCTGGGCTGGATGGTTGATGGTGTCAGCGTCCAGGGCGACCAGCTGCAAGGTCCGGGCCAGCTCAAAGATCCGCTCAATCTCGCTCTGTACCTCAGCTAGGGCATGGAGTCAAGGGAGGGATGATCGTAAAGTACCCCCCGCAGGAGGCAGTGGAGAGAGGGAATGCTTCTGGAGAATTCCCAGCATTTCACATCCTACCCACCCTGAGAGGCTGGGAGGGAGAGAGTAGGCGGGCAGCTCACCCAGGCTGGAGCGTGTGTTGGAGCGCTCGATGATAATGTGTTTGCTGGGGTTGTTGAGGACTGAGCGCTTGGCCAGGGAAATGTCGGCCGTGACCCGAGTGATGGAAATCCTGGAGGACCAGGCAGGAAGGAAGTCAGGGTTTGGGTGGACAAGAACACACTGTCCACTCACAGGTTTCAGGCCTGCCACTCTTGTCTCTGTCTGAGAGTCCCAGAGTGGTCCTTCCAGACATCTTGTTCATCCCCAAGTGGAAGTGGGGAGCGATCTCTCAGGGTCTCACCTGCCATCGAAGCGATGCTTCAGGAAGTCAAACAACGCTTTCTGCATCATGTCTGTGACCTGTCATTGCGGGGATGGGGGGGGGTAGGGGGGGTGGGGGGTGGGGGAGGGGGGTTGGAAGGGAAAGGAGAAGTCAGGCTCTGAAAACCCCCAGGAGGTCAGCTGGCTGGGCATCTGGACCCCCCCACTCCTCTTTCTACCTTCTTTCAAAATTCTTGAGATGAAGGGGCCTCTAGGGGGGTGGGATCCTCCTCAGGGTCTGGGGCCTCCAGTGCAGCCCGATTCCCACGGGTCTCTTATGTGGCATCTCTAAGAGAGTTCTTAAGAGTTTTCCTTGGGAGACTGGGCCCTCCTGAGTGGACTTCTCACGGGTCAGGGCCCTCTGGGGCTTTTCTCTAAAGGGGTGTGGGCTTTGGGGGATACAGGATCTTTGGGAGATTTTTCTAAGCATACTCCGGAGGTCTGGACCCATCTAGGTGCACAGCCTTTTAGAGCTCCTACCTCATAGCCCTTGAGCGACGGTCCCACCAGGATGATGGGCCTCATGGAAGGCACCACGTCATAGGGGGGCACATGCTCTGTCTGGGAGGGAAGCAGGGAAGGGAAACCCCAGAGTAGAGATGGCATCGGCCCCTCTCCCCAAGTCTCCAGGCTCCCGCATGCGGCCTTTCCTCCCTTTGACCCCAAAGCCCAGATGTGGGTGTCAGGGGATGGGGAAGGGATGGCTGGGAAGGACCAGGAAGGGAGGGTAAAGGGAGAAAGATATGGGGATGGGTGTTAGAAGGTTCCCCAGCTCATCCCAGCATGGGACAGACACAGAAAGCTGTTATACTCACCGACTTCTGCTTCTGTTTGGCTGGGTCCAGAGATTGCCAGGAGGGGGAGGGAAGGAGAGAGGGGAAGGTACCAGGCAGGGGTAGAAGGCCAGGAGGGAGCCAGGACAGGAGAAGGGGCAAGAAGGGTAGACGAGGAAAAATAACAGGCATGCGTGTTAGTGACAGACAGAGCCAGAGAGGGGATGGGACCCCGGGCCAAAGAGGAGCCGGAGGTGGCCTTGGAGGCAGGACTGACAATCATCCCGCGGACTTGAGAACAGGGGGATCTCCTGTCCTTTCAGTCTAGCTCTGGAAAGAGCTGGAGAAATTGGAAGCCCCTAATTCAGAGCCCACCCTCTGCTCCGTTGGGTATCTGCCTGGATATTTTAAGGGTTCCCCTGAGGATCTGCTCTGCATCCAGCAGACCCCTTCATATATCCACTCATAGAATAGGAAAGGGGTTAATGAATGTCACTCCATCCTTTACAACCCTGGGAGTGGGCTTTTATACAGAGAGGGATGGTCCCACCCCCATCTTGTCCCACCCCCATATATCCAGCTGGGCAGAAAGCCCCAAGGCTTGAGGTAGAGACTGGACCACATCTGGACCACTCCAGCCCGTTTCTTTGCCAAGAGCTGGGTCCTGACTCCCCTCACAAGAAATCAGACAGAAGTACCTTCTTAAAGAAGGGGATGCGCTTGCCGTGGGGTGGCGGCGTGGTGACGCTGCTCACACTAGTCTTGGGGGAGCCGCTCTGCTCCCCCAGCTCTGCCTCCTCATCCTCTAACTCTAGGGGGTCTAGCTCAAAGGCTAAGTTAGTCATTTCGTTACCTGGACCAGTCGGGAAGGAGGTGAAGGGAGAGGAGTGAGATGAGCATGGAGACACAGTGCAGAACACAAGGATGGGATGGGGGAAAAAGAGAGAAGAGGTGAATGGAACAGGGCTAGGAGAATGGATGGGGGGGGGATGGAGGGCAGGGGGGAAGGCAGAGAGATGGAGCTACCACAGAGGGGGAACAGGCGAGACACAACAGGCTCAGCTTGTAGGATATCCTATTCTCGAGGGAGAGGTACCACTGTATGTGTATGGGGGACTCGGAACTGGGGTACCTCCTATGGCGGGGGGGGAGGGGCCACCCTTGTGGAGAGACCACCCCACCCAGCAAAAGCTCTCTCTGCCCTGGGTTGCAGGCAGCTCTTACCACTGGCAGGGGGCGTGGGGCGGCGGGTGCCAGTCACCACGTCTCCCAGACTGGAACTGGAGTTGTCACCTGACTTGCTGTGTGGGTGGGGAAAGCAAAGGAACTGGTGAGCACCGGCGGGCGGGCGTGGGGCTGCAGGACTTCAGTTCGGACATGCGTGCATGCCTTGTGGTTCCCCACCCCACCCCACCACCACCCCGAAAGGCCACGGGCAGCTCCGGGCCCTGAGGACTCCTTGCCGCTGGCCCCTCCGAAGATAGCGATGCCCCACCCCCTCCAGGCAGACACCTGGAGCTGAGGCGGTTCTGGCGCAGGGTCTGTTCCTGCAGCAGGCGAAGGCTATCCAGTTTGACGGGGCTGGGGATGAAGCCGACCTCGCAGCCTTCCTTCACCAGCCGCCCAATCCACCAGTCATTATTGTACTTCTGTGAACAAGAGACCAGGAGGGAGACTGCAGGTGGGAAGCCTAGCTACCCTCCAGGGAGACCTCCAGGCGGCCAGCCCTGCCAGCAGACGGCTCCCTCAAACCACCCCACACCTGGCTTCAGCCTCTGATGAAAGCCTCCCAATTTCCAAGACAATGTCAAGACCCTCAGCTAGAGAGGAGGGAAGACCGCTCCTGCCTCCCGGAGACCCATACTACAGGACATCAGCAGTAGGCATGCAAGTTGACCCCTCCATGCACCAGGTACACTGTCACTCTACCACAGGACTCAACAAACCCTCTCAACATCTTTGTGACCCAGGCCTTGCCATCCATGAACCAACGAAAACTCAGGGGCTCAGAGAGGTAAGGCGATTTGTCTAAGGTTGCACAGCAGACCTAGCCCAGCTGTGCTCGGCTCAGCAGCTTTTTCCCACTAGACTTCCAGATACCTCTGGCACTGCTACCCATACACCCCTAATTTCCCACCCCCACCCCCACCTCCCTCCAGATGCCAAGTGTTCAGCCCACCTCCTTGATGTGCAGGAAGTCTTTGGGCTCAAAGGTGATGGCCACTCCCTGCACAGGCACCTCATCCCCGGGAGATGGGTTGTAGCCAACATTTGTCCGAACAGCAAAAGCCACTGGCTTGGTCTGGAGGAGACACAGGAGGTGGATGAAGCTGGAGGGCCGAGGCCAAGCTGTACCTTGTTTGACTGGGATAGTGACTGTGTGGTTTGCGTTATAAATTATTCATTAAAGTGTATACTGAATGGATGGTGTGGTTTTCTGTAACTTTAACAATAAAAAGGCCGGGGGGGGGGGGCTGGAGAGACAGCTCATCAGATAATGGCATTTACTGTACGAGCTTGGCAACTTGAGTTTGATCCCCAGAACGTAAGGAGAGGCGGATGGAGAGAACCGACTTTACAAAGGTGTACTCTGTCTCCACATGTGTACTATAGCATGGGCATCCACACACATAGAGCATCATGCCCGAACACACACAAGAGCACACACACTAGCTGATTAAAAAGAAAAGAAGCCGGGCGGTGGTGGCGCACACACAAGAGCACACACACTAGCTGATTAAAAAGAAAAGAAGCCGGGCGGTGGTGGCGCACGCCTTTAATCCCAGCACTGGAGAGGCAGAGGCAGGCGGATCTCAGAGAAACCCTGTCGAGAGAGAGAGAGAGAGAGAGAGAGAGAGAGAGAGAGAGAGAGAGAGAGAGAGAAAGAAACACAAATTGGAATCCAGGGCTGGAGAGATGGCTTAGTAGGTAAAGGTACCTGCCACCTGCCACCAAGTTTGGCAGACGATCTGAGTTCGATCCCCAGGACTGATATGGTTGAAAGAAAGACCTACCTCCCACAAGTTGTCCCCTGACCTCCACATGCACACCACAACATGCAACACAGACATACAAATACAAGATAAATTTTAAAGCATTTGAAAATGGGATCTAGCCCCATCACGGAGGAGGGGGTCCTGGGGAACGACACCCGGGGGAGAGAACAGGGATAGTATAGCTGCTGCTCACTGTGGCCGGACACAGTGTAACTGGTCTCACCTGTGCTTCCTCATTTCGTCACAAAATTCCAGGATTTTGTGGAGAATTGTTATTATCTCCACTTTGTTTTATTTAGTTTATTTGTTTCGAGATGCCAGGGCTCATGGCTGTCATCAAGCTCTCAGGAGGCTGAAGCAGGAGGCTGTCTCTGAGTTCAGGTTAGTCTAAGCTATATAATGAGTTCCAGGCTGGCCTGGATTACAGGAAATGCCTCATACATGTTTTTTAAGATGTTTGTTGTTGTTATTTTGTTTTGCAGGACTGGGATTGAACCAAGGCTTTGTACACAGTACTTCAATACTGAGCCTATTAGATCTCACTACTATTTATGCTGATTTCTAGCTTTTATTTTACTTTCGATTTGGTTTAATTTTTAAAATTTGTGTGTGTGTGTGAGAGAGAGAGAGAGAAAGAGAGATGTTTGTGAGCATGAGTGTGCACATAGCACCTATGTGGTCAGGAATCAATTGTCTCCTTTTACTGTGGTCCCAGTAATCGAACTCTGGTGGCCAGGCTTGCCCAGCAAGTACCGTTACTGGCCGGGCGGTGGTGGCGCACGCCTTTAATCCCAGCACTCGGGAGGCAGAGCCAGGCGGATCTCTGTGAGTTCGAGGCCAGCCTGGACTACCAAGTGAGTTCCAGGAAAGGCGCAAAACTACACAGAGAAACCCTGCCTCGAAAAACCGAGGGAAAAAAAAGAGTACCGTTACTGACTGAACAATCTTACCAGTGACCCACCCCCATTTTTCTTTCTTTCTTTCTTTTTTTTTTTTTTTTTTTTTTTTGAGACAAGGTCTCATGTAGCCTAGGCTAGCCTGGGATGACCTTGAACTTCTGTCCCTGCTGCCTCTACCTCCCAAGTGCTGGGATTATAGGCATGTGCCACCAAGTCTGTTTTCTGCGAGCTGGGGACTGGGCAAGCACTGTACCGACTGAACTACAGCCCCAGTCCAGGCTCTCAATCTTCTGGAGTTTTGAGCTTCAAATCAAGCCTAAGATGCTCACTCACTCAGTTTAACTGGCCTGTGGTTTTCATAATATTTCTCAGCCCAGTGGTGATCAGTGATTTCAATACACTGATACAACCACCTTCACCACCACAGACATAGATGACGACAGACAGCCCAGAGAGAACATGGCCTTTAGGAGCTGGAGAAATGGCTCAGTGGTGAAAAGACCTGGGTTTGTTTCCCAGCACCCATATCAGTTGGTTCACAAGTGACTGTAACTCCAGCTCCAAGGGTCTGATGCCTTCTTCTGGCCTCTGTGGGCACCTGCACATGCTTGGCATACAGACATACACAAAAGCAAAAATAAACAAACAAACAAACAAATAAAATCATGGCTGTGAGGTGGCTCAGTGGGTAAAGCGCTTGTGCCCTGTGTGTGTGTGTGTGTGTGTGTGTGTAGGTGTGTGTGTGTGTAGGGGTGTGTGTGTAGGGGTGTGTGTGTGTGTGTGTGTGCCGGGGTGTGGTGGCGCACATCTCTAATCCCAGCACTTGGGCAGCAGAGACGGGGAAGCTCTATGAGTTTGAGGCCAGCCTGGTCTATACAGTGAGTTCCAGGTCAGCCAAAGCTACATAATGAGACTCTGTCTCAAAACAAATGAGTAAAGCAATCTTTTAAAAGAACCTAGACTTTGATATTTAACATTGTTGGTACTTCCAAGAGCATCAGATACGTTGTTTTGTGCATATTATGGTGTCATGGGAAGGTGGCAAAAAGCCACCATCATGGCTGTGAGATGGTTCAGTAGGTAAAGTGCTTGTGCCCTGTGTGTGTGGAGTGTGTGTGTGTGTGTGTGTGTGTGTGTGTGTGTGTGTGTAGGTATGAGTGTGTAGGTGTGTGTGTGGGAGAGAATCAGGACTAGAAGCTGGGTGTATTCCGAAGACTGAAACAGAAACATCGAAGTTCAAGGCAAGTATGGGCCACCTAGGGAGACTCAGCCTCTAGAACAAACAACAACCCAGGCTGGGTGGGTTCCGACTCTGGAGGTTTGATTCTAGAAAGTAGGTTTGTCTTCCTGGTGGTGCTGAGGACTGAACCCCTGGGCACTCTACTATTGAGCTACCTCCCTAGGCCAGGAAGAAACAATTTCATCACCTATCAAGCTATGTGGAAACAGCATCAGATACTTTGAATGCTGTCTGAGGAGGAGGAAGAGGAGAGGACAGCTCATATTCTCTTCACAGACCTCTGCAAGTAACTGGTCCAAAACTTGACACTGGGTCTGCCCAGGCTCTCTCAGGATAGGGGGAAGGGAGGGGGTGAGGACGATGTCCACAAGCTCCCTTCCCCTCATCTATCTGTCTCACCTTGGCTTTCTCGAGCTGGGCCAAGGCCTGGCGCTCTGCCTCCTTCCTTAATGCTTCCCGGTCCTCCTCCAGAGATACATCAGAGTCTGACGGACGGCTTGTGTAGGACTCGGCCGAGCCCTGAAAGCAGAGGGGGTCAGCTCAGGGCAGCACCACTTCTTCCGGCTCCTGGGAAGGCATGGAGGTGCTACCCATCTTAAAGACCTAACGCCCCATCAGTCCAGCACAATGCCACAAGGCCTAGAAAGAGATATTATTAGGGAGAGGAGTCCAGGGATCAAGGTTTGCAGGCCTATGGGATGAGTGTGACCCCAGGAAAGGTGAAAACAGCAAGCTGGGGGGTGAAGGCAAGTCTAAAGACAGCTGCTTGGGGCTTGGGAGGGGGTGGGAACCCGATAGGGCACAGCCCACGGGAGGAGTGCCAGGGGATGAATCTAGCTCCCGGCTCCTCCTTCCCCACCCTGCCCCCTCAGTGGCTGAGTGAGAAGGCACAGCAGAAGCTCAACACCATCCTTTCCGGGGATTGTAGTCACCTTCTTAGGCCTGAATCCTCACTGTTGCCCATGGGCCCTGTTGGAATAACAGGGCCACCAAAAACACTGCTTGAGGATCCAGGGAGCAAGACACCTACTTCCCCTCCCCCTTTAGCTGGGAACTTCTGAATAGAGTCACCCAGAGCCAACCCCAGGCTCTCCTATGATTTTCAGGGCAGAGCAGACAGGAGACGCAACGAAGATCAGAACATAGAATAGCCTCTGCCCCAGACTAGGCTGCTAGAATGCCAGGGTAAAGTCAGGATATGGAGACTGAGTGTGCCAGGAAGCCAACTTGGACCACAGTCACCATCCCAGAGTGCAAAGGACTCTAGCAGAGAGACATCTATATGTATGAGACACATGGGACCTGTACAGATGTCATGGCGCTGGTCATGAATGTGCAGACATGTGTGTGTATATTTGGAAATACAAAATGTGTGCTTGAAAAGATGTACTCCATAGTGTGTGCGGGGTGTGAACAACCGAGTCACCAAGGGCAACCCAGAGGTCTGTGTCCCTGACGGCAGGAAACAAAGGGCGGCAGAGGACAGGATGTGGGGATTTGTTGTGACTTCTAGGGTGATGGCAGACAAGTTTGGGAGGGAGTGTGGGGAAGATGTGGGGTTACAGGAATGGGAGGGATCTCTTCTGAGGGCAAGGAAGAGACACTTGGCTGGGATTGTCCATTAGTTTGGCATGGAGAGAGGAGGCCAAGACCTACCTCTCCCCAAACACCCCTGGCCATCACTTGGTACAGGCATTACCTTCCTAGGGAAAATCTGAGAATGGGGGGTTCACTGGAGGAGGGATTTGGATCACTAATTAAACCTGGAAAAGAGACACAAAGCTAGGGGAGGGAGAAGCAAAAGAAACCCCAATCTCCCCTGTTATACAGCCCCCCAAAACAGGAATACAGATGGCCAGATAGACAGAGAGACAAACAGAGGTGGACAGGCAGAGAGGCACCCACTGACCCCAACAGACTCGCATATGCACACACGCACATACACACACCCAGAAATGGGAGACAGGAAGCAAGGAGATGGGCTGGAGACAGGCCCTCCACAGCAATTTGAGGGGTTGCTCCCCCCACCCCCCACCTGCCCCATCCCCAGCTCACCACTACCAGGGTCCGGCTGAGCACCTCCATCCCGGCGCCCTCAGTGCCGGGCCCTGCTGGCCTAGGGGTGGCCCCCGCAGCCCGTCCCCCAGGAGCTCAGGTTACAAGCAGAGCTGCTACATGTGCAAACTGTAGGGTATATTTAGCTCAGAGATGTGGCAAGGTCTGCCCCCCACTCCCGCCACGGACTGGGGGTGGGACCTGGGGAGCTAAGAAGAGCAAGAATGGGAGGCTGTGGGGTCTGACCCCCCGTGGCTGGCAGAGGGGGAAACCGAAGGCTCTTTCTGCCAGAGTAACAACAAAAGCATGCCATCATGCTGTCTAGACCGGGCCTTGGCCCAGTTCTGGAACAGGAGGGCTGGAGGAATGATTAAAGGAAGGGATCTGCTGTGTTTGAGTGTTTTGAACACACGCAGATCAAGGCCTGCCTTCAGTCTCTGGAGCTAGGCCTGGGCTCACCTGTGCAACCTAGAGCTGGAAGAATCAAAAGGAAAGTCCTCACTCCAGTCAGTGAAGGTTCTGCCTGCTACTACCTTCTCTCGGGGCTACTGGGGCTCCCCCCAGGGGCCCCTCCCACGGGTGTCCCCTTTGGCCTCCCATGCTCTGACTAGTATCTCCTTAACACACGCCTTTCCTTGTCTGATCCCAAGACCCTCTTGCCTTTTTTGGGTACCAGGCTTTGTTGAGATGCTCAGTAGTCATAGCAACCACATGCCTCCTCACTGCTTCTCCCCAGCCTAAGATGGCCTGGGGTTGAGGAAAGAGAGGAAAGTGGCAATTTTCCCAGCTCAGCATGAGGGCCCAGTGAGATACTGTCAGCACCCACTTCGGCTAGGGATGCAGGCTACAGCTCTCTGAAGCGAAACACCTCTTCTCCCATATCTTGCTCTCTGTACATACTAAAGAGTGGTATTTGGAAGTGGGGGAACATGTGTTCCTGACCCATACCGAACCAGGGCCCGGTGTCTCAGCTTATTTCCAAGCACCTGCCTCAGCCCCACCCTGTCACAGATTCTGGGGGAGGACATGGAAGCCGACAGCCGGCAGGGGGAGTGGGTGACAGCCCGAAGCAAGCCAGGAGGAGGCAGGCCAGGCTGTCCCTGAATGAGATGACGCAGGCAGGCAGGCAGGCAGGCAGCAGGGGCTGGTAGCTGGTGCTGGAGGAGGGGCTGGCGGGGGCGGGGGCTGAGGCAGTGGGTACAGCTGACAGAACATCCAGGAGAGGTCACAGGGTGTCAGAGTGTTGTGGTTGCTCCGGGCAGGTGACAAATGATATGAGAAAGGGTGGGGTGCCTGGAGAAAGTCGCAGGCCAGCCTGCACCAACCAGCTGCAGCTCCCTCCCAAGCCATCATCCCGTTACCTGGCGGACAAAGCTGTTGGATGTTGTATCCGAGGATGTACTCCCATCTGATCTTTTGAATCGCCCTTTCCTCTTGCTGTATTTGCCCTAGAGAGGTGGGGAAGGAGCAAGAGTGAAATCAGGAAGACCCTTTCCCAGTTCACCTCCTAACGGGCCAGGGCTACAGCTTACCCCCAGGACTGTCTGCCCTGCCCCACCCCTGTCCCCAGCTGCTCCTTCTAGAGGTGGCCAGCCTGATAGGAAAGAGGGTCTTGCACCTCACCTAGACAACAGCCACCATAAGGAACCATGCAAGAGAGCCTGGGATGCACACACAGGGATCCCCAAATCAAGCCGAAGGCTGGGAAGCAGAGGGACAGAGGAATGGGAGGTTCATTAGGCAGCAAAGCTAATTAAGATGCTGGGCAGGCTGCAGCAGCCTCGGGGGAAGGGAGAGGCTGCCTGCAGTGCTGGGGGGCGGAGGAAGAGAGGGGGATGTCCTCTCCCCTGCATCTGGAGCTGAGGGGGCAGAGTATGTTGTGCCCCCAGAGAGAGGAGGGCAGGCAACCCAGGGCCAGGATCGGTGTCGTCCCCCCCTCCCCCCCCCCCCCCCCCCCCCCCCCCCCCCGAGCCCAACTCTTGTGCTTTCCAGAGTAAGGAGGGTACGGCACTCAGCTCTTGAGGACCCAAAGCCACATTTCTGGTGAAGGAAAAGAGGGAGGAGGCACAGAACCGTGTCTGGAAAGTAAACATCCAACCTGTGGCCTGGTGCCTGGGAGTAGATTCTGCTTCCCACTCTCACCTCCGCCCTACCAGGACCTCCCTCTTCATAACCAGTGTTTTTATTCCTCCCCAAGGTAGGATCCACCCTACTCCCACCCCAGCCACTACTGCCCAGGCCCCCTCCCCACAGTACTAACCCTGCTCCATCAATCTGAAGGCCCTTTTGGCCCCCACCCCAAGCTGAGACTAGGACCTAGTCCTGCCGGTCCCAGGTAAGATGGCATCAATCTTCTATCTTACTGGACTCTTAACTGGGGTGGGGGTTCCTGCCTGACCTCTCAGATACCAAAGGTATGGGCCAAGGCTTCAAGCATCTCTATGCTTCCTACAAGAGATCTGCTTCTTTGCTCTCTCTCGATTCCCCCCTACACACACACACACACACACACACACACACACACACACACACACACACTTGGCCCTTGCCCAGTACAGAATGGGCAAAATGCCCAAAAGCCCTGCCCTCAGCCTCTGTCTCAGACTTTCTTTGATCAAAGAACCTACATGAGCCTGAACCACACAGCGGGCTCTGACTCCTGAGACCTGGTAACAAGGAGGCTGGATAGCCAGGCATAGTAATCTCCACACGGTAATCTCCACACTTCCAAGGTAGAAGCAGGAGGATCAGGAGTTCAAGGCCAGCCTAAACTCCTAACACACACACTAACACACACACACACACATCACACACACACACACACACACACACACCCCATGTACACATGAATAATAGGACTCTTCCATGATCCTCTTTTCTTCTTTCAAATTGGACACCCAGCTAAACTAGTTTTGAGGTTCCCTCTGAGGATCCTGCAGTGAACCTGGGACCCTTTCACATCACCACCCCAACCCAGCTGAGCAAAGGGAGTGCCATTCAGAGGGACAGGGGACAGCTGAAAGGAAGGCATCAGCCAGCTGCCTTCCAGGCTCCAAGGGGCCTGGGCTGGAGGAATGAGGTATTTTTAGGTCTGACCTGACCCCCCCCCCCCATACACACCCATCAACCACATCATGGTGCTTACAGTTGCTCCAGGCTGACCACAGCAATGCAAGAGTTAATGCTATCCTTGGAGAAGGACAAGTCCGAGAGAAATCCCCTGGCATGGCCACCACGTACCCTGCTGGTCATTCTTTGGGGACTTTCTATGCCCAAGAAGGCCCCTACCTGGGGGTAACCCAGGGGCATAGAAAAAGTGAGAGTGGGAGAAGGCAGAGCCCTTCCCCCAGGTAAAACAGCTTCCTCCCCTCCAAGACAGGGAGTTGGCACCCGTCCAACTTTCCAAACTTTGGAGGCTCCCACCCCTTGGGGCAGGGGGGAGGGGGTGAGCCAATGTGGGTGTCGAGGGGAAGGAAACATCCAAGCGAGAGATGGAGACCAGGTGACTAGGGGAGGGCCTCCCAGGGCTGATCCCTTCCCCACCTTCGAAAGCCCAGTGTCTGAGCCTTCGAAGGCCTGTCGGCAACGCCCTCTGACCATCGTCTCTGCCGTCTCCCAGTACTACCCCCACCCCACCCACACCCGCTAGCGCCCCCAAACGTGCTCTGCGTCGCCCCCCTCGCCTGATTCGCTCGCCGGCCTCCCTCCAACTCCTCTTCTCAAGGCCTGGATTTCCCCCAGCCCCCATCAGCAACCCCGCTGTCAGCCCGCTGGAGCCTGTACCCCAGCAGCAGGGACCTGGACGCGGGGGAGACCTGGAGGCGAGGCTGACAGGCATTCCACCCGCCCCCTCTCCGCTCGGCAGGACCGCAGCCCAACTCCAATAGTCCATCGATCGTTAACCCTCGAGAATAGGGGGTCGCGCAGACACCCCTCTCCCATCCACGCCGGGCATATAACCCTTTCCTTCCCGGGGCTTCCCGAGCCAACCCCAAGGTCCGCAGGAGCGGTCCCTTTCCCTCGAGCCCGGCACCTCCCCTCACCTGTGGGCTGGGGTCGAAGACCTCCATGGGGATCTCCTGGGAAGGTGGGTAAGGGCCCCGGGACATGCCGCTCTTCTGGACCATGGAGAAGATCCTCCCGTCCGGCCGCCCGCCCGGCCCAGCCGGGCGCTCTCAGCGCATGGGAGAGGCCGTCCGAGCCGAGAGCGGCGCGGCGTCGCGCAGCCAGCACCCGGTGCAGTCGCCCAGCCCGACCTCGGGCTGCACGCTCGTCGCCTTGCCGCCCTCCCGGCTCGCGCTCTCGTCTCTGCGGCCGTCGCCGCCGCCGCCGCTGCCGCCTCCGCCCCTGAAGGCTCAGCATCTCCCCCCGCCCCTCCCTCGCGCCCGCCCCGCGCCGCGGCCCCGCCCCTCGAGCCCCTCCGCCGGGTGCGCGCAGACAATGGCCGGGTGGCGGAGCCCGCCGGCCTCCCGATCCCAGAGGGGCTTGACCGCTGTCCTCCGATTATCCTAGGGTGAGGGCATCTGCAGAGGACCAGGGGAAAACCGGCCTTGAGGCTGGGGTGGAGGTTGGGGGGGAGGGGGGCGTTTACCAGTGTGTGCCAAGCGCTGAAACGCAGGTTGGCACGGCTGGCACTGCCTCCCTTTCTGTCCCAAACTACTCTCCCAGCGGGTCTCCCTGACCCGACTCCTGCTTGGGCCACCGGAACTTCCCGGTCCCTGTAATCCTGGGACCTGGCTTTAACTCCTTTCTCCCCAGTGTGGGGCCCAGGCCGCCATGAAACCGGCAGAGGAAAAGCTCCCTCTCCAGCCTGGCTCTAGGGCTGTTGGCTGGGGGCTGAGGAGGGGGTGAGTGTCCAAAGGGAGAGGCCAGCAGGGACAGCAGGAATGCTGTCCAGGGAATGCTTCTGCCTTATCAGTTACTAAGGTCCCCCAGGTCCTTTTGAAAGACCAGGAGTCAGGCTTGGCGAAGTCCCTGTTGCCTAGAACAGAAAGGAAATAGAAGGAAGTGGGAAGATGGGAGAAGGAGAAAGACTATTCAAAATCAGATGCCATGACTGTTGACCTAGGATTGTCCTTCCTTTATCCTTGACTGGGAAACACATGTCCCAGGCCTGTGGGGAGGAGTGGGAACCTAGCAACTCCATGCTAATCGGGCTCAGGCTCTTTGTGGTCATGGGGTGTATACAGCACACATTTAGTCCTGCACTGGGGAGGCAGAGGCAGGAGGATTTCTTCGAGTCTAAGCGAGGCCAGCCTGGTCTACATAGTGAGTTCCAGGACTACATAGAGACTCTGTCTCAAACAAACAGGTCATTTTCCGTGCTTCAGGTTTCTTCCTATAAACGGTGTTGCTGGTACTATGGCGCCTTGGCCTACTGGAATTATTGGCAAGATGAGAGAACGATAAGTCTGGAAGCCGGGTGTGATGGCGTACAGTAGCAATGCCAGTACTCATCACAAGGCACGATGATCCGGGCTAGAGGCTAGCCTCGACCACATACTGAGTTTGAGGCCAGCCTCAGCTACACAGAGAGACCGGTTACAAAGCATCAATGAATAAACAAAAACGCCCCACGATGAAAAAAGATGCTGAGGTTCTGGAGGTGCTGTGAGGAGCAGTGTAGGGGTGGTTTGTGGCGAGAGGACTTCCTCCCTTTTCTACCCTGTTCTTTGCTCCACAGAGAGCGGAGAGTTGAGAGGCCAAATGAAGCCTTGTCAAGGTGAAATGCTCCTAAAATAAAGACAGCTTTCTGTGTTCTATTTGATGGGAGACCGTGGGCTTTTTGGACTCATCCTCACTCTGGATTCTGACAAGCGAATGCTCAGTCTCTGGTCACATCATCTTGTGATAAGGACTGTGAGCAGCGATGAAACTTTGTACCCTTCCATGAATATCTCCAACACTGGCAGGGGGCCAGCTGCACACAGAGGACAACCGAGCCTGCCATGAGAGGGAAGCATGGACTTCCCCAGCTAGACATCATGGCAGAGGCCTTTAATCCCAGCACTTAGGAGGCAGAGGCAGGCAGACCTCTTTGAGTACTAGGCCAGCCTCGTCTATACAGGAAGTTCAGGCCAGGTAAGGGCTACAGACTCTGTCTCAAAAAGCAGCAGCAGAAAAAGAAGAGGGGGAGGAAGAGAAGGAGGAGGAGGGAAAAGAAAGACCTGTGTTCTCGGTCTATTACTTAAGTTGTAAAATGAAGTAGGGGTTTTTTGTTTGTTTGTTTTGTTTATTTGATTGTTTTGAGACATGGCTCATTATGTAGCGATGTCTGGCCTTGAACTCCCTCTGTAGACCAGGCTGGCCTTGAACTCACAGAGCTCTGCCTCTGCCTCTCAAATGCTGGAATTGAAGGCGTGCATCACCACCAAAATGAAGACTTTTTAAAGGTTACATTTTTGTGAGGTAGTACATAAATATGGTCCCTCTCCCACCTTTCTTTTTAAACTCTCAGCTCTTTTTAAACTGCCTAGCTGGGCAGTAGTGGTGCACAATTTTAATTCCAGCACTCAAAAGACGGAGGCAGGCAGATCTTCATGAGTTCAAGGCCAGCCTGGTCTGCAGAGTGAGTTCCAGGACAGCCAGAACTACACAGAGAAGCCCCTGTCTCAAAAAAGAAAAAAAAAAAAGAAAGACAGAAAGAAAGAAAGAAAGAAAGAAAGGAAGGAAGGAAGGAAGAAAAGCAAGGGAGCACAGGCCTGTACCTGCAATTCTAGCACTTGAGAGAAGGTAGCGGTGGGAAGATAGAGTTGAGGCCATCCTGGACTGCATAACAGGACCTTGTTTCAAAACAAGGAGAAAAAAGAGAAAGGCTCTTGAGCCAAGCAAGAACTAGGGCCAGAACTCTGATCTAGAACTTTTGTTTTGTTTTTCTGTTTGTTTTTTGTTTTTGAGACAAGATCTGTTACGTAATTCTGGTTGTCCTGGAACTCTCTATACAGGCTGGTCTCGAACTCACAGAGATCTGCCTGCCTCTGCCTCCCGTGTGCTGGGATTAAAGGTGTACGCCACCACCGCCTGGACTTTTTAAAAAGAGGGGTTATTTTTATTTATGTGTGTGTATGTGTGCACGCATGCCTAATGTATATGGGTACAACAGGTGGTTAGAAGACAGCAAGAGATCCCAAGGAACTGGAGTAACAGGCAGTGGTGAACCACCAGATATGGGTGTTGGAAACCCAACTACATTTCTCTGGTGGAGCAGGGAGTGCTCAATCCTGGCCATCTCAGCATTTTTTTTTTTTTTTTTTTTTCAGTCAGGACTTCTAGGCTGGCCTTGAACTCCATATGGAGCTGAGGATGACCTTCAACTTGTGATCCTCCTGCCTCCCAAGTACTGGAAGTTTAGGTGTGTACCACCACGCTTGGCCAGATTTTTTTTTTTTTTTTTTAAGGCAGGGTCTCATTCTGTAGCTCAAACTGCCCGGAATCCTTAAATTTGGCTATCTTGCTACCTCGATCTCATTTCCTGACTGCTAGAATTAAGGGAGGGAGCGGGCTGCTCTGCTCCAGATCTCCAGATGCTTTAATTCTTGAACCCTAGAACATTCTCCTCGGGTTATCGCTCAGGGGTATCCAAAGCCGTTGGACTTTTTGGTTTAGACCATTCATTTACTCATGTGCTTGCTACCGTGAGCCAAAAATTGGTTCTGCTTGCTTGTGCTAATGCTTTCCTTTGTAAAAGCAGATGCATATGATTTTCACAAGTGGATGACAGAAATAGTAGGATTAGGTCCGGTCTACAATGGAGGGAGCATCCAGAGATTAGGGATTTGCAGTGGCACCGGGATTAAACCTCTTGGTGGCTTAGCTTGCATACCAGTTCTCACCCTATGAGAGCGAATGCGAGGCTGCGTTTGCTTGCTTTCTGCTGTCATTATTCTCTAGCGCTTCGTTCGCTAATTTCCTTCCAGCTAAAATAATAACCTTCCACTGATGATTGTCCCTCCGTGAAGACTAGGCCATTCCGGCCAAACCTTCCTCACTCCGCCTGCGCGATTTAGCGTGACTTCCGGCCACCCAGATAGCCACGTGATCAAATACCCTCACTGCGCATG